>NC_064614.1:1172091832-1172403535 GCF_023898315.1 Schistocerca nitens | reverse complement strand
GTACTTCATTGGTCATTCAGTCTACTCATGTTGAGCCGTGCATGGCTCATGTTCCCGCCATAATGTATTTTACACCCTGTTTTTAACGTACTTCCACCTCACTACGTTGATTACTGGTGTCACTGAGTTGCTGCTTTGTCTGACCGTGAGCGGCGTTAGCAGCGCGTATCGATATATCCTCTCTCGTAGTATCTTTGCTCGACTGCTATTGCTTCCCAGTCGTTCTCTGTCGAAAGGAGTTCCGATGGCTGCCAGTCAGTTGGAACACGTCTAGAGCGCAGTCCGGACCTGCCAGTCGGGGAGCTGAAATGCGGTATTATTGCAGTCGGGTTGGAGCAGCAGTGAGGTCAGCGCCGACATGGATCGCCTGGCCATTGCCGCCACGCATCACTTGAGCCGGGCCACGGTTTTGGTGGATCGTCGGTCGGTCGTCCTATCGGACGACGCGTTTTGGCTCGCCGATCGTTCATGAGTCGGTTGTGTGTGCGTGCATCGACACCCGATTTGCTTTCGTGCGTGCTTAGTTACTGTTGGGTATCGTTCAGGTCTTCGTGCAGTGTTTGACGGTTGTGTGTGTAGTTGGCGTTATTTCCACTGACGACTAATTTAGATGTTGTCGGCATTCTGAGGGTAGTCGGTCGGTTGGTGCGGACCAGGGAGGATACCCGTGCGGTGCAGTCGGCTGGGTCCGTTGCCGGTCCCTGCGCAGTGTCGGATCGTGTGTGGAGCTGTCCGATCGCTACGAGCTTCGTGGCTCACCGATCCAGGACGTCAAAGTTGAGTGGTGTTCTAAGTACCCAAGCCACGTCCATTCATGTTGTGTGGTTCGTTTCGGTGGTTCGCTGTTGGGGAGGTTTTCCTGTGAGCAACACCGAGTGTTTGTATCGCTGAAATTTAGCCCCTATGCCGTGGAATTAACTATATTGGTAGACTACATTCAAATGCACCAGTGGGATTTTCTGCCTTGTGGCCGTTAGTGTTTAGGTTACCTGCCGTGGCCACTTACGTAATTTCAGGCAGTGGCCATTTCCTCACCTGTTGTCGCTGTCCAACACGGTGTGTAGTTTTGACAGCTTAATAATATACATATTTGATTTTACGTCAGTAACATTTTGTGTTTGAGTTCTAATGTACCGATTGATGGCAAGCAAGTCGTTTTGTCGGTCGGTCCGTAGCTGTCCCTTGGTTGGGTTCTGACGAATCAGGTGTAGTTGGGCTCACCACCTGTCTCACCGAAGTGAACGAGGCAGACCAACCCCCTGGAGGCTTCTGAGTGCCGTTGTCTTTACTGCCTTTCTCCCCGGTGTTTAATTGTCTGTTTCTAATCTATCATAGCCAGCGATTTAAAAATTTCTTGATTTTACTGTGTTTTATGTAAATTAAAGGTCTTCCCCCGCGTATAAGTAAGTTTGAATTCCGGCAAGTGGATATTTGCTGAAAGGTTATTGCCGTTGTCTTGTCTTTTCTTTTAGTGCTGTTTCAGCTGATTAAAACTTAAGGCTAATGGTTATATTTTTTTAAAATTTTGGAAAATTTATTGTGGGCCTTCAGCTGCTTGGAACCTTATGCTTAAAATTACCTTTCATGCTTAAACAGTGAGGCCTTCTGCCCTTAAAGGTTTATGGTACTTGAATTTTGTAAAATCAATTGTGGGCTTTCAGCCGCTTGAAGCCTTATTCTTAAAATTACCCTTTCAGCAAAACATTGCGTCCTTCTACCTTTGAAAGTTTATGGTAATTTATTTTAAAATCATAAAAATTTTATTGTGGTCCTTTGGCTGTTTGTATTGCATCTCGTTTACGTTTGTCTATCCACTTTTGCTTTGAGGCTTTCAGCCTAGCTGTGATTATATACCGGGTGATCAAAAAGTCAGCATAAATTTGAAAACTTAATAAACCATGGGATAAAGTAGGTAGAGAGGCAAAAATTGACACACATGCTTGGAATGACAGGGGTTTTATTAGAACAAAAAAAAGTTCACAAAATGTCCAACAAATGGCGCTGGACAGCAAAACGTCAGTGACTGCGCATTACAATCGTGTGTAAAAGGAGCTGTAATGAGAGAGAGAATCAGATGCGCCAGCAGTCACAGCATTTTGACGTTACCTGAAAAGGCGCTTTTAGTGAAGCTGTATTATCGGAATGGGGAATGTGTTATTTCAGCGTTACGATCCTATCGCCATTGGAAGTGGATTCGAACAGGTAAAGGTCCGCTGACAAATGCAGCTGTGGCGAGAATGATTTCGAAATTCGAAGCCGCGGGTTGTTTAGACGATAGACCCCAGAGTGCCCGACCGAGCACAAGGCGTAATGCTGCTGAGACAGTTCAGGAAGAAATGGAGATTGTAGCGGGTTCGACTACGCACGGGGAAGTCAGCGCTCGTTCATTCGCACGTCGCACCGGAATTCCATACACTACTGTTTGGTTGGCACTTAGGCATACTCTCCGATGCTATCCGTACAAAATCCATCGGCATCATGAACTGTTACCTGGCAATTTAGTGAAGCGGAGGGCATTTGCGGTGTGGGCGTTTCAAAAGATGGCGGAAGATGACGTTTGGTTGAGTAACGTGTTGTGGACCTACGAAGCTCATTTCACGCTCCGAGGGTCTGTCAACGCCCACAACTGCAGAATTTGGGCTAACGAAAATCCTAGAACTGTCGTGTAAACTCCATTGCACGACAAGAAAGTCACGGTATGGGTTGGATTTACCACATCTACCGTTATCGGGCCTTTTTTCTTCGAGGAAATGCGTTATTCTGGACTTGTAACTGCTACCGTGACGGGTGAGAGGTACGCCGATATGTTACAGAATCGCATCATCGCCAGCCTGCTGGAACGTACTATGTTTATGCAGGATGGCGCTCCACGCCATATTGCTGGACGCGTGAAAGATATCTTGCGCGCGTCGTATGGTGATGATCGTGTGCTCAGCCGCCACTTTCGTCATGCTTGGCCTCCCAGGTCCCCAGACCTCAATCCGTGCCATTATTGGCTTTGAGGTTACCTGAAGTCGCAAGTGTATCGTGATCGACCGACATCTCTAGGGATGCTGAAAGACAACATCCGACGCCAATGCCTCACCAGAGCTCCGGACATGCTTTACAGTGCTGTTCACAACATTATTCCTCGACTACAGCCATTTTTGAGGAATGATGGTGGACATATTCAGCATTTCCTGTAAAGAACATAATCTTTGCTTTGTCTTACTTTGTTATGCTAATTGTTGCTATTCTGATCAGATGAAGCGCCATCTGTCGGACATTTTTTGAACATTTGTATTTTTTTGGTTCTAATAAAACCCCATGCCATTCCAAGCATGTGTGTCAATTTGTACCTCTCTGTCTACATTATTCCGTGAGTTATTCAGTTTTCAGATTTATACTGACTTTTTGATCACCCGGAATATTATTTGTAATTTTTAACTTTTGAAATTTACCTTGTTGATTTTTAAGAAATCTTGTTTGGAAGCCTTCAGCCGAGAAAGAATTGGAGTTTGAAATTCGTAATTCTAAAAGTTCGGCTATGTGCGCTTTGGTTGTAAATGTGTTATTAAATAACAATAAATTACAATTTGAGATGAAACTGACCGACGCCTTACTTGGCCCTTTCCACAATCCTAATCACCTGTTCTGCCCAGGGGGTTTAGCGGGTGTTTGACATACAATCTTCAGCATTCTTCAACACCTCCAGATTTCAAATCCTTCCATTCTTGTGTTGCCTACGCTGTCTATCGTCCACGTTCCACTTCCGTACAGGGCTATTGTCTATACCAGCACCTTCAGGAAAGTCTTCTCGATATTTAAATTTACGTTCACTATTAACAAATTTTACGTTTGCGAAACGCTTTCCTTCCTAGTAACGTTATGGCGAAACTGATTCATTTCGACCTTTTCGTTTGGGCTGTCTACCTGCAGGGGCACTGGTACTGACACCAGTGATGCCGTCAGAGACATCATCATTCCTGTAAGTGACGTCATCATCCCTATCATTGGCATCATCCTAATCAGCGGGAAGACCAGCCAATCATAAAGCAGTGTTAAAAATCCAAGACGGTGGAATTAGCATAATTGTGTAACTGCGAAACTACTCATTCTCTTCAGCCAGTCATACCACAATACGAAAAATCTATGTTGCCTGAAATAGCTAAATTGTATCACTCGAAAATTAAAAACCATGTACTCATTCTTCTTACCTCCAGACATTCATAGACCAGTATTAAAAATCCAAGGCGATGGAAACAAACCAAGCGTTATTTATAACGCAAATCCCTTCCTTATCTCCAACGAGAATGTAGTATTACAATGATGTGTAAAAATGGTGTCAGATTACATTGTTTCTGATACAGAAGTACACTTCCCTCACCGCTTCACCCATCTCCCACCAATCAGAGTGTAGTATTAAAATAATGCACCAGAAATGTAGTGAATGAGGTCTTTTGTAATTGGCACTGCAGTTGTCAACAAGTCACACAATTCGATTGGACGAGAAGGTAGTCTTAATGAAATGGTATAGGATGCGCGGATCCGGGAGTGGTAACCTACTGGGCTCGACTGTGCACAGAAAAATTAAACAATTTTATTTCAGTGTCATAAATTTTTATCAAGCACACACTGGTAACCTAGGCACCTTCATCAAAACAATACAATTGCTGCACTGTAACGCCACCAAAATTAAAGTACTGCAAAGGCGCTGATAACAAACAATGTGAAGAAGTTATTTAAAAGCGCCCATGACAAATTACATCACTTATCAAAAATTATTTCAAAAACAAAAGTAATGCAAGAAAGTTTAAGGTGTAAATGAAAAATCTCATATGATGACGACCAAACTATTATTCAAGCGCCACTGATTAAAAGGTCAATTAACATTAACTTTTTTAAAACCCCAAATAATTAAGCAGACAATTTAATATCATAATCATGTTAAGGGACGAAACTAATTGGCTCAGAAGTTATTATTACCGAAATACACTACTGGCCATTAAAACTGCTACACCAAGAAGAAATGCAGATGATAAACGGGTATTTTTTGGACAAATGTATTATACTAGAACTGACATGTGATTACATTTTCACGCAATGTGGGTGCTTAGATCCTGAGAAATCAGTACCCAGAACAACCACCTCTGGCCGTAATAACGGCCTCGATACTCCTGCGCATTGAGTCAAACAGAGCTTGGATGGCGTGTATAGGTACAGCTGCCCATGCAGCTTCAACACGATACCACAGTTCATCAAGAGTAGTGACTCGCGTATTGTGACGAGCCAGTTGCTCGGCCACCATTGACCAGACGTTTCCAATTGGTGAGAGATCTGGAGAATGTGCTGGCCAGGGCAGCAGTCGAACATTTTATGTATCCAAAAAGGCCCGTATAGGACCTCCAACATGCGGTCGTGCATTATCCTGCTGAAATGTAGGGTTTCGCAGGGATCGAATGAAGTGTAGAGCCACGGGTCGTCACACATATGAAATATAATGTCCACTGTTCAAAGTGCCGTCAATGCGAACAGAGGTGACCAAGACGTGTAACCAATGACACCCCATACCATCAGGCCGGGTTATACGCCAGTATGGCGATGACGAATACACGCTTCCAATGTGCGTTCACCGCGATGTCGCCAAACACGGATGCGACCATTATGATGCTGTAAACAGAACCTGGATTCATCCGAAAAAATGACGTTTAGCCATTCGTGCACCCAGGTTCGTCGTTGAGTACACCATCGCAGTCGCTCCTGTCTGTGATGCAGCGTCAAGGGTAACCGCAGCCAGTCCATCTTGCTGGAAACGTCGTCGAACTGTTCGGGCAGATGATTGTTGTCTTGCAAACGTCCCCATCTGTTGACTCAGAGATCGAGACGTGGCTGCAAGATCCATTACACCCATGCGGATAAGATGCCTGTCATCTCGACTGCTAGTGATACGAGGCCGTTGGGATCCAGCACGGCGTTCCGTGTTACCCTCCTGAACCCACCGATTCCATATTCTGCTAACAGTCATTGGATCTCGACCAATGCGATCAGTAATGTCCAGATACGATAAACAGCAATCGCTATAGACTACAATCCGACCTTTATCAAAGTCGGAAACGTGATGGTACGCATTTCTCCTCCCTACACGAGGCATCACAACAACGTTTCACCAGGCAACTCCGGTCAACTGCTGTTTGTGTATGAGAAATCAGTTGGCAACTTTCCTCATGTTAGCACGTTGCAGGTGTCGCCACCGGCGCCAAACTTGAGTGAATGCTCTGAAAAGCTAATCATTTGCATATCACAGCGTCTTCTTCCTGTCGGTTATATTTCGCGTCTGTAGCACGTCATCTTCGTGGTGTAGCAATTTTAATGACCAGTAGTGTACTTTACATAGGCCAGTAAAGAGCAGTGTGGGCTCAAACACCTGCAAACCATGAAGGAGTTATGGAGGTCAGGAAGAAGAAAAGATTCCAACACCACCTTCTGATTTTGGGCACAGTAGTCGACGACTTGTCTATACCCTGCATTATTCGGTTCCGGCACCAAAACCAGAGGACCGCATAAGACAGCAAAATAGAAGATGTAATAGCGCCGTCTAACAGCTAATATATGATATTACGTAGTTCCTGCATCTTTGTTGGCGAAAGCTGGTACAGAGCCTGCTGTATCATTAAAATCTCAGGGAGCTCATCTTGCAACTGTAATAACCGCGCAGCCTCATTTCCGACTAAGTGACCTACATTAAATTTAATATCACCCATGCGAACACTACATACTTCAGAAACCTCAGCCTTACTACGGACTCTGTATCTCTTTTCCGCCTGGAATTTAATGAAAAGACTTGCCCCACATAATACAACTCAGAGTGGGTGACACACAAAGTATCGCAGCGCATCAATACCTTGATAGTAAGCCGTTCAGCAACAATAAACTTTAAAGGACACATGAAGTAACCAATCCTTGAACTAAAACGTGGCTGCAGTGCAACATTTAAAGGATCGCCTCAGAGCGAAGGAGAGTTCCTGCGAGTGGCCTCCAGCCTAGGAAAATTCCCTACCTGGCGATACCTACAATACCGATGGTAGAGAGTTAAGGAAACATTGCTACCAGAATCGAGCAAAGCACAAACTGGTTACAAACCGAGGACGGTGCAAGCAACGAGGAGATGCATTTTATCAATGGGGTACACCTTACGATAGTCAGTCGGGAGCGAAATGCCACTGCTCAGCGCCATCAATGTCTCAGGCGCTATTCCTGTGGCCCCTCACAGTCTTAAACAAAATAATCCACACTGCCACAGCAGAAACATGCACTCTATGCAATCTCCGTGTTCTTCCTGGACCGTTAGAAACAGCAGCGATAGCTAGCCCTCCCTCGCAGTTTTGTCCCCAAATATCCCGCTCTTCATCACTGAATCAGATACTCTCAATGTCGACTACCATTTTGTCTAAATCAGCAAATGTAGGTAACTTATCAGTAAATACACTGAAGAGCCAAAAATACTGGTACACGTGCCTAATATCGTATAGGGACCCGCGAACACGCAGAAATCCCGTAACACGTCGTGACATGGACTCTACTAACGTATTAAGTAGTGCTAGAGGGAATTATCATGAATGCTGCAGGGCTGTATATAAATCCGTAAGAGTACGAGGGGGTGGAGATCTCTTCTGAACAGCATATTATAAGGCATCCCAGATACGCTCAATAATGTTCATGTCTGGAGAGTTTGGTGGCCAGCAGAAATGTTTAAACTCAGAAGAGTGTTCCAGGAGCCTCTCTGTAGCAATTCTGGACGTGTGTGGTGTCACATTGTCTTGCTGGAATTGCCCAAGTCCGCCTGAATGCAGAATGGACATGAATGGATTCAGGTGATCGATGCTTACGTACGTGTCACCTATCAGACTCGTATCTAGACGCATCAGAGGTCCCATATCACTCCAACTGCATAAGCCCCACCCCATTACAGAGCCTCCACCAGATTCAACAGTCTCCTGCTGACACGCAAGATCCATGGATTCATGAGGTTATTTCCTTACCCATACACATCCATCCGCTCGATACGACTTGAAATGAGAGTCGTCCGACCAGGCAACATGTTTCCGATCATCAACAGTCCAATGTCGGTGTTGACGGGCAGAGGTGAGGCGTAAAGCTTTGTGTTATGCAGTAATCAAGGTACACGAGTGGGCATTCGGTCCCGAAAGCCCATATCGATGACGTTCCGTTGAACGATTCGCACGCTGGCACTTGCTGATGGCCCAGCATTGTAATCTGTAGCTATTTGCGAAAGGGTTGCACTTCTTACACATTGAACGATTGTCTTCAGTCGTCGTTGATCCCGTTCCTGCAGGATCTTTTTCCGGCCACAGAGATATAGGAGATTTGATGTTTTACCGTATTTCTGATATTCACGGTAACTCGTGAATTGGTCGTAAGGGTAAATCCCCCTTTCATTGCTACCTCGTAGATGCTGTGTCCCATCATTTGCGCGCCGACTGTAACACCACGTTCAGACTCACTTTAATCTTCATAACCAACCAGTAGTTACCAATCTAACAACTGCGCCAGGCACTTGTTGTCTTACAAAGGCGTTGCCGACCGCAAGGCCGTATTCTGCCTGTTTACATATGTCTGTATTGAAAACGCATGCCTGTACCACTTTCTTTGGCGCTTCACACTAAAACTCTTGCCCAATGTTCTACTCGCATCCCTTCTAAAGTGTTAAGCACCGTCTAGGAAATAACGAAGTAGAACGCCATCATTGCTGCATGAACACTCTCAATATAATTCCCCTACAGATTCACTCACTCCTTGCACTCTGTAAAATTACTAGTCAATGAGTTCTTTTCGTCTGTAGGTCCCATGATTTTCTAAAAGAACTTTCCTAGAGGTCACGTAGCGAGCCACTTCTCTGTATAACTACGCCATTAGGCCATTTAAGCGGCCAATCACTAATGGATATATGACATGGAACACAATGTCTCATAAAATTTGCAACACATTAGCTTGTCTCTGCAGTCAAACAGTTAACTACAGTAATTCCAAAATTGTTTAGTATTTACAATAGATAACCTTTGAGCACTCTGAATAATCACCATCAGTAGGTTCAGCAGTTTACTAATTTCTTTCCACACAACTGTGTTCCGATCTGACCCCCGATCGTATTTAAATTCTGTTTATTATCAGTGTTATTTACTTCATTCTCTGCGTGCCAATTAAGAAACGATATTCGTCGTTGCAATAAGGAAACTTCCTCTTGCAATATCTGAATGTCGAAGTAAAAAGTGGTATCCATATTAATAAGACACATCGCAAACCCTATTAGCAACATGATCCATGAGCTCTTGTAAGCTATAAATCTGCGTGCAAGATGGGAAGGCATCAAGTAACAGAGTCACACTCTCTTGCACAGAAGCGAGCTGTGCACAGGAAGTGGAGCATGTGAATTCCCCAGTTGTTCCCCGGTGATGTCTGCAGGACGACTTTGTGCTGCCCGCAACAGCTGACATAACTCACTGACGCTGGCCTCCTCTGATTCGTGATGGATCTTTAACGCTTAATGTAGATAGGCCTTGCTATCATTACACAAAACATAACTGTTTTACCTTTGTTATGCTAATATATTATGCCATGTGTGTTCTTGGAATGTCTGTTCATTATGTGACATGAAGTATTCTACACATGGTCAAGATGCTTTAAAATGTAGTGCAAAAGTTACGTTATGGATTCATATTATGTTTAAAATGTTATATATATATATCTCAATACTGTTTTAATGCTTAACCAGATCACGCTTTACAGTGAATAAATGCTGTATCAAAATGATCGTTGGATTCTGAAGTTTTTTTACTTATATTTTAATATCAAACTAGATTTCCACCCCCAGAGCGGAATACTTGAAGCACTTCATCTGTATAATGCGTACTAAAAAAACAATTTGAGAAGTTCGCAAAATTTAGTAATTAACTGAAACTGTCTTTCGTGGTTGGTACTGATATGGACTGCATATTGGAACCAGCTGTTGGTTGCAGCTGCAGTACTAGCATGGTCCGTATTGCGGCAGGTACATCTGCATAGATCGTTTAGTGTCACTACATAGACGATTCCTGTAACTAGCAATATTCTGAATTTCAGTTGTATAGAGACAGCGGCTGCATGGAATGGTTTACTCAAGAATTCTACGCAATCGCTGAGATACCTTTTTATTACAAAGTAAATGGATTATGTTCAGATGAAGAATTCGCATTTTGTTCAGCAAAAGTCTGTCATATTTGCGAGAACCTCTTTAAGGAAGACGATATAAAGCAACTTTGTACAGTACTGGGATCATTGGCATTTTACAGGTACCTACGATGGTGCATCACATCAGGCTCCCATGTGGATTACAGGCATTACTATACTGTGCCCTTCGTTTTCCACAAACTGAGCAGTTACTACAGATATTTCTTGATCACGAAACTGTATGAACAAAAAAACGAGGGATACTAATGAATAAAGTGCTTAAAACCCAAGTCATGTTCCTATTCTACCATTGAACACGGAAAAATATAAATCTTTCTCAAAGAGTGTTCCAGTAATTCATTAGGAGAATAGATGCAATACAAATTTCAGATTTAGTAATTCACTTAATTTCTTGATATCTTTACTTGAAAAACGTGTTTCTTACCTGAAAGAAGAATTAGTTATGATGGGGGCATATTTTCCCAACGATCAAGAGTTCAATTTAGTTAATCAGAAGGGAATATGTAACCAATGAACCACTTCTACGGGGAGATCACTTGCCCTCAGTAACAAAGTTTAAGAGATTCAAAACTTGGAGAATGACTTGTATTTAAAAACTGGTGTGTTACCACTTGCCAACATCTTCAACAACTTTCACGGTCTTTGCATTAAGACAAACGAACTGGATCCAGCGCATTGCATTACCGCGCCTGATTTGGCGTGGGATATTCTGTTGAAAATTACTAAAGATGGGTTGCAGCTAATAACTGATATTGAACAATTCCAGTTCGTTGAATGAGCCATCACAGGGAAAATTGTTCATTGTTCTTACCGACATGCAGTTGCCAATAAGAGATTAATTTCCGCTTATGCTGTAAATATCGATGAATGTTACATAATTTATCTTGATCGGAATAGCTTATATAGCTGGGCAGTGTTGCACGTAATATTGAAGGTTTCCTTCAAATAGCAACAAAAACAGTGTGGTGGAGGATATATTAGACGATTCTAACGTATACTGAAAGCAGATGTTGAACACGACTAAAGTATCGCTTTACACTCAGATTTATCCCCATATCCAGAAAAAATGGTGTCACCAACAGAGGTCAAAAGTGCCAAATAAATTGTTTTCGAACTTTCATCTCAAGGAAAACGTCATTCACTAAAGAAAGTTGAAATAATGTTTGAAAAATAAATTCATATCGAAAAAGATTCACAGATGTTGCCTACTTGGCGAAGTCATACATAGAAATTAACACAAAAAACCCGCATGAATGCTCTGAAAGAGTTTTAGAAGAATTCCTTCACATATTTGCTAAAACCATGGAAAATGTGCAAAAGATGCGGGATATTAGACTTGCAACAGCGTGGGGAGGCTGGTTTGGGTTGCCTACATTAATTGCAAAACCTTAGTTTCCGAATCAGCGTCATTTTAACGAAAATTTATCGCCGTTGATCTTGGCAGACTAAATATGGTTTTCAAAAAACGGCATCGCAGTTGGAATGGTCTTTCTATGTATTTAGAAAACGTTCCTTTTTGATTCTCGTTATGGATATATACTGGAGAAGCTCATACCAAATTGTATAAAACTGTGCTACGCAGTATACCAATCAAGACAACCAGCTATCTATGAGGATATGAGGACTGGCGTGCATACAAAGTTCGATACTTCGGGAGTACCAGCGAATTACAAATACGATATTCCGCTGGCAAATAAAAACGTGTATTGTTCGGTAAAAGACGAACCGAATGGGGAGCCTATCGCAGAATTTGTGGGCCTTCGTGCAGAAAATTAATGCCTTTGAGACAGTCTAGGAGCATAATGCGCAAAGCAAAAGGTGTAAAACAATCATACGCAAACAGGCTCACCATTGACGATTAAAAGCGGTACGTAAAGGGTTCTGAAGTGAAAACAAGTGAGCAGCTTGTTATTTACTCGCAGCAGCATGTTGTTTTGTTTCAACTACGAAACAACTTAAACTCTATCTGGTTAGGACGAGAAACGAAATATACAGTCCTGGAAATTGAAATAAGAACACCGTGAATTCATTGTCCCAGGAAGGGGAAACGTTATTGACACATTCCTGGGGTCAGATACATCACATGATCACACTGACAGATCCACAGGCACATAGACACAGGCAACAGAGCATGCACAATGTCGGCACTAGTACAGTGTATATCCACCTTTCGCAGCAATGCAGGCCGTTATTCTCCCATGGAGACGATCGTAGAGATGCTGGATGTAGTCCTGTGGAACGGCTTGCCATGCCATTTCCACCTGGCGCCTCAGTTGGACCAGCGTTCGTGCTGGACGTGCAGACCGCGTGAGACGACGCTTCATCCAGTCCCAAACATGCTCAATGGGGGACAGATCCGGAGATCTTGCTGGCCAGGGTAGTTGACTTACACCTTCTAGAGCACGTTGGGTGGCACGGGATACATGCGGACGTGCATTGTCCTGTTGGAACAGCAAGTTCCCTTGCCGGTCTAGGAATGGTAGAACGATGGGTTCGATGACGGTTTGGATGTACCGTGCACTATTCAGTGCCCCTCGACGATCACCAGTGGTGTACGGCCAGTGTAGGAGATCGCTCCCCACACCATGATGCCGGGTGTTGGCCCTGTGTGCCTCGGTCGTATGCAGTCCTGATTGTGGCGCTCACCTGCACGGCGCCAAACACGCATACGACCATCATTGGCACCAAGGCAGAAGCGACTCTCATCGCTGAAGACGACACGTCTCCATTCGTCCCTCCATTCACGCCTGTCGCGACACCACTGGAGGCAGGCTGCACGATGTTGGGGCGTGAGCGGAAGACGGCCTAACGGTGTGCGGGACCGTAGCCCAGCTTCATGGAGACGGTTGCGAATGGTCCTCGCCGATACCCCAGGAGCAACAGTGTCCCTAATTTGCTGGGAAGTGGCGGTGCGGTCCCCTACGGCACTGCGTAGGATCCTACGGTCTTGGCGTGCATCCGTGCGTCGCTGCGGTCCGGTCCCAGGTCGACGGGCACGTGCACCTTCCGCCGACCACTGGCGACAACATCGATGTACTGTGGAGACCTCACGCCCCACGTGTTGAGCAATTCGGCGGTACGTCCACCCGGCCTCCCGCATGCCCACTATACGCCCTCGCTCAAAGTCCGTCAACTGCACATACGTTTCACGTCCACGCTGTCGCGGCATGCTACCAGTGTTAAAGACTGCGATGGAGCTCCGTATGCCACGGCGAACTGGCTGACACTGACGGCGGCGGTGCACAAATGCTGCGCAGCTAGCGCCATTCGACGGCCAACACCGCGGTTCCTGGTGTGTCCGCTGTGCCGTGCGTGTGATAATTGCTTGTACAGCCCTCTCGCCGTGTCCGGAGCAAGTATGGTGGGTCTGACACACCGGTGTCAATGTGTTCTTTTTTCCATTTCCAGGAGTGTACTTCCCGATAATATAAATACACCTGAGGACATTACTGCATCAAAAACAATGTAACTAACCTGTTACTACGGGCTATTACGTTATTATTTGGGATGGAAGTACTTATTGCTTATGAAATTAACGTGAGAAGATTGGGGTCGCCACCGACTCTAACCATACAACTAATCAAAGGTTTGGTCGAGTCGGAACATAAATTAATTTGATCACAAACCAAAAACTCACAAAAATGCATACGTTGTGATGTCGCTCATAGGGGATACGATGTAATTAATAGTATTCCCCGTGCACTGTTCACGACAATCAAACATTTAAAATAAAATAGCACGTGCAAGAAGACTGTGCAGAAGATCAGCTCCCAGCAACACACCTGAAAATAAGACTTAATCTAAGGCATTTGTCTTAAAATAAAGGGAAACTAATCACTGGACCTGTGCGTAAGGAAACGCGTTGGATGTGCTAACAGGAAAGTTACGAGGTGAGTGGCTTAGGTGCAAAAACGTAACCTCGGAATATAAGAGGAAATTGTGGATAAAATCATTTATTTGTAAGACATGGATGTGAAGCATGTACACAATTCCTGATAACATTGAAGAAGAGCGTCGATACGTTCACCGCTATCAGCTACACCTAAAATCATTGGTGTAAATCATTCATACAACTGCTTGCCTGATAACTGATCGCAGTAACTCGTGAGACGGTACACGTTTCGCAGTACACCCGCGTGCCCACGTGGTTTGTGGAGACACAATTTCTAGGTATAGTGCCCAAATTGCAGCAATATCACATCACACAATCATGTTAACATTATGTAAAACAAACATGCGATCGGACAGTTAGTGATGCCGGTAGCCCAACAAACTATAATGTTCTACCACGTGGTTGGCTCCCCACGGACGAAAGACACCTAAAGCAAGGAAAATTTACGAGAAGGCAAAGCTATAAACATTTAGAAAGATGAAAGCTTATACAGGCACAGCTGAAGGCAACCAGACATTCATACAGAAGCGAGTGCTCACTTCTTACCGACGCCTTTGTGTGGCGCTCTTCCGGCGGGTCCAAGTCTGCTACAGAAATTTACTAAAAGAAAAATCTGTCAAAGTTTTGCATTCCTAGCAAACAAGGCAAAGCAATCTTTCAGATTTGAAAAGCGAGTCCAAAAGCTAACAGATCTCCTCTCGCCAAGTAACAGCGCGCCACGCGGTCAGTCTAACTCACCCTTCTTCGACTGGAGCACAGCTTGGACGCTTCCCGTACCGACGGCAGACTGCCACCCTTTTTCCTCTCCAGTCTCCTCCACGCTCCGCGTGGACCGGAAAACCCAAAGATGCCATTTCCGCCAGCAACCTAACGCAGGTGGATTTCTCACAAGTAGCGCAAACCTCTTTGCCTACTTGACCACTACGAGAGTTGGCTATTCTGTACAACTGCTGATGAATCTGTATGACTATCGCAGACTTTCTGCAGCAGACTACGCCACCGTCTAGCAACGTGACACACAACGACATTCATTCAATCACACCACTATTGAGTTATGAGAAAAGATAAACAAGGAAAGAAAGAGAAATACTAGTGAAAATGGGCTACCGGACTAATGAAAGGTGGCTACAGGACCCTTTCATCGATAACGATTGTAAATAATGAAAGCACCTGAATAACGTAAAATGCAAATATTGTGAATTGTAGATAACAACATAAGGCGAATACCTTCTTGCTCTGATGGAAAAAACTGTAAATAATGTAATTAAAGTGAGATGTATATTACCTTTTTGTGATTGAAAATTTTTTTAATGATCCATCGTAATTTGAGTTTATTGTAAACTGTAATTCGATGGAATTCAGTGACCCATTATAATTATGTGGTATGTAGAAAAAATTGTATGTAAAATGTAGATAATGTAAACTATATGGTTTTCGATGGAAATTAAATCATCCATTGCTTTGTTCATGTAATAGAAGAAAAAAACGTTGCATATAATTTTTTTAAATAAATTTCGTATGAAGTGTGTTTTCAGTCCCTTTTTCATTCTTACTGCTCCTCTATAGTCTGTTTATGTCACACACACACACACACACACACACACACACACACATACACACACAAACATACACACAAAACGTGTGTGTCTATATGTCTCTGAGCTGAGCTACTTTGTAACAGTATAGCTGAGACTTGTAGAGATAAATCCCTGTGCACTAGGCCGCCCAATCTGGCGGCGACAGGTGAGGACCTGAACTGACAATACGTAAAATGTGTACTGTGACTCAGTGACGAAATGTCATGAGAAATCTGTGGCATTGTATGGGAAAATTTACGAGAAATGATGTCTGATTACATATGTGTTTAAATCGTATAGTATATTCGGTGTATGAAATACACTCCTGGAAATGGAAAAAAGAACACATTGACACCGGTGTGTCAGACCCACCATACTTGCTCCGGACACTGCGAGAGGGCTGTACAAGCAATGATCACACGCACGACACAGCGGACACACCAGGAACCGCGGTGTTGGCCGTCGAATGGCGCTAGCTGCGCAGCATTTGTGCACCGCCGCCGTCAGTGTCAGCCAGTTTGCCGTGGCATACGGAGCTCCATCGCAGTCTTTAACACTGGTAGCATGCCGCGACAGCGTGGACGTGAACCGTATGTGCAGTTGACGGACTTTGAGCGAGGGCGTATAGTGGGCATGCGGGAGGCCGGGTGGACGTACCGCCGAATTGCTCAACACGTGGGGCGTGAGGTCTCCACAGTACATCGATGTTGTCGCCAGTGGTCGGCGGAAGGTGCACGTGCCCGTCGACCTCGGACCGGACCGCAGCGACGCACGGATGCACGCCAAGACCGTAGGATCCTACGCAGTGCCGTAGGGGACCGCACCGCCACTTCCCAGCAAATTAGGGACACTGTTGCTCCTGGGGTATCGGCGAGGACCATTCGCAACCGTCTCCATGAAGCTGGGCTACGGTCTCGCACACCGTTAGGCCGTCTTCCGCTCACGCCCCAACATCGTGCAGCCCGCCTCCAGTGGTGTCGCGACAGGCGTGAATGGAGGGACGAATGGAGACGTGTCGTCTTCAGCGATGAGAGTCGCTTCTGCCTTGGTGCCACTGATGGTCGTATGCGTGTTTGGCGCCGTGCAGGTGAGCGCCACAATCAGGATTGCATACGACCGAGGCACACAGGGCCAACACCCGGCATCATGGTGTGGGGAGCGATCTCCTACACTGGCCGTACACCACCGGTGATCGTAGAGGGGACAGTGAATAGTGCACGGTACATCCAAACCGTCATCGAACCCATCGTTCTACCATTCCTAGACCGGCAAGGGAACTTGCTGTTCCAACAGGACAATGCACGTCCGTATGTATTCCGTGCCACCCAACGTGCTCTAGAAGGTGTAAGTCAACTACCCTGGCCAGCAAGATCTCCGGATCTGTCCCCCATTGAGCATGTTTGGGACTGGATGAAGCGTCGTCTCACGCGGTCTGCACGTCCAGCACGAACGCTGGTCCAACTGAGGCGCCAGGTGGAAATGGCATGACAAGCCGTTCCACAGGACTACATCCAGCATCTCTACGATCGTCTCCATGGGAGAATAGCAGCCTGCATTGCTGCGAAAGGTGGATATACACTGTACTAGTGCCGACATTGTGCATGCTCTGTTGCCTGTGTCTATGTGCCTGTGGTTCTGTCAGTGTGATCATGTGATGTATCTGACCCCAGGAATGTGTCAATAAAGTTTCCCCTTCCTGGGACAATGAATTCACGGTGTTCTTATTTCCATTTCCAGGAGTGTACATAGGTGTGTGTGTGTGTGTGTGTGTGTGTGTGTGTGTGTGTGTGTGTGTGTGTGTGTGTGTGTGTGTGAGTGAGTGAGTTAGAGAGAGAGATAGAGGCACTTCCACATCATTTTCATACTACACTCAGTTTGGTTGGAGGTAGGAGAAAGGAAGGAGGGATGTACAATCGTGCTCAAAAGTATCCCAACGACCTGAATTGCATTTCCCCTGATTCTAAAGCAACCCACATAACGCAGCTGTCTAGCAAGTGCTTAATCGCTCCTCGGTACAGTCGTTTGACTTTTGAAAATGGTTCCAACAAGTCACCACTAGAAAACACTGCTCTCTATCGCAATAACTCAAGATTGAAAGTAATACCACGATACCACAAATATCTGGGAACACCTTATGACAGGTAAAACTGTCCTTAAGGTTTGTAAGCTCACATTTACTGCAATAAGTAACATAATTGAAATGTTACCACTCTCATTATTACGTCAGATAGGTAATGCACGTAGTAACTTCGTCGTAGTCATGATTTCCTCTTCAAAGTAACATACCGTTCTCATTATTTAACACAAAACGACATGACAAATTTAAGTTATTCACGAGCAGCTAGTTGATAATATGTACGAACTTCAAATGACATGAGGAACCGTCTCGTTGTGCATATGGATTCAAACCCAGGTCATGCAGACTAAGCAAAGATTTCGTGACTGACGGAAACTCTCATTCCTGACTAGGCATACAGACAGTGATACACCTCGATTTTAGACAGCATCGGTTAGTAAATATCAACTTTAAATTACATAACATAAACAGTTTAACGGACGCAAATTCCTAACCAGCATCTATTGTCCCTGTTAAAGAACTACGAGAGATGGTAAAAATTGCTTCTTCACAAGTAACTTACTTGAAATGCCGTGAGGTAAAGCTTTGCGTTGGACAGGGTTTCGAACCCAGGACCTAATCGAAGCACAATCAACTGTGACATATCGGATTTTCTCGGCAGTAGCTAGATGTTTTAACTGACATGATGAGACGAAACATAAATTTTTTCCTTCCCAGGACTCCAGTCCGGCACCTATCGTTGTTATTGTTGTTGTTGTGGTCTTCAGTCCTGAGACTGGTTTGATGCAGCTCTCCATGCTACTCTATCCTGTGCAAGCTTCTTCATCTCCCAGTACCTACCGCAACCTACATCCTTCTGAATCTGCTTAGTGTATTCATCTCTTGGTCTCCCTCTACGATTTTTACCCTCCACGCTGCCCTCCAATACTAAATTAGTGATCCCTTGATGCCTCAGAACATGTCCTACCAACCGATCCCTTCTTCTGGTCAAGTTGTGCCACAAACTTCTCTTCTCCCCAATCCTATTCAATACTTCCTCATTAGTTATGTGATCTACCCATCTAATCTTCAGCATTCTTCTGTAGCACCACATTTCGAAAGCTTCTATTCTCTTCTTGTCCAAACTAGTTATCGTCCATGTTTCACTTCCATACATGGCTACACTCCATACAAATACTTTCAGAAAAGACTTCATGATACTTAAATCTATGCTCGATGTTAACAAATTTCTCTTCTTCAGAAACGCTTTCCTTGCCATTGCCAGTCTACATTTTATATCCTCTCTACTTCGACCATCATCACTTATTTTGCTCCCCAAATAGCAAAACTCCTTTACTACTTTAAGTGTCTCATTTCCTAACCTAATTCCCTCAGCATCACCCGACTTAATTCGACTACATTCAATTATCCTTGTTTTGCTTTTGATGATGTTAATCTTATATCCTCCTTTCAAGACGCTATCCATCCCGTTCAACTGCTCTTCCAAGTCCTTTGCTGTCTCTGACAGAATTACAATGTCATCGGCGAACCTCAAAGTTTTTATTTCTTCTCCATGGATTTTAATACCTACTCCGAATTTTTATTTTGTTTCCTTTACTGCTTGCTCAATATACAGATTCAGTAACATCGGGGAGAGGCTACAACCCTGTCTTACTCCCTTCCCAACAACTGCTTCCCTTTCATGCCCCTCGACTCTTATAACTGCCATCTGGTTTCTGTACAAATTGTAAATAGCCTGTCGCTCCCTGTATTTTACCCCTGCCACCTTCAGAATCTAAAAGAGAGTATTCCAGTCAACATTGTCAAAAGCTTTCTCTAAGTCTACAAATGCTAGAAACGTAGGTTTGGCTTTCCTTAATCTTTCTTCTAAGATAAGTCGTAAGGTCAGTATTGCCTCACGTGTTCCAGTGTTTCTACGGAATCCAAACTGATCTTCCCCAAGGTCGGTTTCTACCAGTTTTTCCATTCGTCTGTAAAGAATTCGTGTTAGTATTTTGCAGCTGTGGCTTATTAAACTGACTGTTCGGTAATTTTCACATCTGTCAACACCTGCTTTCTTTGGGATTGGAATTATTATATTCTTGTTGAAGTCTGAGGGTATTTCGCCTGTCTCGTACATCTTGCTCACCAGATGGAAGAGTTTTGTCAGGACTGGCTCTCCCAAGGCCGTCAGTAGTTCTAATGGAATGTTGTCTACTCCCGGGGCCTTGTTTCGACTCAGGTCTTTCAGTGCTCTGTCAAACTCTTCACGCAGTATCGTATCTCCCATTTCATCTTCATCTACATCCTCTTCCATTTCCATAATATTGTCCTCAAGGACATCGCCCTTGTATAGACCCTCTATATACTCCTTCCACCTTTCTGCTTTCCCTTCTTTGCTTAGAACTGGGTTGCCATCTGAGCTCTTGATGTTCATACAAGTGGTTCTCTTATCTCCAAAGGTCTCTTTAATTTTCCTGTAGGCAATGTCTACCTTACCCCTAGTGAGATAAGCCTCTACATCCTTACATTTGTCCTCTAGCCATTCCTGCTTAGCCATTTTGCACTTCCTGTCGATCTCATTTTTGAGACGTCTGTATTCCTTTTTGCCTGCTTCATTTATTGCATTTTTATATTTTCTCCTTTCATCAATTAAATTCAATATTTCTTCTGTTACCCAAGGATTTCTACTAGCGCTCGTCTTTTTACCTACTTGATCCTCTGCTGCCTTCGCTACCTCATCCCTCAAAGCTACCCATTCCTCTTCTACTGTAGTTCTTTCCCCCATTCCTGTCAATTGTTCCCTTATGCTCTCCCTGAAACTCTGTACAACCTCTGGTTCTTTCAGTTTATCCAGGTCCCATCTCCTTAAATTCCCACCTTTTTGCAGTTTCTTCAGATTTAATCTACAGGTCATAACCAATAGATTGTGGTCAGAGTCCACATCTGCCCCTGGAAATGTCTTACAATTTAAAACCTGGTTCCTAAATCTCTGTCTTACCATTATATAATCTATCTGATACCTTTTAGTATCTCCAGGGTTCTTCCATGTATACAACCTTCTTTCATGATTCTTAAACCAAGTGTTAGCTATGATTAAGTTATGCTCTGTGCAAAATTCTACCAGACGGCTTCCTCTTTCATTTCTCTCCCCCAATCCATATTCACCCACTACGTTTCCTTCTCTCCCTTTTCCTACTCTCGAATTCCAGTCACCCATGACTATTAAATTTTTGTCACCCTTCACTACCTGAATAATTTCTTTTATCTCATCATACATTTCTTCACTTTCTTCGTCATCTGCAGAGCTAGTTGGCATATAAACTTGTACTACTGTAGTAGGTGAGGGCTTCGTATCTATCTTGGCTACAATAATGCGTTCACTATGCTGTTTGTAGTAGCTTACCCGCATTCCTATTTTCCTATTCATTATTAAACCTACTCCTGCATTACCCCTATTTGATTTAGTGTTTATAACCCTGTAATCACCTGACCAAAAGTCTTGTTCCTCCTCCCACCGAACTTCACTAATTCCCACTATATCTAACTTTAACCTATCCAATTCCCTTTTTACATTTTCTAACCTACCTGCCCGATTAAGGGATCTGACATTCCACGCTCCGATCCGTAGAACGCCAGTTTTCTTTCTCCTGATAACGACATGCTCTTGAGTAGTCCCCGCCCGGAGATCCGAATTGGGGACTATTTTACCTCCGGAATATTTTACCCAAGAGGACGTCATCATCATTTAATCATACAGTAAAGCTGCATGCCCTCGGGAAAAATTACGGCCGTAGTTTCCCCTTGCTTTCAGCCGTTCGTAGTACCAGCACAGCAAGGCCGTTTTGGTTATTGTTACAAGGCCAGATCAGTCAAGCATCCAGACTGTTGCCCTTGCAACTACTGAAAAGGCTGCTGCCCCTCTTCAGGAACCACACGTTTGTCTGGCCTCTCAACAGATACCCCTCCGTTGTGGTTGCACCTACGGTATGGCTATCTGTATCGCTGAGGCACGCAAGCCTCCCCACCAACGGCAAGGTCCAGGGTTCATGGGGGGGATCGTTGTTATAGTCTAGAGAAAACGAACGTCTAATATGGGTTTGTTACGCCGACATGTGAGCATGTTTGAACTAGAAATAATATGACGAAGAGTTCAGTGCTGACTGGGAATCGAACCCCACACATATCGTTGTAGACTACACACAAAGAGACGTCAGCTGCCGAATTTTTCTCCACCAGCAGCTCGGAAAAACATCCTTGAACTTTCAGTGATCTCGCAAATAGTTCTGTGTCTCACTGGGAGTAAAAAACGTCAGATATCGTTAGTGTTGACAACGAATGAAAATAAATTAAAAATCAGAATTATTATCCTCCAGCAGATAGGTGTTCTCATGCTAGAGCTTGATAACACATACTGAAAACTTTAGTGCCGGGCCAGGATTCGAACCCATTCACGCGCAATATGTGGAGATGTTGAGGAACCTGCAGTTTCGAACAAACAACAAACTGTAGTCGAGCTGTATTGTCCCGAAGAGGTCAAATTCCGCGTTAAGGGCGGTCTGAGTTGCATTCCCAGTCCAGAACAAATTTTATCGACACACAGAAGCTCAAATAAAAGATGGAATAAGTGTTCTGTGACCATACGTAGCGTTTGTTTCGTCACTAGAAAGAAATAACCAGTATAAGAAAGGTTACTGGTGACAGAGTTTCTGCATTTCGCCACTTCCGACTTTATTGTGGTTCAACCTAATGTCTACTCGGTAGAGAAGGAATATCACGTTTAATGTGAAGTTCAGACCACAATGCTATTATACCTTCTTCACTTGGCGTAGCCAGAAGAGAATAGAATCTGTCTGTACGTATCAAAAATCATTAGCAGAAGTTGGAATCGAACCCAGACCACAAGTAGGCAAACCTATCATCGATCCAACAGACCACCGAACCATCTTCTCTCTCACTCATTCTTCTGCCATAACGGTGTTGCGCCACACTGGATGGGTCTTCTGACACACGGACTCCCTGTAGTGGTTTGCAGCATGTTCAGTACATTCATTTACTTGGTTGACCGAATCGCCATGAACTAGCTGCCTCGGCTACCCACTGCATGCATTCGACTCTATTTTGTAATCACTCAAATAAAATCATGTAACTGCCACCTACACAGAGCTGCCAACAGTGTAGGATGCAGAAATTTAAATAGGAAGTGTTCCTTTGCATTTGAGCTATTCTATTGCGCTATCAGTTTGTTGAAAACGTCATGCAGTGCAAAAGAAAAGCTGTAACTGTCTGTCTCTCAGAAGTCTAGATCCGGCCATACGCATTATCTCACAGTACTGTGGAATGCGGAAGTTCTGCAGGAACTGTTGTTGACTTCTGGAGCTGCTGTAGCTACATGACAGCTAGTAGCATAACGATAAGTGTCGCGCACCGTAGATGAGACGTCGTGGGTTCTATTACATTTGCTGCTACATTTTTTAAAACGCGATTCTGTTGTCTGCTGAAGTTATCAATCTAATGGAACTTTGAACATAATTCCCTTCAATTCTCAACCGAAAATAGTCGCATGTGGAAAAAGGTTTAACTTGAGTTCATAGTGCCAAAATACGTCAGAAAAGTATTTACTACATTAGCCGTCGTATGGTAGTGGCTTTTTATTCTTCTTCATACCTTGTTTGACAGCTTTAACTCAAAATTTACTTGTCAGCAGCGGAAAGAGGCGTTACCTGCTGTGCAGCATTGTAAGTTTTTCACCAGTGCACTATGAGCCGAAAGTATTTTCTTACGATTTTCTTATCGATGTTTGATCTGACTGCTTGCAGCTCTTTCACAGAAGGGATAAAAAAGTTACAGTCGTGTATACTGGAACTACGAACCATAACAGACGCTTTTTCACAGGTCAGCACATTACCACAGAGCTAGGAAAGAAGTGTAAGTCTCGGCTTCCTCTTACGAGGCAAATCGTGGCTAGAACTCGTAAACCGCTATTTAAAGGACGAGATTAGTTGCGATTTCCACGTGCATCTTCCTGGGCTTAAATCCGTAAATTTACAATCTTTTGTTACACTTCAAGCAATATTAACTCAGATTATTCAATCGAAATGACATGAAAAATCAAGTGAACTTTGAGGCTTGATTCCGAGCACACCAGGAAGTAACTCGTCGATCACAGAGTTGCCAATCATATCTTGCCTTGTTTCCAAATCTCAGTTACAATACTAGCAGGAAGAAGACGAACCGATGTGATCCTACAGCGGGCCTGGTAGTGACCATAGCTGGCGTCGCAAAGACGCGGCTGCTACGGCCTGGAATACGCAATGCGTCTGATTCGCATTTCTGTAACTAGGTTTAGGGACTGGAGCGTAGTTACTAATAATACTCAGAAGTGACTGCAAACTAAGCATCATAAATCAGTAACTCTTATAACTGTTTTTATATTTCTTTCGTAAGTGTACTCAAAACTAAGAAACTAATTCACTGACATTTTCGTGCCTCACCAATAGTCGAGCACAACAAACAGATCAAAATGAAAAAAGAATGTGTGTGTGTGTGAAAATATATATATATATATATATATATATATATATATATATATATAGGGTGAGTCACCTAACGTTACCGCTGGATATATTTCGTAAACCACATCAAATACTGACGAACCGATTCCACAGACCGAACGTGAGGAGAGGGGCTAGTGTAATTGTTTAATACAAACCATACAAAAATGCACGGAAGTATGTTTTTTAACACAAACATACGTTTTTTTTAAATGGAACCCCGTTAGTTTTGTTAGCACATCTGAACATATAAACAAATCCGTAATCAGTGCCTTTTGTTGCATTGTAAAATGCTAATTACATCCGGAGATATTGTAACCTAAAGTTGACGCTTGAGTACCACTCCTCCGCTGTTCGATCGTGTGTATTGGAGAGCACCGAATTACGTAGGGATCCAAAGGGAACGGTGATGGACCTTAGGTACAGAAGAGACTGGAACAGCACATTACGTCCACATGCTAACACCTTTTTATTGGTCTTTTTCACTGAAGCACATGTACATTACCATGAGGGGTGAGGTACACGTACACACGTGGTTTCCGTTTTCAATTACGGAGTGGAATAGAGTGTGTCCCGACATGTCAGGCCAGTAGATGTTCAATGTGGTGGCCATAATGTACCGTGTGTACCGTGATGTGCCTACAACCCCAGAGGATATGGAACAACGTATTGTGGCAGCCTGCGGCGACATTACACCAAATGTACTGCGGCGTGTACGACATTCATTACGCCAGAGATGGCAATTGTGTGCAGCAAATGATGGCCACCACATTGAACATCTATTGGCCTGACATGTCGGGACACACTCTATTCCACTCCGTAACTGAAAACGGAAACCACGTGTGTACGTGTACCTCACCCCTCATGGTAATGTACATGTGCGTCAGTGAAAAAGACCAATAAAAAGGTGTTAGCATATGGACGTAATGTGCTCTTCCAGTCTCTTCTGTACCTAAGGTCCATCACCGTTCCCTTTGGATTCCTACGTAATTCGGTGCTCTCTGATACACACGATAGATCAGCGGAGGAGTGGTACTCAAGCGTCAACTTTAGGTTACAAAATCTCCGGATGTAATTAACATTTTACAGTGCAACAGACGGCACTGATTATGTGGTGTCACCGCCAGACACCACACTTGCTAGGTGGTAGCCTTTAAATCGGCCGCGGTCCATTAGTATACGTCGGACCCGCGTGTCGCCACTGTCAGTGATAGCAGACCGAGCGCCACCACACGGCAGGTCTAGAGAGACTTACTAGCACTCGCCCCAGTTGTACAGCCGACGTAGCTAGCTACAGTTCACTGACAACTACGCTCTCATTTTCCGAGACAATAGTTAGCATAGCCTTCAGCTACATTTGCTACGACCTAGCAAGGCGCCGTATTCAATTGATATTGAGATTCTAGTAATGTATCATCAAGAGCGATGTTCTACAATTGTTGATTAAAGTTAAGTATTCCAGCAGCTACGTACTTTTCTTTATAGCATTCATTACGTATCCTGTTTCAGACCTCACGCCAGCCTGCGTGAGTTTAAGCGCGTGCCTTTCGGCTTCCTCTCATTGTGTCTAGGCTGTCTTGTCTAGACACAACAGATTACATATTTGTTTATATGTTCAGATGTGCTAACAAAACTAACGGAGTTCCATTTTTAAAAAAAGTAGGTTTGTGTTAAAAAACATACTTCCGTGCATTTTTGTATGGTTTGTATTAACCAATTACACTAGCCCCTCTCCTCACGTTCGGTCTGTGGAATCGATTCTTCAGTATTTGATGTGGTTTACGAAATATATCCAGCGGTAATGTTAGGTGACTCACCCTGTATATACCAGCAGCTAGGTGTTTGGATCTAAAACAAGGATACAAATTTTGTGCCTGAACGACAGTCGAACAGCACACCTACCGTCCTTCTTTATCATCCACGAATATAGGTTAAGTATCAGTTGGTTACTCACCAACAGTAAGATGATCGCGTGTTTGACAAAAAATAACAACACCTATTGCGATTGTTGGGAACACATGAACAGACATTAAAAACGCAGGTTAATTTTCACTAGCAGGCCGGTGTGCATTTGATGCGGCTTGAAATGAAATTATGAATATTTTTGTACTGGATTAGGATTCGCACCCACATACTTACCTTTGGAGGAGACCTAGAGAAGATTGCAGTCTTGGGAAAAGGAACGAAATGATTGAACTACATTGTTCCGAGAGATTCAGTTCCTCGGAAGAGGAGATACGAATTTGAATCACAGTCCAGCACCAAATTTTTCATCGTCTATACCTCAAAGAAGTACAAGTAAAATAAGGGCCCTGTTCCTTTAAATAGCTATCGGTTCATCAAATAAAATAAAATTTTCTTATGTAAGTGAGTTTACTGGCGACAGTATTTCTGCTTACCATGACTTCCGCCTATGTCAATTCCCAACGTAAACCGCCTCTGCGGTTTTTCGAAGAGCAGGTTTTGCACACTGGATCCACCAGGATATGGTAGACGGATACGTGGGACGGCGTCTATTACATGTGATCCAAGTGTCTTCTATTAGTAGTCGACAGTCAGGTGAAGTAAGAAGTGCCGTGTTCAGCTTCCATAAACCACGTCCGTGCCATACTGCCTGTCTTGTGAGAACAACATCACAGAAGTAAGCCTCATGATCGGAGAAAGCAACAGGCCAGATTTCAGCCTGTCGAGTGTGTTGAATTAGGGATCGCGAGATGTAGATGCGATCCAGTCGGCTAGAGGAGTGCGCAGTGTGTTACGTAAAGCCCAAAAGATCACCGTGAACATGTCTCCACGTGTGGACAAGTTGTAGCCGCGTGACGACTGTTTCCAGAGCTGCGCGTGGTGAGTGACGCGGCAATTGATCCTGAGGTCGCTGGGAGCAGGTGAAGTCTCCACCCATGACCCAGTCATCGTGTGGTCCCATAAAAAGGGGTGTAACTCCATTCTCGAAGAAGGCATTGCGTTCACGACGGTAGCTGGAGTCCGACGGCGCATAAATGTTGATGCGTACACCAAAGAGAGTAAGGGCCATACCTCTACCGTTGGGTAGGTATAGGACATCTTCGGCATGAAGACCTTCTCGTACCACTACCGGTGTCAGAAGCGGGAGAAAGATGCGCCGTGAAGCCATGTGGTGGTGAAAAATCGGCGACATGCACTTCCTGAAAAAGCGCAATATCTATGTCCGCATCATAAATCAATCCAGTTTGCCACCACGTAACAAGTGGGATGGACAACGGACTAATAAAACATTATAGTTGTAGTCGCTCTTTCGGTGTACAGCATTGCAAATACGATTGTCCGTCCTCAGCTTTGGCCTCGATTTTTTCAAAAACTATGAAGTGCCTAGGAGAAAGCTAGAAGGTACATGCAATATTTCATCAAAATCGGTAGCGCACATGTCAGAATCTCTCCTTCTTAGACTTATTTACAAATCGGAAGTTTGTGCTGACTGTTTCCCCCTGCTCCCAAATATGAGCGTTCTAAGTGACATACAGCAATGTATGCAAAATTAGTTTGAGTCCAACGTTAACTACAGCGTTCGAAGTATTCATAGTATTATATATATGTGTGTGTAAACGCCTTTCAATGCCCACTCAAGGAAGGTAAGGATACACAGTCTAGCTTCAATATTATAAATACGCCTAAATTTGTGTATGAACTCAGACTTAGGTTCATAACCATTTGCAATATGTAGCAGTACTGTACCCATTGGTCTTAAACTCGTTTTCAACCGATGATTCCCACAGCTACAGGAACACTACTTGTGGTACCTCTTAGACAAAATACTTACGCAGTGCTATCAGACGAAAAGATCAACCTGACACAAACTGTGGGAAGTTTGTTTTACAACCTTCATACCTGGATAAAGAGCTTTTCCTATTTGAGATATTTGTGAACGTTGCTGCATAAGACGATTTAAGAAGAAACTAAATTCCTTCAGCTACGACAATGTTTAAAGACATCGTCTTAACGGCACTAAATCGTGGTTTGTGAATCGTTTACCGGCCGCACTCTGCCGCAATTCGCTGGTTGGAAGGCGAAAAGCTTACTGACAAATTTCACAGAAGGGGGATGAAATGTCTCTCGCTGGAAGGTCATGTTGTTTTATTTAAATGATTACAAAATCACGTAAAACGAACAGTGAGGTTGTCAGTATAAGCACATTACTGTTGTCAGTATCACGTTGCACTGCTCAGAGCATGCAATGCTAAAGGGCCCGTTTTGGTCAGGCATATTGTATACAGAAGTGGAAGAGAGAGCACCACTAAATTCTACCATCCGTATTCATTGTATACGCACAGAAAATACTGTTACAGTATAATTATAGAGCCCAATGAGTGAATTGCGTATTTTCCGGTGAGAAAGAGCACTGGCAAACAGTCTTCGCTACATTAGGTTATTTAAACTGGTGTCACTCTGAGCTAGAATTTATGGACAGCGACTAAGTGTAAGGTCAATGAGTCGGATGCGGGTTTTCCAACTGTGAAATACTTTCCTACATTATAGAAGCGAATATTAAATTTGAACTAATATTGCGAAAATTTTGAACTTGGATAGCTTAGAATGAAATCCTTCTGTTTATTGCAAAGGAAAACAATTGATCTTCTAAAACATTCTGTCATACACAACTTGAAACAGGTCACGTCGACCAAATCATATGGAAGAGCTGACAGCGACGTATATCGGAAGGCAGTAAGATCCTTTGGCTTTTGGTTTGGCAGTATTCGACAGCCATTTCTAGGCGCAATTAAATGAAGAAAAGCAGCGCGTTTTTGTTATCAAGTAACGTCTTCATCAATTACTTGTTTTAATGTTATCTACGAGTAATTGCTGATGTTTGATATTCACATGAAAAGGATTCCGTAGACAGGGAAAGAACCCGTTCTTGGGCAACTATTTCAATAATGGCCAAAAGGCATTAAATGATGTTCAAGCACATGTGTTTCAGCAGCGGTATGAAGAAAATGATGACGGTAATAATCGAATTATGCGGTCACTTCACACTTCACAGTGGATTTTCTTGAACTAGGAAATTAGCTGAATTAGTGACAATTTCAAAATGTCTTCACATCGAGGCTATGATGCCTAGAAGAGTCTTTACATCCTGCTGACATGAGAATAGCATAATCTCCGCGTCAGAAGCTTGCTTCTCCTTAACCATCTAATAGACTCGCATTTTTTCCACCGTGACTAATTTTGTAAGCTAAGCACATCATCCGTTACAGCACACTCCTGGGGCTGGGAAATGTGGCCACAATGCTCTGGTGGAACGAACTATCACAGGTGCAATGCGTGGGTTCAGGCATTTACTTTTAAGAGGCACAAACAGATTTACTTTACCTCTGGTAACGTCAAGAGAAAGACATTATAATCCAGAATCCGCATTAAACATCACGTTCCTTCATTGCCAACTGGGCAGCGCTGCGTGTTGCGGCATGTGACACGACTGCAGTCACGGGTGCCATTTGCGGCTGCTGCTGCTCTGAAGTCTCTGCTAGGAGCGAGCTGGTGCCTTCCCCGTGGCGATGTCAGCGAAGCTGGCGCCTCGCTGGACTCTTCTTTCCAATGTCTCCGTAAGGTGAGGTTCAACAACCATGAAGTATTTTGTAAAATGCGTTTTAACCATCAGCTGTTCATTTCTGTTCATTTCTCCCATTAGTCGCCTACTGGTTTCGGTTATTAACCATCACCCAAGATTTTGTGCCGTATGTCCTGCATGATGGTTATTGCCCGGCAGGGTAGCCGAGAGCGCTTCCTGGACTCGGGTACGCGCGCCGGCCCCGGATCGAATCCGCCCGGCCGATTAACGACGAGGGCCGCTGTGCCAGCCAGCCTGGATGAGGTTTTTAGGTGGTTTTCCACATCCCGCTAGGTGAATACCGGGCTGGTCCCCATGTTCCGCCTCAGTTACACGCGTCGCAGACATTTGAAACACGTTCTCACTATTTCACGATTTACACTATATGCAGACAGTTGGGGTACACTGATTCCGTCCTCGGGGGTACGGGGTGGCGGCAGGAAGGGCATCCGGCCATTCCTAACACTAACACTGCCAAATCCGTTGTAACCACGCCGACCCTGCGATCGCTGCGGGACTGTGGCGTAAGCGAAAGAAAGAAAGTCCTGCATGATGGTTAATAACTGATACTGGTAGATGACTAATAGGACATATAAACAGCTGTTGGTCGAGACGTATTTTATAAAAAACTCTTCTTTCTGCTTTACACCTGTTGAATGCATTACAGCCTCTGGAACCAGCTACACGTGGATCGTTGCAGTTGCAGCTCTGGAGAGGGCCTTCCTTCTTCTTCAAGCAGTCTTTGGTCTGGTGCGGTTCAACGTATTGCATGCACTGCACCAGCATGGGGCAGTAGCGTGCTGCTTGGTCCCTACCTTGGCAAAAGTAGTTCTGCGTCCTCCTGCCTTTTGCATGGAGATGTTCCATTGCCACCCTGATATCAGCTATCTTCTGCTAATGTGTGTGAAATCTTATGGGACTTAACTGCTAAGGTCATCAGTCCCTAAGCTTACACACAACCTAAATTATCCTAAGGACAATCACACACACTCCTGCCCGAGGGAGGACTCGAACCTCCGCCGGGACCAGCCCAACAGTCCATGACTGCAGCGCCTAAGACCGCTCGGCTAATCCCGCGCTGCGTACCTTCTGCAGCTGAAAAACCTTTGGGTTTTAGACATTGCCGACTAGGAACAAAGGCACCTTCCTGCTTATGCTGGGCGACTTCGTGATGCCCGCAGGCCGGGCAGTGAATGCGAGGGCCATGAGCTCATCCTGCAGATGCTGCAGATTCATCTTCAGCGGCAGGTGGTGTAAAACGACCCTCAACTGCTTGACAGATTCGGCACTGTGTGTGTAATAACGCAGCCTCTCCTTCTTCACACACGTCATCAACAACCGCTGGTCGTCGATCGTCGCCATGTACATGATCCCTCGTTTGAATGTGGGGATAGCGATATTCCTGTTGCAGGACCTTGTAATGATCCGTCCACTGGATGACGACAGGCAAAGGGCTTCCTCCCTTGCGGTGGCGTCTTCCTCTTCAACTGTACCTGAGTGCAGTCTTCAGCGGTTTAGGTTGTACCTGCACTAGCACTTTGGCCTTGGCCGTGTGCTTTCGCCTGGGGACAACGAAATCGTCATCCTGCACCTTTTTCCACTGCGGCCTACTTGTGCCGGCCTTGGCGGGGGTTTCCTCATCGGTAACGACACGGCGCTTCCGAGACGTTCGTCTTGTGGTGATGGGTTTGTTTTACCGCTGGCTGGTGCGCCCGAAGTTGCTACTACGGGCGTCGTGGCAGTGGTCTGAGCGTGGCGACATTGTCTACCGGGATGCAAACAGACTGCCTCACGCCTGCCCGGCTGTTGCTACGCGGTGTTGGGCAATGATAATCCTTTCATTCGAGGGTTTACTCCTCCTCTCGGACTGCATACGTTCACGCCTGAGACGATCATTCGTAGGCAAGGCCGTCTCCGCTGGCCGGACCCGCGATCTGCACCCTGTTTCAGTTTCTAGGCGAACAGCAATTCTGCCGAGATTCATTTCCTCCTTCGCTCTTAGGAGTCGATGCGGCAACATCCGCAAGGTAACAATGGTGGTAGCTTGAACTAACAGCTGTGTAGAGCTGAGATTCATTCGTCCAGTCAGTTGTGAGCTGGCGGTGTTGAGTAGTGGGCGTGCGGCTGTGGTGTGTCAGTACTGTTGTGCCACGAATCACAAAGAGGCAACAACTGTAAATCAAGTGTTCAAGACATTCTCCACAATGAATGAAGAAGAGAGAAGTGTGTACCTCGTTTGTCCTGCATTCCTTTCATACCCCCCCCCTCCCCCAAAAAAAAAAAAAATTCAAACAAAAAAACAAAACAAAAACGACGACGCATGGTCCTCTGCCGCGACTTGACTGAAATGCAAACTTCGTGTTGTCAATAGGAACCTAGCACAGAACGACGAAGTACATCAAATCATCTAAATGGCCGGCAGCTGTGGCCGAGCGGTTCTAGGCGCTTCAGTCTGGAACCGCGCTACCGCTACTGTAGCAGGTTCGAATTCTGCCTCGGGCATGGATGTGTGTGATGTCCTTAGGTTAGTTAGGCTTAAGTAGTTCTAAGTTTTGGGAGACTGTTGACCTCAGATGTTAAGTCTCATAGTGCTCAGAGCCATTTGAACCAATTTCATCTAAATGGTCAACGTCTAGACGACGTAAGTAATTTCAAGCCAATGTGGTGACGAGTCGACAACATCCCAGATATGAACTTTCCTCAGAGTTTCACTTGGTAAAATGAAAATTCTGTGTGTCGTGCCCAAGTTGTATGAGACTTTGTAGAACAACAGAAGTACTGAAAGCACCATCTTAACCTTTCTATACTCCTTACTAATCAAGTCTCGAAACTTTTAGGACTCATGGGTTAAAATAATGATGTGGTTAGATAGTATCAGTAAAGTACCTTTCCTGTTGTACACTTTAAGAAAGTACTCATTGTACAGATGCGATACCCTCCTCCAGACCTTTCAAAGTTGTGCTAACTTCTCTATATATCATGAAAGTTTCCATAACCGCCTCCGTATCTTTTATTTGTTGTCTCCTTTTTTCTGCGCCCCAAGTTAATTAGGCTGGTTGTCATAGTATATGTTCTATTCTTTCTCTCTCCTGGTACTCGATTTGTATGGAATTATTTCCTCACTTATTAATTTTAGTGCCATCTTCCTTTATACTTTGTCTACTAAGTTTTTTAAAAGTACATATTAAAATCTCCAAGAATCCTTGGCTCAAAAATGGTTCAAATGGCTCTGAGCACTATGGGACTTAACATCTGAGGTCGTTAATCCCCTAGATATAGAACTACTTAAACCTAACTAACCTAAGGACATCACACACATCCATCATGCCCGAGGCAGGATTCTAACCTGCGACCGTAACAGGAGCGCGGTTCCGGACTGAAGCGCCTAGAACCGCTCGGTCACAACGGCTGGCAATCCTTGGCTGATTCCCGTACAGTACTGTCTTCCTGACGTGTAGTAAATGTAAATGTCGTGTGACTAGGGCCTCCCATCGGGTAGACCGTTCACCTGGTGCAAGTCTTTCGATTTGGCGCCACTTCGGAGACTTGCGCGTCGATGGGGATGAAATGATGATGATGAGGACAACACAATACCCAGTTCCTGAGCGGAGAAAATTTCCAACACGGCCGGGAATCGAACCCGGGCCATTAGGATTAACAATCTGTCGAGCTGACCACTCAGCTACCGGGAGCGGACCTGACGTATAGTGGAACAAAGTTATCCCTCAGTTACACTTAATAATATATTTACGCATAGGTGCTCAGTTGAAAAAAGTTTTCTGTTGCACCTAACCTCATTTTATATCTTACTTCTTCTTTTTCCTAACCTTATTCCACGTCTCCCGACTAGGCATGTTACTCGGCATTTGGCTCTGTCAGTGGTTACGATAGCCAGATGCCCTACCTAATTGTATCCGTATAGGTGTTTCTGTTGTCTTATAATACGTTCCTTAAATAGCTATAAAATTCTGTGTCATTTTTTCAGACGGAACTATCTTGTACGAAAATCAGGCTCATTGCATCAGTTCTTTTTGCACTGATACAATCGTTTAGAATAACGTTCTAAATCGCTCGCTGTCGTAAACACTGGCATAAAGCTGCAATTGACCGTGCAATTGCCAGCGTGGAAGTTTTCTCCCTACCTAGCGGCAGTACTTTGAATGTCGGGAAGTTGAATCCTCAGAGAACCGTTCTTTACCGGTCGCTCGAGCAGAACGCGGAACTTTATGAGCCGGAAAATTTCTGCTACATCGGAGAGCTCGGAGGTTGGAGGGGGAAGCCGCCAGAATTGTAAACAACTCTTGTGGTTGCAGTACTCTCGAGCGTATTCCTCCCCCTGTGGAGGAAAGTTAGCGGCAGAAGGGCGGGAGAGCGTATTCCGTCGGGGCCGCAGGTTCTCGTCTCAGAGGTCCGAGGCCAGTTAAAAAGCGGGCTCTCCATCTTCAAAGAGATTCTCTGAACTCGGTGAGGTCGGATGTTTTCAGAAGACTTACAAATAATTAGGACAGACATGTTGAATTTTCTTCTCAAGTTTCGGGTAAATCGTGTCTTCAGGGACCGCCCTCGACACCGGCTAACAGATCTCTGTTACTGTTACTTCTTCGGGGAAATGAATCATTAATGTAATTCTTCTCTAGTGTCGTTTTTCGAGCATAACGTCCTGTGATTAAAATTCAAAAAGCACGAAAAAGCAACCAATTCGGGGGGTGGCTGCAAAAGAAGGAAAACATAGCTTGTAAGCAACGATCTCTGTTAAGCAAATGATTCAGTTCATCAGAGGTAAATCAGTCTTGCTCTGCTATTAAGAAACTATGCCTTATAAGATCCCAGTAGTAACCCAGACACCATCTGTTAAAGCAATCTGGCTTCGACACAAGGAGAGAATGTTACGTGAGCAGCACACACTTACTTAATGTAGGTGAAATCAAGCCTAGTATAATTCATTAATAATGAACATGAAAATAGTAACCACCATATCCTAATAAACACTTAATATGTGGTACTGAGCAACTTGTAGTTATTCACTGTGAAATGGCTTCTGGAGCCAGTATTCCAGTCACAACAGTCAAACGTGAAACATTGATTACTAGGAATATGATAGTTCAAAATATTAGAATATGCACTGTTTATGAACTCGCACTGTGCATAATAGTATATTTCAAGTAGCTTGTTGGACGTGAATAAATATACTTTTTTACGATTTGTCACAGCTTGACTTCAAATGACATCAATCGTCAGAAGCTACCTAATAACTGCACGGATTAGAACGGGATATTTAGCAATAAAAATGGGGGATATTATCTGAGGAGGAACACCTAATGATACTTATCAGTTTGAGGGGGAAGTTACGAGACATGACTTTTAAGTCAGTACCGTTTTGAAATTATAAAAAGACGTGCTAAAATATCTCAATAATTTTATTTTTACATGAAATCCTGTACCTTACTCTACTTTTCTGCATAATTTCCGTCAATATTGAGTCACTTGTCATAACGTTTTACCAGTTTTTGAATACCCTCCTCATAGAAGTCTGCCGCCTGACTTGTAAACAACCACTGCATCACTACTGTTTTGACTTCGTCATCGTCTTGCAGACGGTGACCGCCCAGGTGTTTCCTCAAGTGCAGGAACAGGTGGTAGTCACTGGGCGCAAGACCGGGGCTGTAAGAAGGATGATCTAGAGTTTCCCATCGAAAAGATGTGATGAGATGCCGGCCGAAGCCTCCGAGCGGTTCTAGGCGCTACAGTCTGGAACCGCGCGACCGCTACGGTCAAAGGTTCGAATCCTGCCTCGGGCATGGGTGCGTGTGATGTCCTTAGGTTAGTTAGGTTTAAGTAGTTCTAAGTTCTAGGGGACTGATGACCTCAGAAGTTAAGTCCCATAGTGCTCAGAGCCATTTGAACCATTTTTGTGATGAGAACTTTGGTCTCATTCGCCACATGCGGACGGGCATTGTGTTGCAGCAAAACGATGCCCTTGCTCAACTTCCATGGACTGTTGTTTTGATTCTGGTGTGACGTAGGCCACACATGTTTCATCGCCCGTAACAGTTTGGCTTAAGAAATCATCACCGTCGTTGTCGTACCGCTCAAGGAAAGTCAATGCACTGTCTAAACGTTTGGTTTTGTGCACATCCGTCAACATTTTCGATACCCAACATGAACACAATTTCCGGTAATTCGAGTGCTCGGTCACAATGCCATACAAAACACTACGAGAAACATTAGGAAAGTCATCCCGCAAGGAGGAAATCATAAAGCGTCTGTTTTCTCTCACCTTATTGTCCTTTTCCTGCACCAGATTTTCATTAACGACCGAAGGACGCCCACTCCGTTGTTCATCATGCACATTTGTGCGGCCATCTTTAAATGCTCTCGCCCACTTTCTTACCATTCCATCACTCATGATGTTTTCTCCGTAAACTGCACGGATCTCACGATGAATATCGATCGCTTTTAGGCCTTTAGCACTAAGAAATCTTATAACAGCCCGTACTTCACACTCGGCGGGACTCACGATTATCGGAGGCATCTTAAACACTCAGTACACAACGTAAACAAGGAAGAATCAGACTGTAATGGCGCCAGTACGTAGATTAAGGTACAGGCTTTCATGTAAAAATAAAATTATTGAGATATCTTAGCACGTCTTTTTTAAATTTCAAAACGGTACTTACTTAAAAAACACGCCTCGTACCTTTCATAACACGCGATCACGGAAAGGCGGCACACATCAGACTGCATCAATTCACACTTAAATACTCAATAAAAAAATCAGGGAATTAGAATTAAAATACTACTGTTTGATTTAAAATGTGTAATTGACCCAAAATCATTAGAACACTGAAGAAGGTAAATCCCTGACAGCCGGCCGGGGTGGTCGAGCGGTTCTAGGCGCTACAGTCTGGAACCGCGCGATTGCTATGGTTGCAGGTTCGAATCCTCCCTTGGGCATGGATGTGTGTGATGTCCTTAGGTTAGTTAGGTTTAAGTAGCTCTAAGTTCCAGGGGACTGATGACCTCAGAAGTTAAGTCCCATAGTGCTCAGAGCCATTTGAATTTTTTTAAAACCTCTGAGATGACAAAGACATATAATCCGACAAATCTATGATAGCACTATCACAGGAAACACTTTCATAAAGAACTCACAGCAATTCAAGAACAAAAATAAACTGAGAGAAAGAATGGTTGAAATGCTTGTACAGTGTTTACCACCGAGCGACGAAAGCTCCACTTTCTAAACAGATTCGCATGTACTGACTTACGAAGACACGAAACGTTAGCGACATCGCACGTGTGAATACATAGTTCCACGATTCGTAGGAAGTTTTAGCAGGACCAGACCAACGAAAATCTAGCAGTAGCATGTGAACATTCCAGGAATGATTTAATAGTACGGCTTCGCAATTGAACAATCTCTTGGAATACAGCAATAAGCGGAAAAATGTCACCAGGAAAACTGCAAGCTCTCGGCGACCGCATCTAGCACCACGCCGCCGTCTCCAAATGGTTCAAATGGCTCTGAGCACTATGGGACTTAACATCTGAAGTTATCAGTCCCCTAGAACTTAGAACTACTTAAACCTAACTAACCTAAGGACATCACACACATCCATTCCCGAGGCAGGATTCTAATGTACGGAAGGAAGATGGCCAAACGCTACTTGCGTTCGAACGGGTTCGAGATTTCCCGACACGCCGCAGCGTTCGATACATGATCGAGGTTTATCTATAAGTCACTTGACCTTTGACTTGCGTGGTGCGACATCAAAGGATACGAAAGAAATTACGAGCTAGCCACAACAGTAAGCTATGGCTCAGCACAAATTCCTCAATTTCGTGGAACAGTTGAGGAAACAGCATTAAATCCTGTCACTGCACAAACTCCTACCGTGTTTGAACAATTTGGAAATACCCAGTTCCCATACAGAATGTATGGATATATAAACATACATGTCGATTTCTAAGTATCGATAACAAAGACGAAAATGTTGTCCTCCAAAAAAATATTGCTTGATTGAATACTGTACAATATGTTACTTGATTACCAGAGGCAGTAATGATTTACCAGATATGTTGGAAATGAGCAATTCAAGCCCTGTTCCCATATTTGAATAACAGGCAAAAACTTTATCAGATTTTAACTAGTTTCAAACCAACGCGGCAACATTAAGATGTAACAATCAAGACAACTAATCAAGAATTAAATACTGCACAAACGAAATGTATCGTAATAACGTGACTGTAATTCTTATCATGAGAATAAATTACAGCTGAGTGAGCTCTTGCGGAGAGTACATCACCAGATCGCATGACAACCGAAAGTTCGAGAATTACACAGAATTATGATCGCAACCTTTTATTTATTAATTAGTTGCCGTTCTTACGCATGACCTTGTAACGCCGGAAATGCATATCCTCGTATTTCCATCTATTGTACTATAATTTTTTTTCCTTGTTTTGTTACCTCAAGATATGACATTTCTGTGTCTTTATATATTGTAATTGTTTTACTATATATATGCATTTATGTCGATTTATAATTGGTTTATTTTGTGAATATTATTTGTATTTATACGCTGGGTCTGGCCTAAGGAAAACTATGCTATCGAACGAATACATCGATAGGTCGTGTGGAGAACCTAAGTGTTTAGGATCTTTGGCAGTGTTAACGCTGTCGCGTGGAGCGCGGGCAGAGTGGGAGTCTGGTTGGAGTAGTGCGATCGAGCAGGTGTGTTGTGTGACGCTCCCGCAAGTTGCCGGGCTTTCGGGGTTTGGCAGCATGTAATTGCGATCGACTGGCTATGGTAGTTTCTAGCACGGTGTCGCGGACGGGAAGCATTAGCTGGCACACATCAAGAGCCCGTTTCGGCTGGAGACCGTGTCGAGAAGAAGGCGCGCCAACATCCAGCTTCTGCAACAGCGACGGCCGACAATGAGTGACTGTCGCCACCTCCTCGATCGACGGCTTCAAACCTTCAATCAACCAACAAGGAAGACTGGAAGCACGTAAAGTTTCAGAACTGTATGGCAGACCTCAGCTTTTAAAATTGGTGCATCACAAAATTACAGCAACTTAGCATGAACCGTTGTTGCTCATTGTCCCAACTGCATTGCCAAGCAGGGTCCCTTCCTTTTCCGAAATGAACCCGAGTGTCGTTGAAATTCAAACGCCAGCATTAAAATAATACGTATAATTCAATTTCACTGCCTTAATTTCAAAGTTCAGTTAAATTATTCATAGCTGGCTACAATATTTAGATTACACGAGCACAAATTAATAGTGCGAGTTTTGTTAGCATATTTTAGCTTACCTGTGACTGCAACTCAGCTTGGTACGTACTAAATTTTGCTATTGTTAATTGTTCAGAATCATTTAATTCAAGTTCGAAGTTAAATCTCTTATTTCTAAATTGCGTAGATTCAAGTAGCTTTTGAAATGATTGTTGAGGTAGCCCAAGACTAACTGTATTTTACTGAATTTCAATATGCTTCAGAAACAAAGTTCGCTATTAATTTCAGTCACTAAATTAAGTTTCAATTTTCTGGTTTTATTAATTCTTTTACTAAATTAAGTCAGAGTGTAGCGAAATTTATTACTTCTGACAAACTTTCAGTTTTCACACTACACGTGTCAACCTTCAGTTGCCACGCTTCTAGTGCTAATTATATGTGTAATAACCTTTCTTTTTCAGTTACTATAGTAATTGTCCTTAGGACTAGCGACCGTAATTTCCCCCAGATCTCAAATATCTAATTACCGCTAGTTAATTGTTAACGTGACGGCCGCACATTTACTTTCTTTATTAACTTTACCCCTTTTCAAAATTAATTTCCACCAGTTTCATTTGCATTTTTCCTGTCATTTAGATGTAACCCTTTCCTCCCTCTTTACCGACAGATTAACTTCGGTGACGATTGCTTTTCCCAAATTACCATTGATGTGTCGGCAGCTGGGCCAACACCTTGTAGATAGAGGTGGCTTAAAAAGGCACGCTAGACTAACGCAGACGGGCGTGAAGTACTGGAACAGGATACGTAATTAATGCTATGAAGAAAAGTACGTAGCTGGTATAATACTTATCTTTAATCAATCATTGTGGTACATCGCACAAAGGAGACTTTAATTACAATCACTGTAAGGCTAATGGCGCCTTGCTAGTTCGTAGCCATTCACTTAGCTGAAGGCTATTCTGTCTCTCGGCTAATGAGAGAGAAAGGCTTCGTAGTCTAGTCGCTATCTCTGTCGTCCGTACAACTGGGCTGAGTTCGAGTCAGTCTCTCGAGACCTGCCTTGTGGTGGCGCTAGGTTTGCGATCACACAGTGGCGACACGCGGGTCCGACATGTACTACAGGACCGCGGCCGATTTAAGCTACCACCTAGCACGTGTGGTGTCTGGCTGTGACACCACATTCCTCCCCCGCAAATCGGCGAACGGTCGTGAGATAAGGCTTCCGCCCGCCGTGGGGAGGACCCCATGTTGACGTGTTGACGTATGCGATGAGGTGGGGAGCCTACAAACAGGCGAGGCCGTGCTACCCGCACCCGGCCATTCGGTCCGAGGGGAGCTAGGAAACGCCTGAAAACCTAGTCCAGGGTGCACGTCAACATGCGGTGTATGCGCCCGTAAAGCGACAGGAGGGGCCGAAGGGTCGACCTCCATGTGGTCGGAGAATCCGACGCGCGATGACGACATCTGGTCCGGAGCGGGCAAGAGTTCCATGGCGGAGGACAGCTGGTCACGGGAAGCGATCGGCGGCGCGTGACCCAGGGAGGCGCGTGGCGGCTGCAGCGAAGCGTCCACTGCTGGCGGCGCTGGAGGCGGCTGCGGCGGCGGCGGCGGCGGCGCGACGCCATGAGGCAAAACGGAAGGCAGCGTCGGTAACACCTGGGGATGAGGCGAGCCAGTAGATGGGTCCCCAGGGTGCTGACCTGACGGCTCCGTCGCTGAAAGCAGACGGGGAGCGGCAGAACCCGGGCGACGACAGAGGCGCAGCTGATTGAGATGCCGACGCACCTCACCAGAGGCCCCCAAAACCAAATACATCGCGCGGCCGAGGCAGCGAAGAATGCGCCTGCGAACCAACGCCGTGAACCGCGATAGGTGCGATAGAAGACAACGTCGCCAGGAGCAAAAGCAGGAGTCTGCCGCTGGACATGAACCTGAAGCGGCGGATGCAGCAAAGACATCAAGGTTCGATGAGAACGACCATGGAGCAACTCAGCCGGCGAGCGACCATCGCGTGGCTGAGAGCGATACGAGGACAAAAAGAGCAATAATGCATCCTCCCGAGAATGCGACTCTTTCAATTTCAACATCTGTGACTTGAAAGTCCGGACCAATCGTTCCGCGGCACCATTGGACTGAGGCGAAAACGGCGCGGACGTCAGATGTTGAATACCATTGGCCTTGCAGAAGGACTGAAATTCTGCGGACATGAATTGTGGGCCATTGTCGGAAACAATAGTCTGCGGAAGACCTTCAATGAAAAAGATAGCAGACAAGGCTTGGATTGTGGCAGAAGACGTCGTGGAAGACATCCAGACAACAAAAGGAAAATTACTGAAAGCATCGACCACAACCAACCAACGAGCATTCCACAATGGACCAGCAAAATCGATGTGCAAGCGTTGCCAAGGGGAAGTGGCTTTCGGCCATGCAAAGAATTTCCGCGGCGGTGCGGATTGTTGTTCGGCACACTCCACGCACGAGGAGCACATATTCGTAATCGCAGCATCGATTCCGAACCAAGTACAGTGCTGACGAGCAAGTTGTTTCGTATGCACTATACCCCAATGTCCGTGGTGGAGAAGCTTTAAGACAGAGGACTGTAACGAACGTGGGACCACAACCCGAGACTGATCATTAGCAGAACGCAACAACAAAACACCACGTCGTACAAAAAGTCTCTCCTTCTGAGCAAAAAATCGGCGAACCAGCGGATCCTCGATCCGTGACTTGGACAAGGGCCATTGCGTAGCAACAAAACGCAAAACGGGAGCAAGGACAGGGTCAGCAGCCGTGGCTGTAGCGACACGACGAAAATCAATCGGAAACGATGCGACCACGTCATCGGTTTCCGCATCAATGAACATGCAAGCAAGTTCGGAAGAATCGAATGCTTTATCCTCAGTAACAGGCAAACGGGACAACGCATCAGCGTTTCCGTGCTTAGCAGTGGACCGATAGAAGATATCGTAGCGGTACTGCGAGAGGAAAAGAGACCAGCGAATGAATTTCTGCGCCGTACGCGGAGGTACCGGCTTGTTCGGATGAAAAAGCGATGTCAAAGGTTTGTGGTCCGTGATGATGGTAAAGTGACGACCATACAAGAAATCGTGAAACTTAGTAACACCAAACATGAGAGCTAAAGCCTCTTTCTCTATCTGTGAATAATTTCTTTGCGCAGATGAGAGCAATTTTGACGCAAAGGCAATAGGGCGATCATGCGATCCATCTTTGTGCGCAAGCACAGCACCGATCCCGAAATCCGATGCATCTACCATCAACAAAAGGGGTTTGCGGGGATCGAATGGCGTAAGGCAAGTATGTGAAAGCAACGCCGATTTCAACTGGCGAAAGGCGCGTTCGCATTCCGTCGTCCAGACGAACGGAACACCTTTACGGCGTAAGCGATGAAGCGGAGCTGAAATGGAAGAGGCATGGGGAACATATTTATGGTAGTAATTAATTTTCCCCAACACACTTTGCAGCTGATTCAAGTTCTGCGGTGACGGCAAATCCTGTATGGCACGGAGGTGCTCTGGACTCGGATGTATTCCTTGGGCATTGAGGACATGGCCCAGGTAGGGTAAATCCCGAGCAAAAAACACACATTTGTCCTTCCTCAAGCGAAGACCATTTTGTCGCAAGACCTGAAATAATGTTCGGAGATTTTGCAAATGTTCGGCTTCTGTCTTTCCGGAGATCACAATATCGTCCAGATAGTTCGCAGCAGTAGGGACCGACGCACAAACAGTTTGTAAATATTGCTGAAACAATGCAGGTGCGGACGCACACCCGAATGGCAGTCTTTTGAAGCGATACAAACCAAGATGCGTGTTTACCACCAAGACGCGCTGGGATTCTTCGTCCACCGGTATTTGCAAGTACGCATCTGCTAGGTCCAACTTTGAAAAATATGTTCCCGGGCACAGTTTGTCAAAAAGATCTTCCGGGCGGGGCAAAGGAAAAGTAGCAGTTACTAGTTGGGGATTCACAGTTGCCTTGAAGTCCACACAAAGTCTCAATTTTCCGGAAGGTTTGGGCAAAATTACTAAGGGTGAGGCCCAGAGAGAAGCCTGCACACGTTCAATTACACCTTGAGATTCTAAATCGTTTAATGTTCTTGCGACCTCATCACGCAATGCGTGGGGAACATTACGCGCTCTGAGAAACTTCGGTTGCGCGTTTGCTTTCAGTTCCAAATGCGCTGCATAATTCTTAGCGCAACCAAGGCCCGGTGCAAAAACGTCTGCAAATTCTTCACATAGACTAGAAACACTGGCGGAAGGCACAGTCTGAATCACTGAGAGGACCTGATTTACTATAGACAAATTAAACAACTGAAATAAATCTAAACCAAACAAGTTCACTGCAGTAGAAGAACGAAGAACGTAAAATGACACAAGTTTTGTTTGTCCCTTGTATGTTGCAAGAAGGCTGCACTGTCCTAACACTGGTATTTTCTGGCCTGAGTAACTATTGAGCTGAACATTTGCGGCACACATCGGAGGTTTGCCCAGTTGGTTGTACGTGTCGTGATTGAGCAATGAAACTGCAGCTCCGGTATCGAGCTGGAATGGTATCACTTTGCCTGCAAAGTCTAAGTCGACAAAAAGTTTATTGTCCTGCTGACGACAAAAGCGACTGTGTTGTGCAACTGGAACAGACACTGGGACAGAATCACGTGCGACGTGACGGGACTTCCGTCGACGTCGACGCACACTTTTTGTGGAATGAACACTGTCACCGGACGGGGTGGAATGAACTACATGAATATCCATGGGCGAAGGTTCACGAGCCTGAGTTTCCTTGGTTCGATTCCGGCGCGAAGCAAAGGGCCTGGAATTGGTGTGAGTGTCTGATCTGAGCTTTTTCTGGCAAACACTTTGGACATGTCCTTTCTTATGACAGTAAAAGCAAATAGCTTGGCGTGACGGGCAATTTTCACGCGAATGTCGAGTTGCACACCGCGGGCATGATGTCACTGCATTAGCTTGCTTACGCGGCGCACGTGTTTGCGAGCTAGGCTGCCGCTGCGCTGACGGGCGCGAGGGCCGCTGAGCGTCCCGTGCAGCGGGCCCGGCGGGCCGGTTCATGTGACACACTGCTGCCGAAGTTGCAAATGAGTCCTGAGCAAAGTCAAGTGTGTCTTGCCTATCCAATATGTCTATCACTTGTTGAAGGGAGGGATTAACTAGTTTCAAAATCTGTTCCCGTATGCGAACATCAGAAACGTTCTGTGCTATTGCATCACGCACCATAGTATCTGAATAAGGAATTCCACATTCGCATTCAAACGCACACTCCCTAGTAAGTCCTTGCAATGTCGCAACCCACTCCCTATTAGTCTGACCGGCCGTACGTTTTGTACGAAAGAACGTATACCTTTTTGCAACGACATTTACTGTTTCCTTGAAATAGGCACCTAAAGCAGACAAAAGTTCTTCGTAGGACAGAGTTGCTACGTCGCGCCGGGGAAACAACTTCACTATCACATGGTAGGTGGACACACCGACACAAGAAAGCAAAAACGGCTGCCGCTCATTACCTTGAATTCTGTAGGCGGCGAGGTGGAAGGCGAATTGACGGGACCACTCTTGCCAGGACTCGTGGGTTGCATCAAAGGGTCTGAATTGAGGTGCAACAGCATGTTGTGGCTGCGGTAGCGATGAAGCGGCGGCGGCCGCATCGGTGTGCAGCGCACGTTGACCCTGGACGAGCTGTCCAAGAGCATCCAATAACGCCTGCGTCTGCTGATTCTGCAAGCGATAAAATTCGGACAGTACATCTGGAGATTGTGGCGAAGCCATGACACAAAGAAATTAGGGGAAAGTAAAACACAAGATCCTTTGTAGACTCGTCGCCATGTGATGTGTCGGCAGCTGGGCCAACACCTTGTAGATAGAGGTGGCTTAAAAAGGCACGCTAGACTAACGCAGACGGGCGTGAAGTACTGGAACAGGATACGCAATTAATGCTATGAAGAAAAGTACGTAGCTGGTATAATACTTATCTTTAATCAATCATTGTGGTACATCGCACAAAGGAGACTTTAATTACAATCACTGTAAGGCTAATGGCGCCTTGCTAGTTCGTAGCCATTAACTTAGCTGAAGGCTATTCTGTCTCTCGGCTAATGAGAGAGAAAGGCTTCGTACGTCTAGTCGCTAGCTCTGTCGTCCATACAACTGGGCTGAGTTCGAATCAGTCTCTCGAGACCTGCCTTGTGGTGGCGCTAGGTTTGCGATCACACAGTGGCGACACGCGGGTCCGACATGTACTACAGGACCGCGGCCGATTTAAGCTACCACCTAGCACGTGTGGTGTCTGGCTGTGACACCACAACCATTAGGTTCACGCCGTTTAATTTTTCACTGTCATTAAGGTCGATAAGTGAGGGGGAGGTTACAACCTACATCGCTGAAGATACTTCGGTCCGTGTTTCACAGTTATTTTTATTGTTAAAATCTACAGTGCATTAAAATCGTTAGGACAGCTCGTTGTGATAGTACCAACAAATATCAGTACATCGCAAGCCGATCAAAAGATCGAACAGTTTTTCCGAACTGTTACGTAAACTGTTCGAACAGTTCGAGTCGTGTTCAAACGCAGATTTATTTGAAATCAAATCGGCAGTGTGCCCTCTAACCGCCCTAACGCTGATTGGTCAGGTCCACGGAAACAAATGACCAAAGCTTCTCCAAGCGTCGGAGAGAGAGACACCACATAGTACCTGTGGTCGATACTTGTTACAGAAACATCTTTGCAATGCATTTGCAGACACTACCCCGTGTTATAAAGAAAAACTGTCAGTGAAATATCAAAATAACCATTTAACAACTCCCTGAAAACTTTTGGGTTATACACTGCAGCTTGAAGACATCGAAATGGTATCATTACCGGTTTTTACTTTGAAAAGGAATTAATTATTTAAATAAAAATCATTTGGCTATATACCACGTTTTTAAATCGGTCAAATAATTCTCCTAGCCCCATACAGATTCCTAACTCCACACAGACAGTGTTTAAAAGTCGTGTTAGTGAATTTTTAATAGCAATGAAAATACTTGTCATATTTGAGAAAAAATTCAGTCTTGGTTTCGGACGTTTTTGTTTTCAGCTTTCAAGTTTTAGCCTTTTGTTACGTGCTTGACTCCCTTACCTTGAAGGCATAATTTCTTGTTCTTTTATATTTGTGACGAGCTTTTCATAAGGTATACTTATCGGATAGATCCGAGTTAACTATACCCTTATATAAATTTTGGTTTATAAGGCTAGTTCATGATCTGTGTACGAACACGGTCCTGCACAATGCATAACGTAAAGACTAGCCAACGTCCGGCCATCCTGATTTAGGTTTTCCGTGATTTTCCTAAATCGCTCCAGGCCTTTGAAAGTGCAAGGCCGACTTCCTTCCCCGTCCTTCCCTAATCGGATGAGACCGATGACCTCACTGTCTGGTCTCCTTCCTCAAAAACAGCCCTTAGTAGCCAACGTCATCTGCCTGAGTCTACTGCACTACTTGCAGTCGAGACCCGATTACCATATTCCTCCGCATTCTACACTCCTGAAAATTGAAATAAGAACACCGTGAATTCATTGTCCCAGGAAGGGGAAACTTTATTGACACATTCCTGGGGTCAGATACATCACATGATCACACTGACAGAACCACAGGCACATAGACACAGGCAACAGAGCATGCACAATGTCGGCACTAGTACAGTGTATATCCACCTTTCGCAGCAATGCAGGCTGCTATTCTCCCATGGAGACGATCGTAGAGATGCTGGATGTAGTCCTGTGGAACGGCTTGCCATGCCATTTCCACCTGGCGCCTCAGTTGGACCAGCGTTCGTGCTGGACGTGCAGACCGCGTGAGACGACGCTTCATCCAGTCCCAAACATGCTCAATGGGGGACAGATCCGGAGATCTTGCTGGCCAGGGTAGTTGACTTACACCTTCTAGAGCACGTTGGGTGGCACGGGATACATGCGGACGTGCATTGTCCTGTTGGAACAGCAAGTTCCCTTGCCGGTCTAGGAATGGTAGAACGATGGGTTCGATGACGGTTTGGATGTACCGTGCACTATTCAGTGTCCCCTCGACGATCACCAGTGATGCCGGGTGTTGGCCCTGTGTGCCTCAGTCGTATGCAGTCCTGATTGTGGCGCTCACCTGCACGGCGCCAAACACGCATACGACCATCATTGGCACCAAGGCAGAAGCGACTCTCATCGCTGAAGACGACACGTCTCCATTCGTCCCTCCATTCCCGCCTGTCGCGACACCACTGGAGGCGGCCTGCACGATGTTGGGGCGTGAGCGGAAGACGGCCCAACGGTGTGCGGGACCGTAGCCCAGCTTCATGGAGACGGTTGCGAATGGTCCTCGCCGATACCCCAGGAGCAACAGTGTCCCTAATTTGCTGGGAAGTGGCGGTGCGGTCCCCTACGGCACTGCGTAGGATCCTACGGTCTTGGCGTACATCCGTGCGTCGCTGCGGTCCGGTCCCAGGTCGACGGGCACGTGCACCTTCCGCCGACCACTGGCGACAACATCGATGTACTGTGGAGACCTCACGCCCCACGTGTTGAGCAATTCGGCGGTACGTCCACCCGGCCTCCCGCATGCCCACTATACGCCCTCGCTCAAGGTCCGTCAACTGCACATACGGTTCACGTCCACGCTGTCGCGGCATGCTACCAGTGTTAAAGACTGCGATGGAGCTCCGTATGCCACGGCAAACTGGCTGACACTGACGGCGGCGGTGCACAAATGCTGCGCAGCTAGCGCCATTCGACGGCCAACACCGCGGTTCCTGGTGTGTCCGCTGTGCCGTGCGTGTGATCATTGCTTGTACAGCCCTCTCGCAGTGTCCGGAGCAAGTATGGTGGGTCTGACACACCGGTGTCAATGTGTTCTTTTTTCCATTTCCAGGAGTGTATGTTTGTCAGCGGGCAGCTCATACTAGTTGTGCTCCCGCCCCATGAAGCTCTGCTGCGCGTCTGTTCCTAGCTTGTACGGCGTCCCATATGCATGGCAACGAATAAGGCAGTTGAATGATTTTTCGGTATTTACTTTCAGTCTTCTTAGCCACTGTTATCAAACCTAATTAACTGCAGTTTATCGAACGTTAACATTTTCTTCGCTGCAATTGATCGTCATTCCGCTTCTTCTCAGGAACCCACTTGACAGGCATTGGGATTTTCAATTTTTTGATATGCTAAACGTATTTTACCCATGTATTCACGTCGTGTAATCATTTTTACGGATAGCGTGCGCCGTGACCAGTTTCTGTAAGTTGGCTTAAAAAAAATTTCTGTGTGGACTGAGTTCTTGCATAAGATGGGATCATGCCGTTTCCTTATGCCTGTTCTGTAAAATTTCCAGTGTAGATAATCTGAAGATGACTGCCACAGGTGAAACGCTTATTGAAAGCTGAAAAGTAAAACGACCGCAACCAACATTGTATTTTTATACCAAATCTTACACTGGATGCTGTAGCGGCCGCAACGATGGAATGGAAAGAACAAAGCCCACTTGTAAAATTTGCAAAGAAAATCGTGGGGCGCGTGGAAAGAGTACAATGAGGGCCACTAACGAAGCGAGGTGTATTTTCTGATGGCGTGAAATACGAAGAAATAGAGGCTACTAAGGAGACTGCCTACACTACGGTTGTCCGTCCTCTTTTAGAATACTGCTGCGAGGTGTGGGATCCTTACCAAGTAGGACTGACGGAGCACACCGAAAAAGTTCAAAGAAAGGCAGCACATTTTCTATTATCGTGAAATATTGGAGAGAGTGTCACAGGAATGACACAGGATTTGCCGGGCGGTGTGGCCGTGCGGTTAAAAGCGCTTCAGTCTGGAACCGCGTGACCGCTACGGTCGCAGGTTCGAACCCTGCCTCGGGCATGGATGTGTGTGATGTCCTTAGGTTAGTTAGGTTTAATTAGTTCTAAGTTCTAGGCGACTGATGACCTCAGAAGTTAAGTCGCATAGTGCTCAGAGCCATTTGACACAGGATTTGGGTTGGAAATCATTAAAAGAAAGGCGTTTTTCGTTGCGACGGAATATTCTCACGAAATTCCGATCACCAACTTTCTCCTCCGAATGCGAAAATATTTTGTTGACACCGACATACATAGGGCGGAACGATCATCACGATAAAATAAGGGAAATCAGAGCTCATGCAGAAAGATACAGGTGTTCATTCTTTCCGCGCGCTATACGAGATTGGAATAATAGAGAGTAGTGAAGGTGGTTCGATGAACCCTCTGCCAGGCACTTAAATGTGATTTGCAGAGTATCCATATAGATGTAGATGTAGATAGTTTTTGACTAGTGAGTTTGCGAATATCAAAATCTGAAACATAAATGAACTAATTTTTGACAGCATTGACTTAGAAGAGTAAATTACACGAGTGGCTTTTAAAATTGCTACACCAAGAAGAAATGCAGATGATAAACGTGTATTCATTGGACAAATATACTATACTAGAACTGACATTATGATTACATTTTCACGCAATTTGGGTGCATAGATCCTGAGAAATCAGTACCCGGAACAATAACGTAATAACGGCCTTGATACGCCTGAGCATTGAGTCAAACAGAGCTTGGATGGCGTGTACAGGTACAGCTGCCCATGCAGCTTCAACACGACACCACAGTTCATCAAGAATAGTGACTGACATATTGTGACGAGCCAGTTGCTCGGCCACCATTGACCAGACGTTTTCAATTGGTGAGAGATCTGGAGAATGTGCTGGCCAGAGCAGCAGTCGAACATTTTCTGTAGCCAGAAAGGCCCGTACAGAACCTGCAACATGCTGTCGTGCATTACCCTGGTGAAATGTAGGGTTTCGCAGGGATCGAATGAAGGGTAGAGCCACACATCTGAAATGTAACGTCCAGTGTTCAAAGTGCCGTCAATGCGAACAAGAGGTGACCGAGACGTGTAACCAAAGGCACCGCATACCATCACGCCGGGTGATACGCCAGTATGGCCATGACGAATACACGCTTCCAATGTGTGTTCACCGCGATGTCGCCAAACACGGATGCGACCATCAATCGTGCACCCAGGTTCGTCGTTGAGTACACCATCGCAGGCGCTCCTGCAGCTTCAAGGGTAACCGCAACCATGGTCTCCGAACTGATAGTCCATGCTGCTGCAAACGTCGTCGAACTGTTCGTGCAGATGGCTGTTGTGTTGCAAACGTCCCCAGGGATCGAGACGTGGCTGCACGATCCGTTACAGCCATGAATATAAGATGCCTGTCGTCTCGACTGTTAGTGATACGAGGCCGTTGGGATCCAGCACGGCGTTCCGTATTACCCTCCAGAACTCACCGATTCCATATTATGCTAACAGTCATTGGATCTCGGCCAATGCGAGCAGCAATGTCACGATACGGTAAACCGCAATCGCGATAGGCTACACTCCGACCTTTATCACAGTCGGAAAAGTGATGGTACGCATTTCTCCTCCTTACACGAGGCATCACAACAACGTTTCACCAGGCAACGCCGGCAGTTGGAAACTTTCCTCATGTCAGCACGTTGTAGGTGTCGCCACCGGCGCCAACCTTGTGTGAATGCTCTGAAAAGCCAATCATTTGCGTAACACAGCATCCTCTTCCTGTCGGTTAAATTTCGCGTCCATAGCCACGTCATCTTCATGGTGTAGCAATTTTAATGGCCAGTAGTGTACTTAGGCCACTAAAGGACCGTAGATCTTAGTAAGTAACTTAAATTTCAACTTGATACGTCTACCTTTTCCTGAAAGAAAGGTTTTTTAGCAGTCGGATAGGCAAACAAGAAAGTGATGCTTTTCGGGTTCCATTTTTGCCGAATGAGGTACTGAACCCTAAAGCATTCCAGCCTTATCTCACCGTTTCTCAAATTCTAGATTCATATCTCAATTTTGCTGGCTATAATTGCATAGCTTTAGTAATTACGTCCAATTATTTTTAAATTGTGGCCCGAAGGTGATGTTGACAATGGAGGGTGTGATTCAGAGTAGTCGGTTACGGGTAATTAACCCCGCCCGAATAGCCGCGCCTGTTAAATCGCCGCTTGAGGGATGCGGAGATGGGCTAACCCCGGATCGATCTGCCCGGCAGATTAACGACGTGGACAGGTGTGCCGGCTAGCCTGGATGTGTTTTAGGCGATTTCCTACATACACTAGTGGAACAGGAGGCTGGTACTTAAGCCCCACGTCAATTGACGATTCGCAAACATTTAGGAAACTTCAGGTCACTTTTAAATGGATAAAACTAGATGCAGACAGTTGTGGTACGCACATCCCGTTCCCGGGTGCAAAGGGGTGGCGACAGGAAAGGCACCTGACCAACCCTGAAACTAATCACACCAAAACCGTTAATCTGAAACCACGCCAAATCCGTTAATGCGAAACAAAGGCACAAGAAAAAGAAGAATTACGGATAGCAAACTTGGTGTTTACTTTTTTTCATGTGCTACACGAACACCAACAATAAAAATACGTAATGTGTGTAAACTGTCTGTATACCACTAACTACCAAGAAATTTTTTTTTCACTGAAACTTCATGCACAGCCAAAACTTCTGACGTGGCCCATCAAGGGGTAGACCAGGGTAGAAATTCTTTCCGAGCCTAAGTTTTTCATTGGCTTAAAATGTCTATTTTTAATATTCATTCATTTTAAATTTTTTTTGTCATCCGTCTACTGACTGGTTTGATGCGGCCCGCCACAAATTCCTTTCCTGTGCTAACCTCTTCATCTCAGAGTAGCAACCTACGTCCTCAATTATTTGCTTGACGTATTCCAATCTCTGTCTTCCTCTACAGTTTTTGCCCTCTACAGCTCCCTCTAGTACCATGGAAGTCATTCCCTCATGTCTTAGCAGATGTCCTATCATCCTGTCCCTTCTCCTTATCAGTGTTTTCCACATATTCCTTTCCTCTCCGATTCTCCGTAGAACCTCCCCATTCCTTACCTTATCAGTCCACCTAATTTTCAAAATTCGTCTATAGCACCACATCTCAAATGCTTGGATTCTCTTCTGTTCCGGTTTTCCCACAGTCCATGTTTCACTACCATACAATGCTGTACTTCAGACGTACATCCTCAGAAATTTCTTCCTCAAATTAAGGCAGGTATTTGATATTAGTAGACTTCTCTTGGTCAGAAATGCCTCTTTTGCCATAGCGAGTCTGCTTTTGATGTCCTCCTTGCTCCGTCCGTCATTGGTTATTTTACTGCGTAGGTAGCAGAATTCCTTAACTTCATTGACTTCGTGACCATCAATCCTGATGTTAAGGTTCTCGCTGTTCTCATTTCTACTACTTCTCATTACCTTCGTCTTTCTCCGATTTATTCTCAAACCATACTGTGTACTCATTAGACTGTTCATTCCGTTCAGCAGATCATTTAATTCTTCTTCACTTTCACTCAGGATAGCAATGTCATCAGCGAATCGTATCACTGATATCCTTTCACCTTGTATTTTAATTCCACTCCTGAACCTTTCTTTTATTTCCATCATTGCTTCCTCGATGTACAGATTGAAGAGTAGGGGCGAAAGGCTACAGCCTTGTCTTACACCCTTCTTAATACGAGCACTTCGTTCTTGATCGTCCACTCTTATTATTCCCTCTTGGTTGTTGTACATATTGTATACGACCCGTCTCTCCCTATAGCTTACCCCTACTTTCTTCAGAATCTCGAACAGCTTGCACCATTTTATATTGTCGAACGCTTTTTCCAGGTCGACAAATCCTATGAAAGTGTCTTGATTTTTCTTTAGCCTTGCTTCCATTATTAGCCGTAACGTCAGAATTGCCTCTCTCGTCCCTTTACTTTTCCTAAAGCCAAACTGATCGTCACCTAGCGCATTCTCAAGTTTCTTTTCCATTCTTCTGTATATTATTCTTTGTACCTATGTTTTCCTTCTCAACTTCTGTGATGGCCCTTTTTAGAGATGTTCATTCCTCTTCAACTGTACTGCCTACTGCGCTATTCCTTATTGCTGTATCTATAGCGTTAGAGAACTTCATTTTTAATATTCATTCATATAAAGCGTACCATAAATCTTAAAATATGTTAAAACCGCGATTTACTGCATTGGAGTTTGGCGCATCCGAAGTCTCGAATAGAACCGACGTAATGCTACAATAGTTACCGAAGGAATAAGGCCCTGTTAGTCTCGGGCAGTACCACAGAGGACGTTAGTGTCAACAAAAATACTATTCTTAACAAGATTTCTCTTCGAAACGTCACTCGTTTATGGTAAACAGTTTCAAAGCACGTGTTTGTCTCGCGTATGCAATACTTGTCATTTCACTTGTTTTTTATTCGACGTAAAACGTTAGTGCTTGAAAATGACAAACGAACGTATTTATACAAATAGAAAAGGTTCGAAAAGTAGTCACAGTAGTGCAAAAAATGCTTCGATTCGTAAAGAGAAGTTAGTTAATTAATGTAATTTTGCCACAATGAGATTGTTTCGATATGTGCCAAAGAAAGGCCAACTGTACGTTGCTGATTAAAAATTTGTTCACTTTCAGTATTACACTATTGGCCATTAAAATTGCTATACCAAGAAGAAATGCAGATGATAAACGGGTATTCATTGGACAAATGAATCCGTTACAGCCATGCGGATAAGATGCCTGTCATCTCGTCTGCTACTGATAGGAGGCCATTGGGATCCAGCACGGCGTTCCGTATTACGCTCCTGAACCCACCGATTCCATATTATGCTAACAGTCATTGGATCTCGGCCAACGCGAGCACCAGTGTCGCAATACGATTAACCGCAATCGCGTTAGGCTACAATTCGACCTTTATCAAAGTCGGAAACGTGATGGTACGCATTTCTCCTCCTTACACGAAGCATCACAACAACGTTTCACCAGGCAACGCCGGTCAACTGCTGTTTGTGCATGAGAAATCTAAAATCAAATCAAATGTGTGTGAAATCTTATGGGACTTAACTGCTAAGGTCATCAGTGCCTAATCCTACACACAACTTAACCTAACTTATCCTAAGGACAAACACACACATCCAAGCCCGAGGGAGGACTCGAACCTCCACCGGGAGCAGCCGCACAGTGCATGACTGCAGCGCCTTAGGCCGGCCATTGTGGCCGAGCAGTTCTAGGCGCTACAGCCTGGAGCCGTGTGACCACTACGGTCGCAGGTCGAATCCTGCCTCGGGCCTGGCTGTGTATGATGTCCTTAGGTTAGTTAGGTTTAAGTAGTTCTAAGTTCTAGGGGACTGATGACCTCAGATGTTAAGTCCCATAGTGCTCAGAGCCATTTGAACCATTTTAGCAGCGCCCTAGACCGCTCGGCTAATCCCGCGCGGCTATGAGAAATCGGTTGGAAACTTTCCTCATGTCAGCACGTTGTAGGTGTCGCCACCGGCGCCTACGTTGTGTGAATGATCTGAAAAGCTACTCATTTGCATATCACAACATCTTCTTCCTGTTGGTTAAATTTCGCGTCTGTAGCACGGCATCTTCGTTGTGTAGCAATTTTAATGGCCAGTAGTGTAAAAAACACTACTCGAAGCTGTAAAAGCTTGTGTTTTCAAAACAACGGTTCTCGATTTGGGAAGAGCTGTAACTCATGAAATATACACGCAATTACATTATACTTTTTTTGTAATTTGTGCGTCGCCGTTTTTTCTAGTGTGATAGTAGGATTTTTTCATTGTATAGTAATTCGACTTTTGTCGCACGATATTGTGTTGAAAACAATTTTTTAAATACTAGTAAGTACTACGTTGCCAACGGCTTGCCTCAGTGGTAACACCGGTTCCCGTCCGATCGAAGTTAATGGATGACCATCCGGTCTGCCGAGCGCTGTTGGCAATCGGGGTGTACTCAGCCCTTGTGAGGCAAACTGAGGAGCTATTTGATTGAGAAGCAGCGGCTCCGGTCTCGGAAACTGACATATGGCCGGGAGATCGGTGTGCTGACCACATGCCCCTCCGTATCCGCATCCAGTGACGCCTGTGTGCTGAGGATGACACGGCGGCCGGTCGGTACCGTTGAGCCTTCCAAGGCCTGTTCGGGCGGAGTTTAGTTTTTAAGTACCACGTTGACAGTGTCAGTAATTTCAAACCAGTTTCTCAAATTTTGTTCTAGGTTGAAAATTGTAGCGTCCAGAGCTCTCACCAGCCGCTCTCGCCCTCTGCGAAGGTAGTTCCTAGACGTCATGTAGTGTCCTCTGGATGGAACTGTTTTACGTTTAAAAAAAAACGTAACACAATCTGAAAGCTGTACAGGAAAGCTATAGTCAGTTTTGTAACTGGTTTGTTATTTTATAAATCATGAATATCGGTTCCAAAATTTAGCGTAACCCTGGTCTACCGTAATCTAATACCGAACATCTTATATGAAACAACAATTCATACCATAATATGCCACGGTATTCGTATCGTTGCGCCCACATCTCAGGGATGCACCCAACCGCACCTCGCAACTGTCTGCTACTCGTCCAAATCACGTGCACAGCGCGAACAACAACGATAATTCACGAAATACTGTCCAGGCAAGGATAATATTTTAACACCAAGCATAGCTTAAGCAGCTGTGCTCAATGAAAAACGCTAATAATATGTATGACGTGTGAGGATACAGGATCCTTACAAACTCAGTCGCATATATAAATTTTACCTCTTGTTTGTACCCCTGCAGTACTTCCACATTTTAGCCTTAAACGTTCAAAATACATATTAATTACCGTAAACTGAACAAACTTTGTTGTCATAAGCCTCCTAAAAATGATAGTATGTAGGAATATCGATCTTTTAATCAGATCAGATTTAGTTGACAATATTAAAGAAGTGCTGCAGGTGTTTCTATTTTCAACGGACAGCTGTGTACCTGGAAATAACGTCACTCAGTTTGTTTTACTACTTTTCCCTTTCTGCATACAGAGTAGAATGTAGTTCCGCTGCGGCTAAAATTTTATTGCCCGTAAATCAAAGGTTATCATGCAGCCAGCTGCAGCGAATGGTCCGATATTTCTCAGGTACGGGAAAATTGTCATTCGATATTTCATCTGACCGCAGGAAATTTCATACTCAAGTCTGTGATATATGTCTATACATTTATATGCGTGACATTTATGGCGACGTGATTTGTGTTTTTCTCCACAAGTGAAAATTTGCAGCGAGTAATATTCTGTTATTGGCGCAGACAGAAACGTAAACTGTTATTTACATTTTTCATCGAAGGTGAGCATTTGGCAAACAGAAGTACAGATCGTAACAGAGCTTCAGAGATATAGATTTAAAGGAAACTGGAAATTGTAACGGAAATTTACCGACTAATCTTACGGAAAATTTAGTAGTGCCATTGTCATCAAAGAAAATCCTGACTGCACTTCACTGTTGACGTCAGCAGATATACGGCTAGGTACTCGAAAGTCGGGTGTGTTTCGCATTCCATGCAAAAGTTGCAAGTCTTTTGTGGGGCAGACCAGTAGAGTAGCCAAGAAGAGGTATACTGAATACAAGCAACACACACGACTAAAGCAACTAAACGAATCAGCTGTCGAAGAGTACGGCCTCCAACATAAATGAATCGCTTATAACTAAAGGGGACAAGTTCTCAGAAAAGGAAAATGCAGATTTTTTTTAGCCTCGCCCCTTTTAGAGGATGCATTGAATTCTGCAATAATTTATGATATGGGACAAATCCCTGAGTTGTTACGATTTAGAAGTAATCATGTGGAAGACCTGGAATCATGCTACACTAATCGGTAATTTCTGTTGCAGATTTTTTCCGTATAAGAGGTTTCTACCTTCGTATATCACTACATTGCACTGAGAACTTCGTCCCCAAAAACATAACAGACTATTGAAATATACCAGACGTCACAGTTCAAGTCGTTTATAATCAGCTGAAGACACGGTGTACCATAGAAGCGGATGTGATTTAGAAGTGACTAGAACCAATCATCCTTTGTAAAATATTTTTTATTCATTTTTGTACAAACGTAACACAGTTTTGTGAACACGTAGAATTATTAACTTAATATTAACCACATTCAGTGGTTTTGGTTCAAAAGCATTGAGAAACAGCATGTTATTTGGTTATTAAACTTCCCTGACGATAATGTTTCTTTGAAAAGGGGATGTTATTATCCAACAAAGCTAAAAATTAAAATCTGTCTCGTCATATAAATGTCATGGAAGACATCCCTTGGTAATTTTTCTAGTCTTTTAAATTCAAGGCAGAATTTTTTCAGACTATGACTAATTGTTCCTGAAATGGTTCTAACATCGTTGACATGTACTCTGGGTTTTCGGGATGGAACATCTCATTACATAACTGATTACTACTTGAATTTGGACACTACCTTGATGAGTCGCTTTACGTGAATGGAATATCTAGTTTTTAGCTTTGTTGTCATTATTATGCTGCCGTTACCAATTTTGTTGTCATTATTATGTTGCCGCCATATCCGTAAAGGTTGTATTACAGACGCAACCTTTTGCTTACGACAGATAAGCCACACAAATAGCTTTAAAAGTTAAGGAAACTAGTACGTAAATAAACGTCAAAAGAAATATTTTTAAAATTTTCTCTTACTAAATTCTCTATAGTTTCCTGAACAAAGGAAAGTTTGTTTCGACGACATTGCACCGAATAAAGCCCCAAAATTAGAGAATTTAAGAGTGTCTGCACACATGATGACGCCCCCATGTCACGCAGACAGCTCTGCTAAGAACCAAATTTTTTTCTCACTTGTTTGTGTTTCATTAGTCAAATGGTTCAAATGGCTCTGAGCACTATGGGACTCAACTGCTGAGGTCATTAGTCCCCTAGAACTTAGAACTAGTTAAACCTAACTAACCTAAGGACATCACAAACATCCATGCCCGAGGCAGGATTCGAACCTGCGACCGTAGCGGTCTTGCGGTTCCAGACTGCAGCGCCTTTAACCGCACGGCCACTTCGGCCGGCTTTCATTAGTCCCTGATGTGTTAGTGACGCAAGAGTATTAGAGAAGTAATTAAGTGGTAGGACTCAATACCCAAATGAGAGTTTTAACAACTGTATGGGAACAGCTACCAAAAACTGTTCCGATGGGATTAATACTTTGAAAATAGGTATGCCGAATGCTCCGCTGCGTTCCAATGATGGCGCACAGTCGAGGTTTAAGATTATGGAATTGATGGAGTGCCTGGTGGACTGAATATGCAAATAATTTTAATTGCCATGGAGACTCTTCGAAGCACAGAAAGCAATGATGGAAGATACCAAGAAGACTAGGATAAGAAGAAGAACTCTGAAAAACAAAAATAGAAGAGAACAACAGCAGAAACGAGATGAATATGAATCTGGGATGCATTAGTGCTATGCAGCATAGTGGGCTGAGGGTTGAAATTTTGCATCCTCTCTCAAAACATATTTAACTAAGAAATAAGTTATTCTTATGACTCAAATTTCAAAATTAAAGGCTTTTAACAAAAACTATAAATTAGTTACTGAAATTATTGATAATAATGATTAAAAAATGGTTTTGAAACATAATGTCTGACACCAACATCGTACTGAAAGCCTGCTTTAAACAAAATAATGTAAAGAATTTCCAGAAAAACATCAAGCTTCTACTTGTTTCTACTTTGAGATATGTGTACATATGTCGTACATAATTAACATGCTTTATTCCACTTGCAATACAAAATACAGTTGAGAAAAAAGTGTGAGACAAAAACCAGTTGTTTATAAGCATCAATATCCCCCAAAAGGTAAGTTAAAAGATGGTAATCATTACGTGGGCTTACAACTCTTCTTGTTTGACTCCACTAGTGAGAAATCTGACAAAATGTTCGATAGTATTCATGAACCAGTCCGCTTCAGAGGGCTACAGTTCTCAGTATGAAGTAGACAGCTGCACACACTTGATGAAACACTAACAAAATGGCTTAAGGTACCAAATGCATGCAAACATTTAACTCAAAAAATTTTGATCATTTGTTGTTGTTGTTGTTGTTGTTGTGGTCTTCACTCCAGAGACTGGTTTGATGCAACTCTCCATACTACTCTATCCTGTGCAGGCTACTTCAAGTAACTACTGCAACCTACATCCTTCTGAATCTGCATAGTGTATTCATCCTTTGTCTCCTTCTACGACTTTTACCCTCCACGCTGCCCTCCAGTGCTAAACTGGTGATCCCTTGATGCCACAGAGCGTGTCCTACTAACCGATCCCTTCTTCTAATCAAGTTGCGCTACAAATTCCTCTTCTCCCCAGTCCTATTCAGTACTTTCTCATTAGTCATGTGATCTACCTATCTGATCTTCAGCATTCACCTGTAGCACCACATTTTGAAAGTTTCTATTCTCTTTTTGTCTAAACTATTTATCGTCCACGTTTCACGTCACTCAATATAAATACTTTCAGAAAAGACTTCCTGACACCTAAATCTATACTAAACAAATTTCTCTTCTTCAGAAACGCTTTCCTTGCGGCTGCCAGTCTACATTTTATATCCTCTCTACTTCGACCATCAACAGTTATTTTGCTCCCCAAATAGCAAAACTCATCTACCATTTTAAGTGTTTCATTTCCTAATCTAATTCCCTCAGCATCATCTGATTAAATTCGATTACATTCCATTATCCTCGTTTTTCTTCTGTTGATGTTCATCTTACATCCTCCTTTCAAGACACTGTCCGTTCCGTTCAGCTGCTCTTCCAGATCCTTTGCTGTCTCTGACAGAATTGAGAATTGCAATGCCATCGGCGAACCTCAAGTCCTTATTTCTCCTCCATGGATTTTAATTCCTACACCAAATATTTCTTTTGTTTCCTTTACTGCTTACTCAGTATACAGACTGAATAACATCAGGGATAGGCTACAACCCTGTCTCACACCCTTCCCAACCACTGTTTTCCTTTCATGCGCTCCCCCCCCCCCCCCGGCTCTTATGAGTACCATCTGGTTTCTGTACAAATTGTAAATAGCCTTTCGCTCTCTGTGGTTGACCCCTGCTACCTTCAAAATTTGAAAGAGTGTAATCCAGTCAACATTGTCTAAAGCTTTCTGTATGCCTACAAATGTTAGAAACGGAGATTTGTTTTTTATTAATCTATCTTCTAAGATGTCATAGGGCCAGTATTGCCTCACATATTGCAACATTTCTACGGAATACAAACTGATCTTCCCCGAGGTCGGCTTCTACCAGCCTTTCCATTCGTCTGTAAAGAATTCGTGTTAGTATTTTGCAGCTGTGGCTTATTAAACTGACAGTGCGATAAATTTCACACCTGTCAACACCTGCATTCTTTGGGATTGGAATTATTATATTCTTCTTGAAGTCTGAGGGTATATCGCCTATCTCATACATCTTGCTCACCAGATGGTAGACTTTTGTCTGGCTGGCTCTCCCAAGGCTATCAGTAGTTCTAATGGAATGTCTACTCCCAGGGCCTTGTCTCATCTTAGGTCTTTCAGTGCTCTGTCAAATTCTTCACGCAGTATCATACCTCCCATTTCATCTTCATCTACGTCCTCTTCCATTTTCTTAATATTGCCCTCAAGCATATCGCCCTTGTATAGACCCTCTATATACTCCTCCCATCCGTCTGCTTTCCCGTCTTTGGTTAGAATTGGTTTCCCATCTGAGCTCTTGATATTCATACAAGTCGTTCCCTATTCTCCAAAGTTCTCTTTAATTTTCCTGTAGGCAGTATCTATCTTACCCCTAGTGATAAATGGCTCTACATCCTTACTTTTGTCTTCTAGCCATCCCAGCTTAGCCATTTTGCACTTCTTGTCGATCTCATTTTTGAGATATTTGTATGCCATTTTGCCTGCTTCATTTACTTAATTTTTTCTATTTTCTCCATTCATCAATTACATTCAATATCTCTTCAGTTACCCAAGGATTTCTACTAGTCTTTTTACCTACTTCATCTCTCAAAGTTACCCATTCTTGTTCTACTATACTTCTTTTCCCCGTTCTTGTCAGTCATTCTCTAATGATCACTCTGAAAGTCTCTAAAAGCTCTGGTTCTTTCAGTTTATCCAGGTCCCATCTCCTTAAATTCCCACTTTTTTGCAGTTTCTTCAATTTTGGTCCTCACTTCATAACGAATAAATCAAATGGCTCTGAGCACTATGCGACTTAACTTCTGAGGTCATCAGTCGCCTAGAACTTAGAACTAATTAAACCTAACTAACCTAAGGACATCACACACACCCATGCCCGAGGCAGGATTCGAACCTGCGACCGTAGCGGCAGCTCATCTCCAGTCTGTAACGCCTAGAACCGCACGGCCACTCCGGCCGGCACGAATAAATCGTGGTCAGAGTCCACATCTGTTCCTGGAAATGTCTTACAATTTAAAATCTGTTCCTAAATCTCTGTCTTACCATTATGTAAACAATCTGAAACCTTCCAGTGTGTGAAGGCAGCCGCGCGGTCTGTGGCGTCTTGTCACGGTCCGCGAGGCTACACCCCCCCCCCCCCCTGTCTGTTGTGAGACCAGACGACAATCGCGTGGTTCTTTGAAGTTCGGCAACAGTCTTTTCACTAGAATGAGACATTCACTCTGCAGCGGAGTGTGCGCTAATATGAAACTTCCTGGCAGATTAAAACTGTGTGCCGGACCGAGACTCGAACTGGGGACCTTTGCCTTTGGCGGGCAAGTGCTCTACCACTTGCCCGCGAAAGGCAAAGGTCCCGAGTTCGAGTCTCGGTCCGGCACACAGTTTTAATCTGCCAGGAAGTTTCAGTCTTTTCACTAGTTACAGGGGCAGTCTGGATGATTAACAGATCCGGCCTTGTAACATTCACCCAAACCGCCATGCTGTCCTGAACTGCAAACGGCTGAGAGCTAGGGAGAACTACAGCCGTAAATTTTTCCGAGGGCATGCAGTTTTACTGTATGATTAAATGACGATGGCGTCCTCTTGGGAAAAATATTCCGGAAGTACAATAGTCCCAAATTCGGACGTCCGGGCGGGGACTACTCAGGAGGAAGTCGTTATCAGGAGAAACAAAACTGGCGTTTTACGGATCGGAGCTTGGAATGACAGATCCCTTAATTGGGTAGGTAGGTTAGATAATTTAAAAAGAAAAATGGATAGGTTAAAGTTAGATATAGTGGGAATTAGTGAAGTTCAGTAGCAGGAGGAACAAGACTTCTGGCCAGGTGAATAGAGGGGTATAAATACAAAACCAAATAGGGGTAATACAGGAGTAGGCTTAATAATGAATAAAAATAGTAGTGCAAATAAGCTACTACGAAGAGCATAGTGAACACATTGTTGTAGCCAAGATAGACACGAAACCCACTCCGACCACAGTAGTACAAATTTATATGCCAACTAGCTCCGCAGATGACAAAGAGATTGAAGAAATGTATGATGAGATAAAAGAAATTATTCAGATAGTTAAGGGAGACGAAAACTGACATCTACATCTACATCTAAATGGATACTCTGCAAATCACATTTAAGTACCATGTAGAGGGTTCATCGAACCACCTTCACAATTCTCTATTATTCCAATTTCGTATAGCGCGCGGAAACAATAAACACGTATATGTTTCCGTACGAACTCTGATTTCCCTTATTTTATCGTGGTGATCGTTCCTCCCTGTATAGGTCGGTGTCATCAAAATATTTTCGCATTCGGAGGAGAAAGTTGCTGATTGGAATTGCGTGAAAAGATTCCGACGCAACGAAAAACGCCTTTCTTTTAACGATTTCCAGCTCAAATCCTGTATAATTTCTGTGACACTCTCTCCCATATTTCGCGATAATACAAAACGTGCTGCATTTCTTTGAATATTTTCGATGTACTCCGTCAGTCCTGTCTGGTAAGGATCCCACATCACGCAGCAGTATTCTAAAAGAGGACGGACAAGCGTAGTGTAGGCAGTCTCCTTAGTAGGTCTGTTACATTTTCTAATGTCCTGCCAACAAAACGCAGTCTTTGGTTAGCCTTCCCCACAACATTTTTATGTGTTCCTTCCAATTTAAGTTGTTTGTAATTGTAATACCGAGGTATTCAGTTTAATTTAGAGCTTTTAGATTAGACTGATTTATCGTGTAACCGAAGTTTAACGAGTTCCTTTTAGGACTCATGTGGATGACCTCACACTTTCCGTTATTCAGGATCAACTGCCACTTTTCGCAACATTCTGTTATTTTTTCTAAATCGTTTTGCAGTTTGTTTTGATCTTCTGATGACTTTATTAGTCGATAGACGACAGCGTCTTCTGCAAAAACAACCGAAGACGGCTGCTCAGATTGTCTCCCAAATCGTTTATATAGATAAGGAACAGCAAAGGGCCTATAACACTACCTTTGGGAACGCCAGAAATCACTTCTGTTTTACTCTATGACTTCCCGTCAGTTACTACGAACTGTGACCTCTCTGACAGGAAATGACAAATTTAGTCAGATAACTGAGACGACATTCCATAAGCACGCAATTTCAATACGAGCCGCTTGTGTTGTACAGTGTCAAAAGCCTTCCGGAAATCTAGAACTACGGAATCGATCTGAAATCTCTTTTCAATAGCACTCAACACTTCATGTGAATAAAGAGCTAGTTGTGTTTCACAGGAACGATGTTTTCAAAACCCGTGTTGACAGTTTTCTTCGAGGTAATTCATAATGTTCGAAAGCAATATATGTTCTAAAATCCTGCTACATATCGACGTTAACGGTATGGGCCTGTAATTTAGTGGATTACTCATACTAGTCATGGGGGACTGGAATTCGACAATAGGAAATGGAAGACACCCCTCCATTTGTATTTAATCCCCATTCATGTCAGAGCAAGCCCGTCTTACACGGCATTTCAGTGTCCTCCGGAGTCTTTGGTGATTGTTACAGACTTCTTGTTTTGCTCTGGAGGTATTAGGTATGATGAGGATGGAGATCATTTTATGTTTCCTGAACGGCCAATTAAACGATCTCCAAATGTTCTGACGAGAAAGTCTAAAATTGTATGTGCGGAAAGTGCGGCTCATCCGTCATGTTTCACCACACAGATTGTCTGTTATTCTGTGGGATGTCTTCCAATAAACGCAGTAGTGTATGAGTTCGCAGTTGTAGTCACTCGTGGCTATTTATAGGGGCCCATCAACGATGCGATTCTTGTAATGCCCACATAACACGTTAACAGAACAACGTTGGTGTTTTTCCACTTACCTAGCGTTTATTTTCAATTGAATAGCAGAGCCAATTACGAAGATTAGTTTGCCCATAACTTTTGAAAATTGCTTCAACTGTGTGTTAAACCAGGCATAGAAACGCCATGTCACTTTGAAATTTTCGTAAAGGCCATTTGGGTAGCGTTAAACGATTTTGAAAGTCATTGCGATGAAGCTGTTAATGGATCGATGTGTGGCAAATCTCGTAAATGCACTGGAATGTGCTACTTGCAGAACAATGTTTGGCAGACTGCACTCCCAGATTCAAGATGTAGGTGGATTATGTATTACCTCTGGTAGAATGTTAGTGTCGTTCTTTATTAGTTGCTATTCTTTTCCATTAGCGCATTTTATCCTTCTCATTTCCACTTTCTTGTAGTTCTTATCATTTTTGCAAGGACAGATCGAGAGAGCTTGGCACGACCAAGATACTTTTCAGCATACGACCGCATCGATTCTCTGAATGTTCAGCGACTTTCTACATAAACTGAAACCATATCCATATTTTCGACTCTCGTATACGTTGCGAAAGTCTTAACAGCTACACGAACAAGTTGCTGCAACATCAGGGCGCAGACTGATGGGCTTCAAGTTCACAGGTAAACGCACAGACCGTATCTGAGCCACGTGTTTGTTTACGCTGTACAATAGTGAGGGTTTTAGGGCACCTTTCCTCTTCTCCTCACGGCGGGATGGTCGTTTGCGGAACTGCTTTTTTGTCATAGGTAGCAAATGCATTTAATAATTTTTCAACTACTGGAGAGAAATTGGGAACAAACCGTTCAAAAGCAAATTCACAGCAGTATGTTGAAAATATATTTTCCATATGATTGAATCATATGGACGTATCACCAACTTCTCCTTCTGAAATAGAGAAAATTATACATTCTCTCAAAAATACAAGCTCATATGGTTTTGATGATGTTCCCAATAGAACACTAAAATTTTTTTCCCATGTAATAAACCCAGTGTTATCTGAAATATGTAATGCATGACTGATTCAAGGCATTTTTGAGAGACAGAAATATGCCATTGTTAAAACCCTCTTTAATATAGATGATAAGAGTGATGCCAATAATTACTGACCTGTTTCACTGCTGACATCATTCTCCAAAATTTTTGAGAGGGTGATGTACGTTGGAATAGTATCTGACATTAGCAACAATAGTTTCCTTAGCAAATCAAGTTTGGGTTTCAGTAGGGCTGCTCTACTGAGAACGCCATTTACATGTTCACTCACCAGATTTTACAAGCATTAAATTATAAAATAGCACCGGTTGGTATTTTGTGCGACCTCTCCTAGATAAATTAACATTTTATGGGATTGATAGTATAACCAACCAACGGAAAACGTCACATCTAACTAGAGGGATGCAGAATGTTGTTCTTAGAAATCCAAGCAACAGGAACATAATTCAGACTGGGAAGAAATCATGTATGGTGTTTCTCAAGATTCAGTCTTAGGTCCTTTACTCTTCCTCATGTATTTAAACAACCTCCCGTCTAGCATACAACAAGCAGAAGTAGTCCTTTTTGCAGATGACGCTACTATTGTAATCAAATCAAGCTTACAAACAGAAAAAGAAGAAATGATAAATTAATATTATTAAAAATGTTATTATTCGTTTACTTCGGATGGTCTCATCCTCAGTCTTAAAAAGACCCAACGTTTACACTTCTGCACATCTACATCTACATTTACACCCAGACTCCGCAAACCACCTGGCGGAGTGTGGCGGAGGGTACTTTGAGTACCTCTATCGGTGCTCCCTTCTACCCCAGTTTCGTATTGTTCGTAGAAAGAAAGATTGTCGGTATGCCTCTGTGTGGGCTCTAATCTCTCTGATTTTATCCTCATGCTTTCTTCGCGAGATATACGTAGGAGGGAGCAATATACTGCTTGACTCCTCGGTGAAGGTATGTTCTCGAAACTTCAACAAAATCCCGTACCGAGCTACTGAGCGTCTCTCCTGCAGAGTCTTCCACGGGAGTTTATCTATCATCTCCGTAACGCTTTCGCGATTACTTAATGATCCTGTAATGAAGCGCGCTGCTCTCCGTTGGATCTTCTCTATCTCTTCTATCAACCCTATCTGGTACGGGTCCCACACCGGTGAGCAGTATTCAAGCAGTGGGCGAACAAGTCTACTGTAACCTACTTCCATTGTTTTCGGATTGCATTTCCTTAGGATTCTTCCATTGAATCTCAGCCTGGCGTCTGTTTACCGACGATCAACTTTATATGATCATTCCATTTTAAATCACTCCTAATGCGTAATCCCAGGTAATTTATGGAATTAACTTAAAAAAGATCTTCAAATGTGTGTGAAATCTTATGGGACTTAACTGCAAAGGTCATCAGTCCCTAAGCGTACACACTACTTAACTTAAATTATATGGAATTAACTGCTTCCAGTTGCTGACCTGCTGTATTGTAGCTAAATGATAAAGGATCTTTCTTTCTATGTATTCGCAGTACATTACACTTGTCTACATTGAGATTCAATTGCCATTCTCTGCTCCATGCGTCAATTCGTTGCAGATCCTCCTGCATTTCAGTACCATTTTCCATTGTTACAACCTCTCGATATACTACAGCATCATCCGCAAAAAGCCTCAGTGAACTTCCGATGTTATACATAAGGTCACTTATGTATATTGTGAATAGCAACGGTCCTACAACACTCCCCTGGGGCACACCTGAAATCATTCTTACGGAAGACTTCTCTCCATTGAGAATGACATGCTGCGTTCTGTTCTAGAGGTTCTATATCAATGATAAGTGTAATACATGGTGAGGATAGAATAAATAAGGTGGACATTTCAAAATTCTTAGGGGCCCATAATGATGAAAATTTAAATTGAAAAAATACATTTTGGAACTCTTGCAACAACTTATTTCAGCCTTATTTGCGCTTAGAATCATTGCAAATCTTGAGGAGAGACAAATCAGTAGACATATTTTGCTTATTTTCATTCAATAATGTCATATGGAATAAGGTCCTGAGGTAACTCATCTTTAAGTAAGAAAGTCTTCAGTGCGCAAAAATGTGCGATGAGAATGATATGTGGTGCTCATCCACGATCATCTCACAGTATATTTATTCCCTCATCAATTTTGTTGTAAGTACTCCAGTAAAGTTAAAGAGGAACAGTGAGGTATACAATAACAATACCAGAAGGAAAAATGATATCCATTACTCCTCACAAGGTTGTATTTAGCACAAAAAGAGGTGCACAGTGCTGCTTCAGAAATTTTTAATCATTTATCCAATGACATAAGTTGTCTGACAGACAGCAAAGTAAAATTTGATAACACACTGAGAAAGTTTCTCCCTGACGACTCCTATTCAGTAGAAGAATTTCTATCATTGTAATGTGTGGTGGGTGGGAATTACTAACTCATATCTGTATATCTTTTCTTCTTGTTGTTAAGAAAAATAGAAATGTTGAGAATGTAACCGTATGTACAAATTACTTTGCGATGTAAATTTATAATGACTCTTTCCACATCATTACAATCCATCGTGCAAAATGATCCATGGAACATGTTACCAACTAAGTCGTTCGATCCAAGTTCGACACGTCACCGATGTTCCTTTCGAAGGCCACAGGCCACGCCACAGAAAAAAGTATTTAGTTGCTTTAGAAATACAGTATATTCGTGACAGGCAGCTATAAAAGTTACATTAGAAAATTCGACTTACAAGGGAATATTTCCAGGTGTAATTAAACAATCTTGATGAAAACTGGCGGGTGCAGTCAGTCCCACAAGAAAGTGTACGCCATAATGTTAAATGTAAAAGTCCACAGCGACATATCTGGTAGTGGTCTGGAATCTGTACTCAATGCGCTTGTGCACACTGTATAGATAAATGGTGCGAGGGTTGAAAGTTTTGTTCAGTCGGTTACAGTTTTGGGCATTTGCACTAATTTAAGGCCAATTTAAACGCTGCAAACATGTGCAGTATTGACCAAAAATCTAAAAATGTCCTATGAGGTCCATAAAGAAGCTATTTGGTTCGAACGAGGCAAACTGGGTGAGAGGATAATGATCCGGAACACTGCAGCCGTCTGTGTAAGTGTGGAAACAAGACAATGGGGTGTCCACGATGGATTGTCCTGCAATATCTCTGAATGCAAATCCGATCGCAAATGTTTAGTCTTATATTAAGATGAAGCTTAAAGGAAAGCCAGTATATACTTTTAAGCAGCTGTCGCATAAAATCAGGATGATATGGAGATCGTTACCGAGAGAATATGCAGAAATTCTCGTGAAAAGCATGCCAAAAAGTGCCAAGCTATAATCGATAATGATGGTGACTGGATTATCTATTAGTTAATTGTGCAATTAGCAATAACATATATTTTCATGTAAACATACAGGGTGGTCCATTGATAGTGACCGGGCCAAATATCTCACGAAATAAGCATCAAACGAAAAAACTACAAAGAACGAAACTCGTCTAGCTTGAAGGGGGAACCAGATGGCGCTATGGTTGGCCCGCTAGATGGCACTGCCACAGGCGAAACGGATATCAACTGCGTTTTTTAAAATAGGAACGCCCATTTTTATTACATATTCGTGTAGTACGTAAAGAAATATGAATGTTTTAGTTGGACCACATTTTGCGCTTTCTGATTTTATTTATTTATTTATTTATTTATTTATTGTTCCGTGGGACCAAATTAAGGAGAAATCTCCATGGTCATGGAACGAGTCAATACATGAAATTATAACACGATATTAGAAACAGATAAAATGAAATATAGAAAAAAAACATATTCAGGTGACAAGTCATAAGTTTAAATGAAGACAATCAGCAATGTAACACTGGAATTTGCTTAATTTTTTAGCTCTTCCAGGAGCTCCTCGACAGAATAGAAGGAGTGAGCCATGAGGAAACTCTTCAGTTTAGACTTAAAAGAGTTTGGGCTACTGCTAAGATTTTTGAGTTCTTGTGGTAGCTTATTGAAAATGGATGCAGCAGAATACTGCACTCCTTTCTGCACAAGAGTCAAGGAACTGCATTCTACATGCAGATTTGATTTCTGCCTAGTATTAACTGAGTGAAAGCTGCTAACTCTTGGGAATAGGCTAATATTGCTAACAACAAACGACATTAAAGAAAATATATACTGTGAGGGCAATGTCAGAATTCCCAGATTTTTGAATAGGGGTCGACAAGAGGTTCTCGAACTTACACCACATATAGCTCGAACAGCCCGTTTTTGAGCCAAAAACACCCTTTTTGAATCAGAAGAATTACCCCAAAAAATAATACCATACGACATAAGCGTATGAAAATATGCGAAGTAGACTACTTTTCGTGTTGAAGTGTCACTTATTTCAGATACTGTTCTAATGGTAAATAAAGCAGCATTTAGTTTCTGAACAAGATCCTGAACATGGGCTTTCCACAACAGCTTACTATCTATCCGTACGCCTAGGAACTTGAACTGTTCCGTCTCGCTTATAGCATGCCCATTCTGTCTGATTAAAATGTCAGTTCTTGTTGAATTGTGAGTTAGAAACTGTAAAAACTGAGTCTTACTGTGATTTAGCATCAAATTATTTTCCACAAGCCACGAACTTATTTCATGAACTAAATTATTTGTTACTGTTTCAATATTACACACAAGATCCTTCACTATCAAGCTGGTGTCATCAGCAAACAGAAATATTTTTGAATCACCTGTAATACTAGAAGGCATATCATTTATATAAATAAGAAACAGCAGTGGCCCCAGCACCGACCCTTGGGGAACGCCCCACTTAACAGTGCCCCATTGGGACTGAACATCACTACCACTCTCAATATTGCGGAGAATTACCCTCTGCTTTCTGTTCTTAAAGTAAGAGGCGAACCAATTGTAAGCTACTCCCCTTACTCCATAATGGTCCAACTTCTGCAGTAATATTTTGTGGTCAACACAGTCAAAAGCCTTCGTTAAATCAAAGAAAACACCTAGCGTTCGCAACCTTTTATTTAATCCGTCGAAAACCTCACAGAGAAAAGAGAACATAGCATTTTCAGTTGTTAAACCATTTCTAAAACCAAACTGAACATTTGACAGCAAATTATGTGAATTTAAATGCTCCAGTAACCTTGTATATACAACCTTCTCGATAACTTTAGCAAACACCGATGGCATAGAAATAGGTCTAAAATTGTCAACATTATCAATGTCTCCCTTTTTATAAAGTGGCTTCACTACCGAGTATTTTAATCGATCAGGAAACCGACCACTCCTAAAGGAAAAGTTACAGATATGGCTAAGTACTGGGCTAACATACATAGAACAATACTTCAGTATTCTGCTAGATACCCCGTCATATCCATGAGAGTTCTTGGTCTTTAGTGATTTAATTATTAACTCAATCTCCCTCTTGTCAGTATCATGGAGGAGCATTTCAGGTAACAGTCTCGGAACACTTTTTTCTAAGAGCGCTATATGATTCCCTGTTGGAATTAGGTTTCTATTTAGTTCACCTGCTATATTCAGAAAGTGATTATTAAATACTGTACATATATGCGACTTATCAGTAACACGGACATTCCCACTACGCACTGATTCTATATCCTCGACCTGTCTCTGCAGACCAGCAACTTCCTTTACGACTGACCATATGGTTTTAATTTTATCCTGAGACTTAGCTATTCTATCTGCATACCACATACTTTTTGCCTTCCTAATAACATTTTTAAGCACCTTACAATACTGTTTGTAATGGGCTGCTGCATTTAGATTTTGACTGTTTCTAACGTTTTGATATAATTGCCACTTTGTTCTACAAGATATTCTTATCCCTCTAGTCAGCCACCCAGGCTGCCTGTTTGTGCTAGTACCCTGTTTTAAACGTTGTAACGGAAAGCAACTTTCAAAGAGCATGAGAAAGGTCTTTAGAAAAGCATTATATTTATCGTTTACTGTCTCAGCGCTATAAACATCTTGCCACTCTTGTTCCTTTATAAGGTTTACAAAGGTCTCTACAGCAACCGGATCAGCTTTCCTGAACAGCTGATGACTATATTTAACACGAGTTGCAGCATAAAAATCTTTTAAAGTTAAAATTTGCGCATCATGATCTGAAAGGCCATTCACCTTTTTTCTAACAGAATGCCCTTCTAGTAATGAGGAATGAACAAAAATGTTGTCTATGGTTGTTCTACTGTTCCCTTGCACTCTCGTTGGAAAGAATACGGTTTGCATAAGATTATATGAATTAAAGAGGTCTACCAGCATCCTCTTCCTTGCACAATCACTTATACAATTAATATTGAAGTCACCACATATAACTAACTTTTTGTATTTCCTATAAAGTGAACCAAGAACCTCCTCTAGCTTTAGCAAAAATGCTGTGAAATCGGAGTCTGGGGATCTATAAATAACAACAGTTACAAGTTTAACTCCGCTAAATTTAACCACACCTGCACAACATTCAAACACCTTTTCAGTGCAGTACTTTGAAACATCAATTGACTCAAATGCGATGCCGTTTTTCACATACATGGCTACTCCCCCACACCGCAAAGAGCTCCTCGAAAAGCAGCCAGCCAACCTGTATCCTGGTAAAGGAAGCCTCTGAATTATCTCCTTATTTAAGAAGTGTTCAGATATAGCAATAATTTCAGAGTCAACATCTATAAGCAGTTCACTAACTTTATCCCTAATACCTTGTATATTTTGATGAAATATACTAATTCCCTCATTACTCGGATACCTAAGCTTTGTCAAAAGTGATTCCCTTGTTAGAGAGACTTCCCTTAAGCAGGAATACCTATCAGCTGACTTCAATCTAAAAAAGGTGCAGCTCTAACACATACTACTGCAGGAATTTTCCCATGAGTGATCCCACCAACCCCACCTATGCTGTCACCTATAAGCTTTGCCAACCTCCCCTTCCCATACCTGTTGAGGTGCAGGCCGTGTCTAGTGAAACCCGTCCTGCTGATAGACTCCACCGACACCACTGAAATGTGACCCATGCTTTCTGTCATCAGCGCACCCCCAAGTCTCATGTTATTACGCCTGACGGCTGTATTAAGATGAGGCCGATCGTGACGCTGAAACAGTTCCACGAAATGCACATTCGTGTTGCCAGTCTGAGTGGCTATCTTTTCCAGGTCACCATCTATGTTATACTCCCCATCCCTACCAATACTATTACCAGCCCCACCCACAATCACTACCTGATCCTCTTTAGTAAAATCCCTACATAACCCCCCTATGTTAACAGTCACCTGAGCCAACCCTGCATTAGGCTTCACAATGCTGGTGACCTGGTACTCACTTCCCAGCACTTCCTGCAACTGCTGGCCTACACCTCTGCCATGTGAACTACCTAACAGCAGAACCTTCTTCTTCCTCTTCGACTTTGCAACTGCTCTAGGCACAGTAACTACTGAGGTCTGCTGCATACTTCCTACATCTACAGCTACTAGAGATTCCTCTCCACTAGACTCTGACAGTTGGTCATATCTATTGTAAACACCAATAGTAAAACTATCTGAAAATCTTCTTCTCCTAGCAGATCTCTTGCCAACAGCCAGCTCCCATTCCCCAACCCCCTTCTCCCTCCTCATCCTATCTAGCTCCTCCTGTGCGTTTTTCAACTGCACCTGAAGGGCACAGATCTTACGCTCCTGCTCCTCTATCAGTTTACTCTTGCTACATAACCTGCAGTTCCAGGAGAGGATCTCACCAGAATGCCCACTGGCTTCCCCACTGCATTCCCCCCAGTGAAAATACTTCGAACAAGTGTCACACCGCAATCCACTACTCACGAACCTACGGCAAAGCCCACACTTCTCACTCATGGTAAAATTTTACTTTTTCTAAGTTCCGCTACTACAATAAGAAGATGCTAAAAACCTGATTACAATAATCACAAACTTACTCTACAAGGGAAGTAACTACTATTATTAACAGTATTAATAAACAACAAATGTGAATATAACAAAAGACTAATACAGAAAGAGAATCAAACGTCTAATCACACAGTAACGAGCTGTAAACAGTTCCCAAAAGGTTCTTCTGAAATTATTTCACCAGAAAACACCACGAACACCGGTTGAAGACTACTAAAGTTCCTAAATAAATCACTATGCACAAACAATTAATTAGTACTTAGCTTTCGATGCGCCGCTACAGCTGCAACTGGTCAGCGCGGAATGTAAACACAGGCAAGAGGTTAAGTTGCTCGATACGAAACACTCACAAATATCACGTCACAACAGAAGAAAGGCAGAGCTGAATGAAGAAACCACTAATACGTCACTTATATAGTAAATATTATCACAAAAACCGTTAAAATATGTATCTGGAACCTAAAAATATATGAAAACTTAGAGAGCGATCTCACACGCAGTCACTCGCTTATGACGTCACACCAAAGATGGCGCTGTAAGAGTCTGATACATTACCCGTGTTAAAATGGACCGTAAACCAACTGCGGAAAAGGTCGATATCCTGTTGATGTATGGCTATTGTGATCAAAATGCCCAAACGGGAGTGTGCTATGCATGCTGCTCGGTATCCTCGACGACATCAACCAAGTGTCCGGACCGTTCGCCGGATAGTTACGTAATTTAAGGAAACAGGAAATGTTCAGATACTTGTGAAACGTCAACCACGATCTGCAAAAAATGATGATGCCCAAGTAGGTGTTTCAGCTGCTGTCGCGGTTAATCCGTACGTCAGTACCAGACAAGTTGAGCGAGAGTCGGGAACCTCAAAAACTTCGTTGTTGAGAATGTTACATCAACATCGATTGCACCCGTACCATATTTCTATGCACCAGGAATTGCATGGCGACGACTTTCAGCGTCGTGTACAGTTCTGCCAGTGGGCACAAGAGAAATTACGGGACGATGACAGATTTTTTGCACGCGTGCTATTTAGCGACGAAGCGCCATTCACCAACAACGGTAACGTAAACCGGCATAATGTGCACTACTGGGCAACGGTAAATCCACGATGGCTGCGACAAGTGGAACATCAGCGACCTTGGCGGGTTAATGTATGGTGCGGCATTATGGGAGGAAGAATAATTGGTCCAATTTTATCGATGGCAATCTAAATGGTGCAACGTATGCTCACTTCCTACGTAATGTTCTATCGATGTTACTACAAGATGTTTCAATGCATGACAGAATGGCGATGTACTTCCAACATGATGGATGTCCGGCACATAGCTCGAGTGCGGTTGAAGCGGTATTGAATAGCATATTTCATGACAGGTGGATTGGTCGTCGCAGCACGTTCACCGGATCTGATGTCCCCGGATTTCTTTCTGTGGGGAAAGTTGATGGATATTTGCTATCGTGATCCACCGACAGCGCCTGACAACATGCGTCAGCGAATTGTCAATGCATGTCTGAACATTACGAAAGGCGAACTACTCGCTGTTGAGAGGAATGTCGTTACACGTATTACAAAATGCTTTGAGGTTGACGGACATCATTTTGAACATTTATTGCATTAATGTGGTATTTACAGGTAATCACGCTGTAACATCATGCGTTCTCAGAAATGATAAGTTCTCAAAGGTTCATGTATCACACTGGAACAACCGAAATAAAATGTTCAAACGTACCTACGTTATGTATTTTAATATAAAAAAACCTATCTGTTACCAACTGTTCGTCTAAAATTGTGAGTCATATGTTTGTGACTATTGCAGCGCCGTCTATCACAAAGCGAAAAAATGGTCCAACTAAAACATTCACGCCGCGCGTGATTACCCTAGCGGTCTAGGACGCTGCAGTCATAGACTGTGCGACTGATCCCGGCGGAGGTTCGAGTCATCCCTCGGGCATGGGTGTGTGTGTGTTTGTCCTTAGGATAATTTAGGTTAAGTAGTGTGTAAGCTTAGGGACTGATGACCTTAGCAGTTAAGTCCCATAAGATTTCACACACATATGAACATTCTTTGAAACATTCATATTTCTTTACGTACTACACGAATATGTATTAAAAATGGGGGTTCCTATTAAAAAAAACGCAGTTGATATCCGTTTGACCTATGGCAGCGCTATCTGGCTGGCCAACCATAGCGCCATCTGGTTTCCCACTTCATGCTAGACAAGTTATGTTCTTTGTAGTTTTTTCGTTTGATGCTTATTTCGTGAGATATTTGGCCCGGTCACGATCAATGGACCACCCTGTATATTTTTAATGGTGTATTTTATTTCGTACAGATAACAGCTCACCCTTTCTTGGGGAACTGACTGTATGTGCAAAGATCAAAATAATGCAATACCTATTTTTTCGCCTCTGCCCAGTTTCACTTTTAAGTGGTAAAACACACACCGAAAATCTTTCAGCAGAACTAGGTCTGAAAATCTCACACAGTTCTTCCAACGTTGAAAGTCGTGTACGTCCAGCGGCTGTATCTAAGCCGTCGAGCCTTTTGGGATCACCAGATGGACGAGTTCCCTGTCCCGAGGTAAGAGACTCAACAAGACTTTTTTTTTACTCCCCCCCCCCCTTTTTCAGAGTAAACTAACGATTGACCTGGTGAAAAGATATCTGAAAGAAGTTTCCTTTCTCAGTTTAGGAGAAGAATCTGTATTATTGTTATGTTATTTGGGTCGTCAGTGTGAAAGAACCGTTTTGAGCATCGTATCCGAGAACATGGTGGTCCCAAAACGCTCAGTGGGAGAGGTACATCCGTAGTCCATATAAGGCATTCGATGTCGGAAGAACTTTGTGAGGAGATTTTAAGATCTAGTCCTACTGGATGATAACGATGTCACTTTTAACCTGAGAAACAAAATAATCAAGCTGCAGGTCACAAGTGCATACTCTGTTCTATTTACCAAAGGTTTTTCCAGTGTACCGAAATATGCCTGATACAAATCAAGATATTTAGAAAGCCGTCTGCCACAATTTGAGAAGCCTGCTAATTTATGTTTTATATTGTGTTGTCCGTCGTGTATATTATGTGAAAAATTTAGTGTATTTTATGTGCAGGGAGTAAAAAATACCTTATGTTTTAAGCATTTCATTTAGATTAATATTACTGTAATGACTTTGTATGACAATAATGGACCATTTGTTATTTTAAATTAAGAAAATACAGATATTTTAAATGGTACACTAAGATATAAAAAGAAAACATGAATGTAAAACGAAAAATAACTATTTAAAACATAAAACAAAAATAAGAAAACTAAATAATTGGGATAGTAATGAACGCTTAGATTTTTCATTAGTTATGTTGTAATTATTTCGTCAGCACAATGTGTACAGTTTGCCTTCCGAAAATGGTGTTTTAGGAGCCAACTTTATTACATATAGATATATGTGGCGTGAAAACATCTTTATGTTGTAACAAAAGTTTTCATTTTCAAAATTAATTATTGGCAGGAGCGGGGTATTTTCTCAATTTTCAGATTATTACAAAATTTGGTTAAATAGTTTCCAAGAACGTTATTTACATTTCAGCTTTCATATTAACCACATTTTTTACATATCATGGCTTCGGAGATATTCCCTATAAACGATGTAAGCCATATTATGTTTCGAGATGTTTTTTACCCCTTAAAAGCAAAATTGGCCAAGAACGAAAAAATAAGAATTGCATTATTTTGACCCCTCTACATACCCGACAAGTTTCATCAGCAACATTTATTTACACTTGGAAGTGTACCCTCTTTAGTGAAATGTTTACTCGTTCTGGATGTATTTTAGGTGGCCCTTCCCAGCTACCTCAGCCCATATGCGTCGATTTGCACGTGAATGTTGAGCGCCCGCACGGCACTTTTTTATTAGCCTGATATCGAAACAGGATCGACTTTGTAAGTCCACTGTTATAAAGTATAACAAAATATTTACACTGAGTGGCATAAAAATAAATTAACTATTAGAACGACTTGACTGATTACGAGTAACATCATTAATTCTTTTAAGTAAATAAAAATAAATTTTCTTAAGTACCACATATTTCAAAGTTCCACTAACACGTAAAAAAATCGAAAAGTATTTCTCCAAACTTTATAGTAGTGCCAAACAGAATATAATATCCATTTAAAAAAAAGATTCTCCCTGAATGGGACTTCCTTTTTTCAATAGGGATTTTATTTCCAAAGCCGTATCAGTTTCAGAGATATTCCTTTCGCCAATTGTAGACGAACCGACAGTAGTCATGTCCTCTTTGACACGTTGGAATTCTGGTGCTTAGGTGTTTGTCTTCGTTGCTTTCTTCGGGGTATGACTGTTGTCTCCCGTTTTTCGAAGAAAGCCGTAGCTTCCCCAAATCATAATAGGTATCCCTTTAATTGCTACTAGTTATGAAAGACGATCAATAAGTGAGGCAACACATTTTTAACTTGACCAGTTTCGGTTGAAAAATATGCGGAATTTTATTGTGGGAAGCCAGAATGAGATTTTCACTCTGCAGCGGAGTGTGCGCAGATATGAAACTTCCTGGCAGATTAAAACTGTGTGCCCGACCGAGACTCGAACTCGGGACCTTTGCCTTTCGCGGGCAAGTGCTCTACCAACTGAGCTACCGAAGCACGACTCACGCCCGGTACTCACAGCTTTACTTGTGCCAGTATCTCGTCTCCTACCTTCCAAACTTTACAGAAGCTCTCCTGCGAACCTTGCAGAACTAGCACTCCTGAAAGAAAGGATACAGCGGAGACATGGCTTAGCCACAGCCTGGGGGATGTTTCCAGAATGAGATTCTCACTCTGCAGCGGAGTGTGCGCTGATATGAAACTTCCTGGCAGATTAAAACTGTGTGCCTGACCGAGACTCGAACTCGGGACCTTTGCCTTTCGCGGGCAAGTGCTCTACCAACTGAGCTACCGAAGCAGTAAAGCTGGCAGAAGTAAAGCTGTGAGGACCGGGCGTGAGTCGTGCTTCGGTAGGTCAGTTGGTAGAGCACTTGCCCGCGAAAGGCAAAGGTCCCGAGTTCGACTCTCGGTCGGGCACACAGTTTTAATCTGCCAGGAAGTTTCTTTATTGTGGGACATCATGGAATATATCCGCTTAGGGCTCGACGACCTCAGCAGTTTGATCCCTTAGGAATTCACACACATTTCAACATTTGAACAATATTTCCGCTTCATGCCACTGTAGTTTGATAAAGTTCCGATGGACGGCGGCGCTATACGTATCTTCAAAATGGTTTCTGTAACGGAGGTGTGATTCGAGCAAAGAGCTGTCACTGAGATTCTTTTGGCTTCGCAGGTGTTCGTAGCTGCTTGCAGAATGCCTACCGTGACTTGGCAGTGGACAAAAGCACGACGAAAACTATGTCATCATGACAACAAGATAACGTAAACCTGTCCGATCTCCCTTGTGCCGAGCGGCCGCACACAGCTAAGACTTATGGAGTGTTGTCACGTTCGGACACTCTTATTTCTGGTAATCGACGGATCACAATCAAATACGTCATTGCTCAACCGGACGTCTCTGTTGGTACTGTTGACACACCTCCCGACAGCACCTCACAAAACTTCATTGGCCGTTTTTTATTTTCTACCGTACAGCACAGATCTCGCACCTTCCGATTTTCACCCGCTTGGCCCATTGCAGTATGCACTCCGTGGGAAGCAGTATGTGAATGAGAGAACGTTATTGATGGAGCAAGAGGTTGGCTCCAACGTCGACCAGTAGAATGGTACCATGCAGGCATACAGGTGGCGTAAGCCGTCGCGCTGAGTGGAGGTTATATGGAAAAACAGGATTTTGCAGCCAAAAGAGCCGGAAATAGTTTGGTGTACTGGAAACCTGAATAAAACCAACGTGCTTCCAGAAAAAGAAAATGTGTTGTATTACTTACTGAACATCTCTCGCAATGAAAGATCATTTGTTTTAACATCAGTATTCTTTGAACATTCAAACAACTGGTCCACAATAATCATTCAACTCCCACAGTAGCAAAATTTCTATCTGCTGTGGACTGTTAAGACAGCCAGTCCACAGTGACGGGTAGCCGAAAGGGCACACGTACACACACGCCGACTGGCGCGAAGTCTGGAACAGGATACGTGATGAATGTGATAAAGAAAAGAACGTAGCTACTAGAACACTTAACTTTTATATCGTCCTTTGGTATACAGCATTCTTGATGATACAAGTGAGACTATCTTGAGATACATGCAATGGTACAAATGGCGCCTTGCTAGGTCGTAGCCATTAACTTAGCTGAAGGCTATTCTAACTGTCTCTCGGCAAATGAGAGAAAGGCTTCGTCAGTGTAGTCGCTAGCAACGTCGTCGTACAACTGGGGCGAGTGCTAGTACCTCTCTCGAGACCTGCCTTGCGGTGGCGCTCGGTCTGCGATCCTGACAGTGGCGACACGCGGGTCCGACATGTACTAATGGACCGCGGCCGATTTAAGCTACCACCTAGCAAGTGTGGTGTCTGGCGGTGACACCACACTATCTGCTCACATGAACTACAAAATTCCAACTGTTTGCGACTGTTGCACGAACATGTCTGACCTTTTTATCATCTCTTTTCGCCAAGCGAGACAGATCAGAGAGATTACAATTGCAGGAAAGAATCTAATCGCTTACATTGCTGATAGCGGAAGTATCGAAATTGACTTTACACATATGTTTATATAAATGTAACGAAAGTAACTGACAAACCCGGCATTTCAGGAGTATTTATTTTGCAATTTTTGTATTGGAAACGTAAACAAAGAATGAACTGTGTTTGTGGTGTATAGTTTTTGTACGTTAGGCGCAGCTGCTTCGCGTGTCTACAACGCTACTTTGTAAACGCCTCTACGGCAGCGCAACTTCATAGCTCTATAGAAGGCTACGGTTTTCGTCTAAAGCCGTTTGCACTTCGGATTTGAAAGCCCTGCCAGGTGTCAGGGGTTTCCTGAAGTGAATTCGGCTGTAGGACTGTCTTAGTTGGTAAAGAATAAATTTATTATAAGACCATGCATGACGTGGCATTTTTTTACGTATTTCAGTGTTGTGATATGTCCGGACCTGTGCGACACACAATCCATAAAATTTCGTAGGTGCATTTAGTGGCATATGCGGATATTATCTATGAAATTTATCGCGAATAGAGTTATTAGCGCAGCAATAATAAATTTAAACGTCTTAGATGATGCTGCAGTTTTTCACGCATCACTTGTTTATGACATCATGTCTCGCGAACTATGAATCCCCCTCCCCCCAAAGCGATTGTTGTGTAGCAGTAGGGGATATGTGCATCGTTTGTGGTTGAAATCGGTCCAGTGGTTTAGGAGGAGATGAAGAACGTTCACAGATACGTACGTCCATTTTTATAATATACATGAATTTAGTGAAAATCATTGTTATAAATAACATTAAAAGGTTTACATAATTATATTTACTGTTAATTAACTTCAAAATTATTGTATTAATAGCAAAGGAAACGTGACCTCACAAAGAATATCATTTACATATAAATCGAATTACACAAAGTTATAAGTTTTTATAAATGAAGTGATCGATACCCAACGGTTTCGTAGGGTTGTCAGTATTCATTAGGTCCATTATATCACAATAGCACATAGACTAAGAATTATTTTCCACATCCGTAATCTCTGTGTCCTTCTCTCTCACTTTTTCTCTTTTTCTCTGTTCTCTGTGTCTCCCCCCCCCTGTGTGTATGTGAGTTTGTGCGTGAGTGTATGGGCGAGACGGCACGTCTGTGTTTGGCTGAGAATATGAATTTCAGCTTCTGTGCGTTAAGAGACTGAATACATCTACAAGCGCGCTACTGAGAGTTGGTCACATTTTCGTCACGTTTGCAGATTACCGTAAAAAGAAAACAAAAGCCATAGGTTATTAAAAAGCATCTCATTACAACGACAAAGGTGTTTCTCCCTGGTTTCCATAGGTCGCAGCCAACACAAATCGTGTTTCGATTTCCCTCTCGAGTGCATCACCCTGCCACGCTTTTGCAGTTAACAGGGTTGCGCTTGGAACAGTCTTTGTAGCAGAAGCGCGACTGAGCCGGCGGGCTATGCTGTGAACAGAATTAGTGATAACAGGATTACACACGAGTTACATCACGGCTGATTTTACTCCTCATTAGTCACTAACGCAGTTCCGCATACTAGCTAGTTACACGTAAAATTAGCTTAACAGGTCGCAGCGAACTAGGGATTACAGGCGCGCAGCTACGCCTAAATAACGTCGTTTTCACTTCCACTCTCGACAGACGAACAAGGCCTTCTATTATGTTAGCCTACCCTGCCCTATAACGAAATCATTATAACAGAAATTAAAGGCGCCCGAGCGACTACACCTCGTTACCTATTTTCTCTTACAGATTTTTGAACAATTTCGTGGAGTCCAACAGAAAATTGTAGCTTAGCTCTTCCTCGTTGAAACGCTCGCTAAAACAGCTGGGCAGAAGAGGTGATTAGGACTGTGGAAAGGGCCAAATAAGGAGGCGGTCAGTTTCACTTCAAAATTGTAATTTATTGTAATTTAATAACACATTTAAACCAAACGGCACATAGCTGAACCTTTGCAACTACGAGTTTCAAAATCTAATTCTTTCGCGGCTGAAGGCCTCCAAACAAGAAATCTTAAAAATCAACAAAATAAATTTCAAGTGACTGAATACATGCAGTTAAAATTGCAAATAATATATATATATATCACAGCTAGCCTGAAAGCCTCAAGGCAAAAGTGGATAGAACAAACACATACAATGTGCAATACAAACGCCTGAAGGCCACAATGAAATTTCAAAATATATTAATCTTTTAAGGCAGAAGGCCGCAATATTTTCGCTTAAGGGGAAATTTTGAGAATAAGGCTTTAAGCGGCTGAAGGCCCACAGCTGATTTTCCAAAAACTCAAAAAACACCTTAAACTTTGAGTTTTAAGTGCCCAAAAGCTCACTAAATGAAAAAGCAACGCAACGACAATAATTAAATTTAAGAATAACGTTTTAAGCAGCTGAAGGCCCACAATTGATCTTCCACAATTTAAAAATACCTTAAACCTTTAAATTTTAAGTGGCTGACAGTGCATTAAATGATAAGATAGCACAACAGTAACTTTCAGAAAAATATCCACTTGCCAGAATTCAAACTTACTTATACGGGCTGAAGGCCCTTGATTTACATGAAACACAATAATTTTTTTTCTTTCAAAGCATTGGCTATAATAGATTACCAATAGACCATTAAACACCCATGAAAAGCAGTATAGACAACGGCACTCACACGCCTCGAGGTGGGGGCCGAAGGGGGGGGGGGGTGGGCTGCCCTCAAAACATTAACGTTCACTTACATGAGACAGGTGGTGGGCCCAACTGCACTTGATCCATCGGTAACCCAACCAAGAGACAGTCACAGACCGACTGAGCAAATGAATAGCTAGCCACCAACTGGTACATGAACTCAAGGACCAAACTTGTGTTATCCACAATGAAATATGTATTAAGCTGTCAAAACTACACACCGTGTTGGGCAGCGACAACAGGTGAGGGAAGGAGGCTGCCTGAAATTACGTTAGCGGCCAGAGTAGGTAACTGGAACACTAACGGCCACAAGGCAGAAAATTCCGCTGGTGCACTTGAATCATAGTGAACCAATATAGTTAATTCCACCGCACAGCGTCTCGATTCCACCACTACAAACACTCAGTGTTGCTCACAGGAAAAGCTGCCCAACAGCTAACCACCGAAACGAACGACACAACATGAGCGGACGTGGCTTGGGTACATAAGACACCACTCAACTTTGACGTCCTGGGTCGATGAGCCACGAAGCTCTTAGCGATCGGACAGCTCCACACACGCTCCGACACTGCGCAGGGACTGCCAGTTGACCCAGCCGACCGCCCCACACGGAGATATCCTTGGTCCACACCAACCGACCGACTGCCCGCACACACCCTAGCCGGAAACTATATGCACAAGACCAAAGACGGTACACGGTGCAAATATCGATACAGATCGCTGCTGCCACACGTAAAAGGAGGAAGAAGCATGGCATAACCGCAACAACAGCGGAAAACTAAACGCAGATAGACCGCCAAGTTCGGCGTGAGCACGGGTCACTCGTGTGAGAGTGTACTTATTGGGGTATTACCACTTGTCATTTAAAATTGACCACGTCTCCTTCGTTTCGAGATTCGCTCAAGCTACTGCTATTCCAGTAAGGAAACAGCATTAAGCTGCTGAAATATACATGTACAGGGTGCATAGTAGATAACAGCGAAAACCGATACTGGTGAAAATACACTCCTGGAAATGGAAAAAAGAACACATTGACACCGGTGTGTCAGACCCACCATACTTGCTCCGGACACTGCGAGAGGGCTGTACAAGCAATGATCACACGCACGGCACAGCGTCGAATGGCGCTAGCTGCACAGCATTTGTGCACCGCCGCCGTCAGTGTCAGCCAGTTTGCCGTGGCATACGGAGCTCCATCGCAGTCTTTAACACTGGTAGCATGCCGCGACAGCGTGGACGTGAACCGTATGTGCAGTTGACGGACTTTGAGCGAGGGCGTATAGTGGGCATGCGGGAGGCCGGGTGGACGTACCGCCGAATTGCTCAACACGTGGGGCGTGAGGGCTCCACAGTACATCGATGTTGTCGCCAGTGGTCGGCGGAAGGTGCACGTGCCCGTCGACCTGGGACCGGACCGCAGCGACGCACGGATGCACGCCAAGACCGTAGGATCCTACGCAGTGCCGTAGGGGACCGCACCGCCACTTCCCAGCAAATTAGGGACACTGTTGCTCCTGGGGTATCGGCGAGGACCATTCGCAACCGTCTCCATGAAGCGGGGCTACGGTCCCGCACACCGTTAGGCCGTCTTCCGCTCACGCCCCAACATCGTGCAGCCCGCCTCCAGTGGTGTCGCGACAGGCGTGAATGGAGGGACGAATGGAGACGTGTCGTCTTCAGCGATGAGAGTCGCTTCTGCCTTGGTGCCAATGATGGTCGTATGCGTGTTTGGCGCCGTGCAGGTGAGCGCCACAATCAGGACTGCATACGACCGAGGCACACAGGGCCAACACCCGGCATCATGGTGTGGGGAGCGATCTCCTACACTGGCCGTACACCACTGGTGATCGTCGAGGGGACACTGAATAGTGCACGGTACATCCAAACCGTCATCGAACCCATCGTTCTACCATTCCTAGACCGGCAAGGGAACTTGCTGTTCCAACAGGACAATGCACGTCCGCATGTATCCCGTGCCACCCAACGTGCTCTAGAAGGTGTAAGTCAACTACCCTGGCCAGCAAGATCTCCGGATCTGTCCCCCATTGAGCATGTTTGGGACTGGATGAAGCGTCGTCTCACGCGGTCTGCACGTCCAGCACGAACGCTGGTCCAACTGAGGCGCCAATGGAAATGGCATGGCAAGCCGTTCCACAGGACTACAGCCAGCATCTCTACGATCGTCTCCATGGGAGAATAGCAGCCTGCATTGCTGCGAAAGGTGGATATACACAGTACTAGTGCCGACATTGTGCATGCTCTGTTGCCTGTGTCTATGTGCCTGTGGTTCTGTCAGTGTGATCATGTGATGTATCTGACCCCAGGAATGTGTCAATAAAGTTTCCCCTTCCTGGGATAATGAATTCACGGTGTTCTTATTTCAATTTCCAGGAGTGTATTTAATTCACAGACAAAGTGCAGTTTCCCGGAAGTCCTCCGACAAATGTATGTCTTACAATCATCATTCTCAATATTTGTTTTACCTGATCGTCCCATTTCATATTGCTCCGCAGTATTGCCCATAAATACGCTATTCGCGTGCTAACAACAGGAGCGTGTATGGGAAATGGTTGAATGACTGTCAAACAGTAAACAAGTGTTAGTCGTTCTAACCCGGATGCTTGGCCGCTCTCTAAAGTAGGATAGGCGGCGACCTGTGCCAGGTTTGATGACAGAATACAGAGCTCGTGGATGCAAAGTGTTTAACATTACAAGAACCCAACAAGTGTTCTCATGTTGATACCGTGATACCGTCAACTGACAGAGGGCATTGGATCATTGAAGAGTGGACCGTGGTTCCATAAAAACATGTCGCTGGCCGGGTGAAACACGTTTCTTGTTACACCAGATTGGCAGTCGTGACCGGATGCGCCATCATTCAGGCGAAGAAGTACTCGGAACGTGCACGGTGCCACAGGTACAGGAGGGACATTGACCTCGGCTTCTGTGCGGCGTGCGTTTGTAACAGCTGTGGACTACGTGAACATTGCTGCGGACCACCTGCACCACATCACGCTTGTTGTCTGCCCAATGGTGGTGGTATGTTCCAGCAGGATAACTACGTGGGTCACAAGGCTGTAATAGTGCTACAGTGTATTGGCAGTGAACTCACATTAATATCTTGGCTACCAAATTCACGCAGCCTGGATCCTATGAAAAGCATCTGTGTAGCGTCCACAGACCAGCGGCCCGTAATTTCCGTGAATCAGATGACGTGTGCGTAAACCTCCGGTGTCCCATACGTCTCCAGACCTCCATGGATATGTCGAACCCTTGTAACGCGGAACCGGTACTTGCATTCCAAAGATGGACGAGCGCGCTGTTAGGCCAATGGTCGTAATGTTTTGCTTGTTGGTGCTGGTCGCCGTCTGGACGAGCGGATATTGGCCAGACGGGTGACTCGGCGTGCAGCATGTCTGAGGATTGCCGGTTGTCACGGACGTCCCAGAATTACACGCGATGTATTTTCATGAAGCAAACATTCTAAACAAGCATGAATACATTTGGAGCTCAACAGAACAAACATATAAATACATAAATAAACATGTCCATTAATTTCTTTTCTTAAATCTGGAACTTACACGCCTTTGGTGTTTGTGTTTTTGTATGTCTATCCTTTTAGCAGGACGTCTCTGGGACGACGGCCGTTTACTATCGTGACTAAAAATAAAAACATCTACATCCGTCCTAATAATTTTATATTATTTTGTCGCTACCAGTTTCGACGCTTCATTGCGTCATCTTCAGGCCTCTATGCATAAAACATTAAAGATAGCATTATCAACTTATCGGTCAAGTAATATAGAAACAGATTAAAATAGAATGAGAACAAAGACAAGACTCTACAAATGAATTTACAGCGAACATTTCACAGAAAGAACAGATACATCCGTAGTCACATATCTAAAATGTACCATCACGAACTTCCACTCAACACATTGTACAATTATACTATCTATTAAAACCTCTTTAAATACTATTCACGATTTTTGTTTGACAGTCGGACATGCATTATCTGCACAACCTTGAAATAACTTACTGTAAGACAAAATAACTGTGAAAGGTGATGAATGGAAGGAAACAATACCTCACAAAGAAGTAAAAAGAAGGACATCACCTTTGTGTGAATGACATGGTGTCTTTCATGCGTTCTATGTATGTGGATCCTAAATTCTGTTTATACTACGTCTCGGACGTTCATTTTATAGATAAGACATAGTGTATGCCCCTCATCTATGTACACATAAGCATTTGATTCTTTGACACGACACATAGGTCATGTTCCTTCTTTTTACTTATTTGTGCGGCATTGTTTCCTTCCATTCATCACCCTTTACAGTTGTTTTGTCTTACAGTGGATTATTTCAAGGTTGTGCCCATAATGCATGTCCGACTGTCAAACAAAAGTCGTGAATAGCATTTAAAGAAGTTTTGATAGTATAATTGTACAATGTATTGAGTGGAAATTCGTGATGGTACATTTTAGATATGTGACTACGGATGTATCTGTTCTTTCTGTCAAATGTTCGCTGTAGATTCATTTGTAGTCTTGCCTTTGTTCTCATTCTATTTTAATCTGTTTCTATATTACTTGACCAATAAGTTGATAATGCTATCTTTAATGCTTGATGCATAGAGGCCTGAAGTTGACGCAATGAAGCGTCGAAACTGGTAGCGACAAGATAAAATAAAATCACAAGGACGGCTGTAGGTGTTTTTATTTTTTGTCACGTTTAGTGTTTGTCGTTGAGCATCGATCGCCAATGATATTTAAAGTGTACACAAATGACCAACCACATCCAGTGAACACAAGGAGCTTCATTTATGCTAATGATCTGGCAAGGAAAATCTTTTGAAGGTGTTTAAGCCCACCTGACAGATGCAAGGAGGGCGTTGACTGTCTATTACTCTAACAACGAACTTCTCCCAAACCCAGCTAAAACATAACTGAGAGCTCTTCATTTTTCTCTGTTTCCCGTCTTTCCCTTTGTTGGTCTAAATTCGTGGAGGTATATACCGTCTATGCAACTAAATGAAGGCAGTTTGTTTATTGTCATACGCATTACGCTTCTTTGATTTGCGAAGATCATCAGTGGCCTGAAACACATGTTTCTTTTTATACATACAATAAATGTATTATTTGGTATATAGCAGTATATTATACCTACCACATAATACGTTTATTGTATTCATAAAAGGAAACCATGTACTACAGGCAACTGATGATGCTTCCCAAATAAAAGAACCGAAACGCGAATGGCAGTTGTAAGTAGGCTGTTTAGGTTTTTATATTGGTAACGCCACGTAGCTCTCTGTATAAAAATCACTGGCTGTGCTGTGTGCAGTCTGTGGCTGGGTGGCATTGTTGTAATCTTCGTTTAGTAGTGCTGGGCTGTTGGCTGTTGACAGCGCGTAGCGTTGCGCAGTTGGAGGTGAGCCGCCAGCAGTGGTGGATGTGGGGAAGTGAGATGGCGGATTTTTGAGAGCGGATGATCTGGACGTGCGTCCATCAGAAACAGTACATTTGTAAGAATGGATGTCATGAACTGCTATATATATTATGACTTTTGAACACTATTAAGGTAAATACATTGTTTGTTCTCTATCAAAATCTTTCATTTGCTAACTATGTCTATCAGTAGTTAGTGCCTTCAGTAGTTTGAATATTTTATTTAGCTGGCAGTAGTGGCGCTCGCTGTATTGCAGTAGTTCTAGTAACGAAGATTTTTGGTGAGGTAAGTGATTTGTGAAAGGCATAGGTTAATGTTAGTCAGGGCCATTTTTGTAGGGATTTTTGAAAGTCAAATTGCGTTGCACTAAGAATATTGTGTGGCAGTTTAGTGTTGATCAGAATAGGTAAAGAGCGAAATGTCTGAGTACGTTCAGCTTTGCTCAGCTGTTTGAAAATCAAATAATGTAAGAGACTTATCAGCACAGTCATTCATAAATTTTTCTAAGGGAACGTTTCACAGTAAACAAACTGCCTCAATTTAGTTGCATAGACGGTACATACCTCCACGAATAACTGTGTCAGTTTTATTTTAAGATAGTAGGAACCCATAAAGAAGGTGATTTTCGTCCATTTTTCTAATTCAAATGGCTCTGAGCACTATGGGACTTAGGTCATCAGTCTCCTACAACTTAGAAGTGCTTAAACCTAACGACATCACACACATCCATGCTCGAGGCAGGATTCGAACCTGCGACCGTATCGCTCGCGCGGTTCCAGACTGTAGCGCCTAGAACCATTCGACCACACCGGCCGGCTTTTTCTTGTAAAATAAAAATTAATGCTAAGTCTGATGGTATGGCTTAGTTCCTTATACTCTTATCTTTAAGCATCGGACGCTCCCTGTAACCCCTGTACCAAGTGGAAGGACACCTTGCAGCCAGAACATCGGTCATCGGCGGGCATTCCCGATACCCTCTTATTGGACCTTTAACAAAATACTGTAATTTTTTATTTCATTTCCGATATATTTTCGATCAGTATACATGGGATAATTTAAAAATAATCTAACAGAATGGTGACGTGTTGAAACTTACGTCATTTTCTTCACCGACAAAATCACGACGGTAGTGTGCTCCGAAATAGACCCTCTAAGATATCGCAAAACAGCTACGTACACTCACAGTGAACTGAATTTAGAATACTGGCATCAAATTCCGATCAAAATCGTGTGTATCGTTACATTTTTTGTAGTTAAGTTAAACATCCCTTTAGTCAGCCATCCTGACCATATAGCAATCCTTCTAGATCCAAAAGTAACTCCTCCTTCATCATGTTCAAAAATGTGGTTCAAATGGCTCTGAGCACTATGGGACATCTGAGGTCACCAGTCCCCTAGAACTTCGAACTACGTAAACCTAACTAACCTAAGGACATCACACACATCCATGCCCGAGGCAGGATTCGAACTTGCGACCGTAGCGGTCGCGTGGTTCCAGACTGTAGCGCCTAGACTGACCTTCCTCCATAGCTCCACAGTTCAGTTTTTATGGCTTCGGCACCACATTTTCCTGTTATGGACATTTGCATCGTTTACGAGCAGTTTCGGAATTCCACCTGTCCCTGCTGTTCCTTTCCTAGGGAGCCCCCTTCGTGTTATTTTGTTGCTCACTGGGCTGGCGACTGCCTATTTCAGTTCCTCATCGACTTTCGCAGATGTTGTCGTTTTTAATCACAGTCATTTTCAACGATTGTCCTTTACGATCCATAAACGTTCACTTTCGTCCCCGTTGTGCCTTAGCGGATGACGGTTTCCCGCGATCCCTGTGTGCCATATACAGGGTGTTTATAAATGAATATCGGGGTTTTAACGCTTTATAATATTTATTACATTAAACTTACAGTTATAAATGATATGTCAAATGAGAGAGAAACTCAAACAGTTGTGTTTGGCACAAGGGTGCGTGCGCAGCGCGCAATGTTTTCGCCGCAATCCGCTAGGCAGCGGTAGTAGCGAAGATGAAGATGGCGACTAGTGTACAGAAAGCGTTTTGTGTTCTGCAGTTTGCAAAGACCGAATCTGTAGTTATTGTGCAACGTGCGTTCCGGCTGAAGTTCGGTTGTGATCCTCCAAGTGATAATAACATCTGTAGATGGTATCATCAATTTGAAGATACCGGCTGCCTTTGTAAAGGGAAGAGCACAGGACGACCAAGAGTTAGTAAAGAGACTGTTGAGCGAGTGAGTCGTTCACTTGTAGCCCAAAGAAATCAGTGCAGAAGGCTAGTTGTGAATTACAAGCTCCCATGTCGACTGTTTGGAAAGTTTTGAGAAAGCACATACAACTAGGTCCTTGCTGTTTACAGTTATTACAGGCTCAAAAGCCGGCAGATCATGGATTATGTGCCAACTTCTCACGTTGTTTCATGATCATGAAGAAATTCTGTATCATGTTGTCTTCAGTGATGAATCGCCCTTTCACCTTAGTGGACATCTTAACACACACAGTGTGGGCATCTGGGGCTCAGAAAATCCTCACGAGGTGGTACAAATGCAATGACATTCCCCTAGTCTGTTTGTGTACTGTATTGTGGCGGAAAGTTTGTGGGCCTTTCTTTTTTGGTGAACCTACTGTAACTGGCACTTCTTACCTTGATACACTAGAGCGATGGCTCTTCCCTCAGTTGGAAGAAGATGAGCCAGAGAACTTCATTTTCCAGCAAGATGGTGCATCACCTCACTGGCATAGCGAAGTATGCGATTGGTTGAACTTCGCTGTACCCAGCGCTGGATAGGCTGCAAGGGGCACAATGACAGTGCTTGCTTTGCATAGCCTCCACATTCGACCCGACCTAACACCATGCAATTTTTTCCTTTGGGGCTTCATCAAGGATTGTGTGTACGTGCTTTCGCTAGCAGCAGACCACCCTGAATTAAAAAACTAGAGTGAAGCAGCTGTTGCTACAATCACTGAAGACACACTTATCAACGTTTGGGCAGAACTCGGCTATAGACTTCATGTGTGCCGTGTGACAAATGGTGCTCACATTGAACATTTATAAGGTTCTTAGTAAAACTGTTTGAGTTGCTCTTTCGTTTGACATATCATTTATAACTGTAAGTTTAATATAATAAATATTATAAAGCGTAAAATCGCCAATATTCATTGATGAACACCCTTTACATCTTCGTTACGCTGCTTCTTGGAGCACAAAACACTTTGGTTACTTTGGTTACAGAAGCACCGACGACACGAACACCAGGAATTTTCCCATGTTGGAATGCACTGAACTCTGACAGAATGCACTCACCACTACGCAAAACACTGTTCTGACCATGACCGACACTTGCAACGTACTGAGGACACTGTGCAAGTGCCATTCGTCTCCACACATGTCTTTAGTCTGGAATCTCATTGATTGGAACAGAATTGTTCCAGTGAAGAGTGCCGCTTCGAACTGAGCCACGATGACCAGAGCAAACGTGTGTGCAGACGCCTCGGACAGCGGTGGGACATCAACTGGACTATCGCCCGCAGTATGGCCCAGCAACTAGGAGTGTTTGGGGTGCCATTTATTTTCATATCAGGGCGCCTTTGGTTGTCATCGCTTCAACCTTAGAGCACTACAACAATACGACGACGATATTACAGGCCCGGTTTCGTTGTCCCTCGTGGAAAGCCATCCTCGGATTACATTTCAACAAGATAATGCTCGCCAGCACAGGGCGTGATTTTCACTGCTTGTCTTCAAACCCTACCCTGGCTAGCAATGACACCGGATCTCTCCCTAGCTGAGAAAGCTTGGAGTGTAAGTGCATGGCCCTCCAACATCTCGGGACTTTGAACATCTAACACGCCATTTGGACAGAACTTGACACGATATCCCATAGGAGGATACCCCAGAACTGTTTCAATCGTTGCCAAGTCAAATAACAGCTTGCATGAGGGTCAGAGCTGGACCACCGCATTATTGACTTGCTCAATTTGTGAAACTCTCTGTCATGAATTAATCATCCAGTTTTTCTGAAGTTGTAATCATTTGTATGTCTATACATGTACGTCACAACTATTTCCATGCTATTCCGATAATTTCGTCTTAAAATGTATTACACTCATGACGCAGATACCAAAATCCAGGTCTGGAATAATAATACGCCATTCGAGGCTTCCTCCTGATTCTACAGTTATGACAATGCTTCAAATTTATTCACGATGAAATTGATTACTTGCTAGATTTAAACTGTAAAAATCAGCCAATGGTCTGTGTTACTTATGAAAGGTTTTATGCAGGTGTTTTAAAATACTGTTTGCAGTTTTTGTGACTGTCCTTACATGAGGATAAGACCTAAATCAACACATTATTGACTTGCTCAGTTTGTGAATCCATTTGTCTTGAATAAATAATCCAATTTTTCTGAACTTGTAACCATTTGTTTGTCTGTACATCACATCTAATAATTTTTGTCCCATTCGCGTAAGTCCTTCACAGTGTGTCTCTTCTTTTGTCTTAGACAGCACATATTCAATCTATTTTTAATGTGAAGATCATCACAAGTGACCAAAACTAGTCTTTCTGCGTAACAGAATTGTTCAACTGAGACAGAAAAATGAATTATCCGTTACTTGCTAAATAAGTAAACAGAAACTGTGAAGAACACGAGGTGCAACAATAAAGTAATGAGACTGATTTTCTTTGCAAAATGTGGTAACCCTGCAGGCTTGTGTAGGCACAATATCTTTGACCTTGGTCTATAAGCTGTCTCTAGTCCAAGCGGTACATCGATCCAACTGCTCAGTCGTGAGTTGTGCTGTAATAAGTTAATACATATTTGTATCTCTTTTCACAGAAATCGAACTGCATAATATTGCGCAACGGTATGCCATTTCGTTTTGCGTTAAATTGGGTGAAAACGTGACGACAGCTTACAGTAAGCTTCAGAAGGCTTTTGGAGAGGAGGTTATGTCAAGAGCTCAAGTTTTTCGTTGGCATGAAACGTTTCGTGAAGGCAGAACGAATGTTGAAGATGAAGGCCGCAGTGGACGACCATCAACCTCACGGAGCGTGAACTCGCACGATCTGATCGAAGATTATCCGTGAAAATGATTGCAGAAGAACTGAAAATCAATCTAGAAACGGTTCGTCTAATAATAACTGAAGATCTTAGTATGAGAAAGATTTGTGCAAAAATAGTCCCCAAAAATTTCACACCACAACAGCTAGAAACACGGAAAAATGTGGCAGCCGATCTGTTAGAGCAAACGGAAATCAATACAGAATTGTTGAGCCGTGTTATCACTGGTGATGAAAGTTGGTTTTTTCAGAATGATAAAGAGACAAAACGCCAAAGTTCGCAATGGTGCTCAACGGGATCACCCAGACCAAAAAAAGCTCGCATCTCAAAGTCAAAAGTGAAATGCATGCTTGTGTGCTTCTTTCATTCCAAGAGAACTGTTCATAAAGAGTGCGTGCGTCCTGGACAAACAGTTAACCAATATTACTACAAAGAAATTTTAGAAAAAACTTCGTAACAGAGTTCTTCGTGTCCGTTCCAAAATTGCTGATAATTGGAGTCTGCATCACGATAAAGCGTCATCCCATACTGCTATGTCAGTACAGCAATTTTTAACCTCAAAGCCGGCCAGAGTGGCCGTGCGGTTCTAGGGGCTATAGTCTGGAGTCGAGCGACCGCTACGGTCGCAGGTTCGAATCCTGCCTCGGGCCTCGATGTGTGTGATGTCCTTAGGTTAGTTAGGTTTAATTAGTTCTAAGTTCAAGGCGACTGCTGACCTCAGAAGTTTAGTCGCATAGTGCTCAGAGCCATTTGAACCATATGAACCATTTAACCTCAAAACAAATTTCAGTACTACCACAGCCACCTTATTCACCAGATATCGCTCCGTGCGACTGTTTTCTATTTGCAAGAGTCAAAACGGCGGTCAAGGGACACCATTTTCAAACAACACTAGATATCCAAAAAGCTGTGCCGAGGGTCTTGGAGGATATTACAGAAGATGAGTTCCAGAAATGTTACCGTCAATGGCAGAAGCGCTGGAAAAAGTGTGTGCAATCAGAAGGGAACTACTTTGAAGGAGACAATACTAAACTTGAGTAAAACAGCAACTTTTTTTTTCACATCAGTCTCATTATTTTGTTGTCGCACCTCGTAAGAACCACCGCCTTGGCACAGGCTAGAGTGAGGAACTTAGCTGATAGCATGTTTCCTGTAAAGTTAATACCAGTTAGCAGCGCCAGCACGAGAGGCGATGCAACAGGTAGAATTCCAGGTGCTGCTCGAAAATGTTACACACACTGAGCAGGGCGTGTTATTGCGCCCTTCAGACCGGAACACACGGCGCCTTTCCGCCCTGCACCCCGCTTGGCATCACCGTGCTTCTCTCTGCACGCGCGTTTGCTTTCTGCGGAGTGACGTCAACAGGCGCTCTGCCGGCAGACGTAAGCGCCTTTGGAGCGCCTCGAGTGCCTCGGAAACACAGCAGACCCGCCGGCTTAGGGGATGAAGCGGCGCTGGCGCTGCGGCATGCGGACGAGCTTCTTATCTGGGATTGCGCTCTCTGCTCGCTGAATGAAACATCTCGCACCAGCCCGGCTCGCTGTTTTAAGCTCGTTGTATAGCGATACACGCGTGGGCGAGCTTCCGGCTACACACTGCCGCTCCGTCTACCGAATAAACAACTTCTGCAGTACCCGACGTAAGCAGGAGTGAAGACCTGGCCAGGACGGCACAACCGTCATATTTACGCTCGAGCAACGGACATGGGAGCAACTCATTTCGCTCTCTCCACAGCACGAATGCACTCCACTGATTTGAATGCGTATTGAGAATTTATAGCAGCAAACGACTGAAAAGGTCATCCGGTCACACAATGTTAGTTGCAGCTCGCCTGTCTAACGATTTCCAGGGCAAGAGAAATTAGATTTTCATTCACAGAAATACTCATCGAATTAAAAACGCTAAAATGTTTTCATAATCTGAGAGGTATAATCTAAGAGATATAATCTTACGTTAAAAGTTTGATACAATTAGTCGTGTACTAAACTTAGAAACTGCGTTGCTAAATGTATTTTGAGGCATCGTAATTCATGGCGAATTAATAACCCAGACTATACTCATCCAGCATTCAAAGACGAGAGCACTTACCGACTTCTAACGAACACTACATATAATTTGAAATCTTTCTGGAAATTCATGTCTCTGACATACTCCATGATGCCAATTGAGGAGCAACTCGACCCAATAGTAGCGGTTTCGGTCAAGAATACCATCATAACGACCGGAAGAGCGGTGTGCTGACCCCATGCCCCTCCTATCCGTATCCTTCATGAGGATGACATGGCGGTCGAATGGTCCCAGTAGGCCACCCGTGGTCGGAAGACGGAGTGCCTTTTTTTCTTTTTTTTTTTGACACACTACACAAAATAATGAAAGGAAAAGAGTTTATTGCCTACTACATTTTCGCAGTTCAAAAAATGGTTCAAATGGCTCTGAGCACTATGGGACTCAACTGCTGTGGTCATTAGTCCCCTAGAACGTAGAACTACTTAAACCTAACTAACCTAAGGATATCACAAACATCCATGCCCGAGGCAGGATTCGAACCTGCGACCGTAGCAGTCGCACGGTTCCGGACTGCGCGCCTAGAACCGCGAGACCACCGCGGCCGGCTTTCGCAGTTCGTCCAGCGTTTGATAATGAGTTGAGTAACCAGACATTTGGAGCGCTTTATACATGGGAGTTAGAAATTTTAAAGAATCGGGACGGAGGAGGCTGCTTGTAACAAGAGAACTGGACAAACGATGTATTTATCTCACATTAGTAGCTAGCGAAGCTGCATTGTGTATTAATTCACCTTTCGCCTACAAGAACCTATCGCCCATTTAACTTTAAAGTTGCATTTTTCGTAAAAATTCAATACAGTTTGCCGTTTTTGCAACTGTGTCGTCTTGTTGACATACTATGACTCATTTCTTCTGCTACCTTTAAAAATAAAGGGTCCACAGACAGAGCAATTTCACTCAGAGTTTTCTTGTTAGCTTTGGAGTCCAATTGAGGGCTGTGGAGATTTCCGAATGGTTGTATGCCTTTTATACGTTAACGCACAGAACGTAGGCTTATGAGATATGGACCTACGGCAGACTTCGATCGAATCTGCGTCGCTGAATAACGACTATTGATGTGATGCATGAGCTAGCCTGAATGTGGTTTTTCGCACTCATTTTGGCAAATACTGCACTGCTTCCAGATCTCTGTCTCTGACATTACGATACATGAACAATTAACAGAACAAAATTCAAACTATTCACAAATACACTCCTGGAAATTGAAATAAGAACACCGTGAATTCATTGTCCCAGGAAGGGGAAACTTTATTGACACATTCCTGGGGTCAGATACATCACATGATCACACTGACAGAACCACAGGCACATAGACACAGGCAACAGAGCATGCACAATGTCGGCACTAGTACAGTGTATATCCACCTTTCGCAGCAATGCAGGCTGCTATTCTCCCATGGAGACGATCGTAGAGATGCTGGATGTAGTCCTGTGGAACGGCTTGCCATGCCATTTCCACCTGGCGCCTCAGTTGGACCAGCGTTCGTGCTGGACGTGCAGACCGCGTGAGACGACGCTTCATCCAGTCCCAAACATGCTCAATGGGGGACAGATCCGGAGATCTTGCTGGCCAGGGTAGTTGACTTACACCTTCTAGAGCACGTTGGGTGGCACGGGATACATGCGGACGTGCATTGTCCTGTTGGAACAGCAAGTTCCCTTGCCGGTCTAGGAATGGTAGAACGATGGGTTCGATGGCGGTTTGGATGTACCGTGCACTATTCAGTGTCCCCTCGACGATCACCAGTGGTGTACGGCCAGTGTAGGAGATCGCTACCCACACCATGATGCCGGGTGTTGGCCCTGTGTGCCTCGGTCGTATGCAGTCCTGATTGTGGCGCTCACCTGCACGGCGCCAAACACGCATACGACCATCATTGGCACCAAGGCAGAAGCGACTCTCATCGCTGAAGACGACACGTCTCCATTCATCCCTCCATTCACGCCTGTCGCGACACCACTGGAGGCGGGCTGCACGATGTTGGGGCGTGAGCGGAAGACGGCCTAACGGTGTGCGGGACCGTAGCCCAGCTTCATGGAGACGGTTGCGAATGGTCCTCGCCGATACCCCAGGAGCAACAGTGTCCCTAATTTGCTGGGAAGTGGCGGTGCGGTCCCCTACGGCACTGCGTAGGACCTAGGGTCTTGGCGTGCATCCGTGCGTCGCTGCGGTCCGGTCCCAGGTCGACGGGCACGTGCACCTTCCGCCGACCACTGGCGACAACATCGATGTACTGTGGAGACCTCACGCCCCACGTGTTGAGCAATTCGGCGGTACGTCCACCCGGCCTCCCGCATGCCCACTATAAGCCCTCGCTCAAAGTCCGTCAGCTGCACATACGGTTCACGTCCACGCTGTCGCGGCATGCTACCAGTGTTAAAGACTGCGATGGAGCTCCGTATGCCACGGCAAACTGGCTGACACTGACGGCGGCGGTGCACAAATGCTGCGCAGCTAGCGCCATTCGACGGCCAACACCGCGGTTCCTGGTGTGTCCGCTGTGCCGTGCGTGTGATCATTGCTTGTACAGCCCTCTCGCAGTGTCCGGAGCAAGTATGGTGGGTCTGACACACCGGTGTCAATGTGTTCTTTTTTCCATTTCCAGGAGTGTAGATGATGCACATGACAGTAGTGGGGCCGGCCGGGGTGGCCGAGCGGTTCTAGGCACTTCAGTCTGGAACCGCGCGGCCACAACGGTCGCCCGTTCGAATCCTGCCTCAGGCATGGGTGTGTGTGATGTACTTAGGTTAGTTAGGTTTAAGTAGTTCTAAGTTCTAGGGGACTGATGATCTCAGAAGTCAAGTCCCATAGTGCTCAGAGCCATTTGAACTATTTGAGCCGGCTTGGTTGGCCGAGCGGTTCTAGGCGCTACAGTCTGGAATCGCGCGACCGCTACGGTCGCAGGTTCGAATCCTGCCTCGGGCATGGATGTGTGTGATGTCCTTAGGTTAATTAGGTTTAAGTAGTTCTATGTTCTAGGGGACTGATGACCTCAGAAGTTAAGTCCCATAGTGCTCAGAGCCATTTGAACCATTTTTGAACCATTTGAACAGTAGTGGGACAAACACAGTAACAAGCCAGTATGAATTGTTGCCATATCTCCCATAGGTCACAGATCAATGTCCTCCTCCCTGGTCAATGTGTTGAGGCAGATGTCCTGATCTTAAGGTCACTGGTCAACGTCATCTCTAAGATGAGCGTTTCATTGTTATCTACAAGTCAGCCACTTAACCTTACCATTTTATTAATGACCTCTCATAATTTATTCTCCAATTCGTATGATTAAAGACATCACTCTTATCATCATTATTAATAACCTGTCACTTTTATCATCATACAGCCATCTCACTTGTATCATCATTATTATTTTGTATTAACCAAAAAATTAATCTTCTTCCACCACTCTTCTAGTCTCACCAACCGTCAGACTGACTAATGAGAGCATCACACAGACTCTTGACTCATGATCTGTCATGTGCCTCAATCTCTTATGCAATTTCTTTTTTTTCAGAGGGGTATTGTGCCCAATGACATTTCTGCAATGTACTCGTATGCCCATCTTCTTTCATTGCTATATATGTTTTTCTTACAGCATTTCTGATTTTCTGAACGACCTTCTTTTTTGAGCTTGTTATTAAATTTCTAAAAAATAACACAGTGCATTATTTATACATTTTACGTATTCAAACAATTTACAATCTATTATGGACCTGGAAATTAGTACTAAACATCGACTGGTGCTTTGCCATGTTAAAAACAGTGACATCGCATAGGAAAGAAGGTTACTGCTTCCAACTATGAAGTTTCAATGACTATTATGGGCCCTCAAACAACCCAGTTTTTAGCAAAGGAGTAGGAACTTTTTAAAAAAAAGTAAGAACCTTCAGCTTGTGTCAGACATTATCAGCACTGGTGGTACCTGTATTTAATGTCCAAGCAACTGCCACTACTGTTGTAGTAGGATACAATTGCAGCATCTTTATTCAAGCAAACACTACAGAGCACTACGCAACCTCTCAGTGCAACACTGTGCTCCTGCGCTACCAGGATGGATGGACCTCGCGTGTGCTTTGGCACCAGCAATGTTGGCAGCTTGACTCAGGGGCAACCGCTATGGTCACACAACACCATGAATCTCTCCGCCTTTTTATGTGGAGTAATTACATTTATTGGCACCCATCCTCTGTAATCCGTTATTATCTACCGGCATTACTATATTCTTCTTGTAGACAACCGCATAATCTACAACTTTTCACAAAAGGTGATACATACTGCCAAATCGCAGTCTATAGGTTGTGTTTACGAAGACTGTGATCCCACAAAGGAATCACTGAGACACCGGTGAAGTATTCTGATGGCTCTTTGGAGATGCATTCTCTTACCTAACCCATGCTTTCATTCTCTTATGTGATATCATCTCCCTTCTATACTGCACAACACAATTAAAGGGTCACTTTTTTGAAATCTCGTAACTGTCGTCTGTTACTATGACGGAGTTTGGAATTGGGGTCAGAGGTGCCTACAACTTTCCTCTGTAATGGTGCAAAAGCATGGCGTCTTCTGATGTCGCCCTCTGACTCGGCGATGCTACAAACTGCAAGGTGTCAGAGGGCATGAAATTTTTACAGTATTACAAAATAATGTTCTATGCACCTTGGACCAATATTTCAAACTTCAGCATTGCAATCGCAGACAGTTACACATTGCACACTGTAGGAGGGAGTTGTCATCTCATAAGGTAAGTGTTGGGTAGAGAGGTGGATATCTGAAGAGCTGTCAGAACACCGCTACTCAGTCAATGATTCCTTTGTGGGATCGTGGTCACTGAAAAAATGCTTATAGATCGGGGTTTGGCAGTATGTGTAACTTGTTGTGCAAGGTCGTAGATCATGCGGTTGTCTGTAAGGAGATGATAGTAACACTGGTAGGTAATAACGGATTGCAGAGGAAAGACGACTGCTACAGGAACCTGGATGGTAGTATGTATAATTACTGCGCAAAGAAGAGCCACTACTGACCTATTACAATATTGGTGATAAATCAGTCATGGTGATAAAATACCTAGGAGTAACCGTGTGGACTGGTGTAGAGTTTGATGATCACATAAGACAAACAGGATGGTAGGCTGATGCGAATCTTATGCAATAAAACAGCAATGTAATATTAAGCGTTGATTTACGACTATAGTGTCTGACACTACACACACAGAAACACTGAAAATGTTGAAGGAAGTGACAGATACAAATCCTGTGACTGACTGTCATGGGATTGAGAAATACAATCTTCTCGTCCCTAGGCTAGCATAGTTATCTGCTATGGTTTGGGGTTCACTGGCCAGGTACGGCCTCTGTCTTAACTCAGAGACTGTTTGTCAATAAGGTCACTGAGCTGTGTGCCATCTAGCCTCCTACAACGGTGACGCGTATGTCGTTGTTCTCAGTGCTGTTGGTGTAGGCATCTACTCGCAGACACGTTTCCACATGATATCGGGCATGTACTCTTCACGGGACATCTACTGATGTCGGCGCTCCGCCCTTCGACGATCAGTTACGCTCCAGACTCCAACCTACCATCAGCCAATGTGTGTCTTTGATACGCTGCTCGCCAAGGTATTGCATCGCTCTCGCGTGAAACCAGCATGAAGTTGGGTTTCCAGACTCTGTACTTAGTATAGTTCATATTAATAAATAAGCAGTTACTATTGTAAAGTGTATATTTCAATACTGTCAATTACACCACTCAGCTAAATGACACTTCATATTAACATCATCTGTGGCCACAAGTCTGCATCCTCTAAATTTCTGAACGTTCGTCAGCCATTAGGGTGGAAGATGAGACCAACTGAAGAATGCTTTGGTTATGGAGAACATGAACGCACTTGTAACTGATATTTATGGTATAAATTACACCAAAAATGGTATGTTCCCTAGAAGGTAGAAGCAACTGTTAATAGAGGTGGTCTCTCTTAATGTAGATCAAATAAACTTTATTGTGTGTGGTTTTCTATTTTATAATATTGAAAAGGTATGATTAGACGATTTGAATGTTGGAAAGAGAATGTTCACTTTCTGCTGTAGACTGTGAAGCAAGATGTTCCATTATCATGATTAACTCAGCGCCGATAAGTATGGAAGTAGGATAAAGTTTACAGAAACTAGACATTGCCAACGAACAAATGCATGCAGTAAAATTTTAAGAATATACACATCTTGAAGAGACATAATTACAGGTCACTCCATCCATCAGAACTATGTGCTGTAACGAAAGTGTTATATCCTCATTTCGTTTTGTGAAACTCTCAGAAAATTAAAGCCGGCCGCGGTGGTCTAGCGGTTCTAGGCGCTCAGTCAGGAACCGCGCGACTGCTACGGTCGCAGGTTCGAATCCTGCCTCGGGCATGAATGTGTGTGATGTCCTTAGGTTAGTTAGGTTTAAGTAGTTCTAAGTTCTAGGGGACTTATGACCACAGATGTTGAGTCCCATAGTGCTCAGAGCCATTTGAACCAACCAGAAAATTAAAAAAAGGGTACCCAAACTACAAACTATTTCGCAAAATGCGCGAATGCTAGCTGTCCATGTCAGGAAAGAAATGGCAAGCACCTCAAATTTCTTCAGGTTAGATCAGACATGAGTTATTGAAATACGTACAAGCGCTGACAAGAATCTGTCTCACATAAGGACAGTCACTGTACATGCATGCTTAGCGACTTTACACCAAAGCTGTAAACAATTCATAACAAGAGGAGATGTAGAAGCATGAGCGATCATTATGAAAAGAGTGTGAGGAACATTCTGTGGAGCTGACTGCAATTGGAGCTTGTACAAAACTTTCCATTTCAATAACAGGAAGACTACTCCACCTGTGTAGTTATAAAACTTAATATGTAAAGGAGAAAGGTTTTACAGCTGGATGCTATTTATCTTCTAGTAAACCTCCAACTGTTGCACTAATTATGGAGGCTTACCTGCACTGATAAGGGCCATACTGTCTGAAAGGAGCCAATGTAGCAAAATAGCAGCTTTCCAGTATATTACACATTCTGTGGGTTAGAATTTGTATTTGTCATGTATGTCATAGTAAACACTTAAAACTTAGGAGGGGGTCTTCCTTGAACCGCCAAACACACCCAGATGTTTCCAGACTGAGATTTTCACTCTGCAGCGGAGAGTGCGCTGATATGAAACTTTCTGGCAGATTAAAACTGTGTGCCAGACCGAGACTCGAACTCAGGACCTTTGCCTTTCACAGGCAAGTACCATCTGAGCTACCCAAGCACGACTCACGCCCCGTCCTCACAGCCCTACTTCTGCCAGTACCTCGTCTCCTGCCTTCCAAACTTTACAGAAACTCTCCTGCGAACCTTGCAGAACTAGCACTCCTGAAAGAAAGGATATTGCGGAGACATGGCGTAGCCACAGCCTGGGGGATATTTCCAGAATGGGATTTTCACTCTGCAGCGGAGTGTGCGCTGATATGAAAAGTTTGGAAGGTGGGGGACGAGGTACTGGCAGAAGTAGGTCTGTGAGGAGAGAGCGTGACTGGTGCTTGGGTAGCTCAGATGGTAGAGCAGTTGCCCACGAAAGTAAAGGTCCCGAGTTCGAGTCACGGTCCGGCACACAGTTTTAATCTGCCAGAAAGTTTCACACCCAGATGTAATTCCTTCAGCTTTATTTTAACATTTTAAATAAATGCCCATTTGTTATAACTCCTGGCGATGCAAATTTTAAGCTAATTAATAGTTTCTTTTATTTCAAATATGACTTTTTTTCTGAATGATCTCATGAAAGAGAAAATAATTTTTCTAGAAAGAACTGGTACCCTGTAATCCTGTTACATCACAAGTTTGAATGCAAGATTAATTCACAAATCCCCAACCACTAAGTACAAGGAGTAGTCAAAGTTTCGAGTATCACTTCAAAAAATAAAATTATGTAATTACGCTTCTGTTTGTTTGTGGGTACATTCTGCAATAGCATAGGGCGTCGGTAGAGAAAAAAAGCAAAAACCAAAAAAACTTTGCAGTACACCATTTGATAATGTTTTTCTGCATTTGAATGAAAACAATACAACAGTCCGTGTTGATTTGGTAGAAGTACATTGCAGAAATGCACCATCAAAGGACAGTTTGGTTTTGTAACACGGGCACTTTTAGTGTGATTTTCTGAACTACGAAGAATGAAGTGGCAGATTTTGCTCTTTGAAGAACTGGGGATTGCAGGAGAAGTGGAGACACGGGTGCGCGAAGACTGGCATATCTCATTTGAGGTACTAGTGGAGAAAGGTAAAAAAGTCAGTCATTCTGCATTGAGGCCTTGCACCTACTCAGCAAGCAACTAACAACACACATGGCTTCTGCAGACACTGACCTCGCAGGGGACAGCTTTTCAGATGACAATCAAGGAATGGCCACAGTTTGTCCACCAGGCGGTAAATAAGCGCCACTAGAGGTCACTAGAACTGTGTACCTTTTCTCCTTTGTGGTCCACGTGACAGAAATAGAAATTGCAGTATCCTGATGCCCGGTTAATACTCTGGCCGACGCTGGGGTAGACTTGGGAATGAGTTTCCTGGCATTTCCAGAGTCAGGATCTCACTGTGGAGCCAGAAACATGACGACGACGCCATCCACATCGACCTTTACCTCCAGGAGCTGCCATCTACAGACCTACGCCATGCGTGGCCTCTATACCAAAGAGACAGTGCCTCTGATACCATGAGCATTAATCGGACTTCCTTATATTTGTCTTTGTTTGTCATCGGAAATATTCCGAACTCATGGTACTTTTTGCTCATTCGCTCAGGACCTTTATTTTGGCACGTCCTTTCTGGTCTTTGATTGTGGCTTGCTTAGCGAACGGACATTGGATTATGGAGGTTTCAGTTTACAGTACATTTCAGTTCTTCAGCCTTCACATATTATTATTGTTCCTTCAATATACAACAAGTGGCTTTTTTTCAGCTATTGTATTCGAAACTAACTCGCCTTGGAGAAGATTTTTTCATAGGTGTTACAATAAAACTTATATTCATCGTATACCAAAGTCTTTTTCCTGTGCCGCCTTCGGTAGACATGTCACATGTTGGGTCAGTTTCCGACATTTTGCACCCCTTTTTGACATAACAAGCGTCGCCACTGACATGGATTCCATGACAGATCTCACCCATTCAAAAAACCTACCGAACTGAAGCAGCAACGGAAATTTTGATGTGGAGGCCAGTCCAGGTGACTCTTGTAGCCACCTAACCACCATGAAGGAGTACTGGGTGTACCACTATGACTCCGGGACAAAGCAGCAAAGCAAGCAATGGAAACATATGGATACACCACCACCCAAGTAAGGAACACCCAACCACCATTTGGCAATGTGGCGCTGCGTCTTTTTGTAACGGCCATGATGTGATGCTAACAGCTCTTGATTAAAAGGTGCGAACTGTAACAGGATAACCGCGGGAACTGTCGAAGGGTTTTTTTTTTTTCCACGACAACGCCTCAGCTCATTCTAGGTGGGACACGGGCAAGTAAGTTGTTTCTTCAGGTTATCAAATTTTGTCTCAACCCCATACTCCCCAGACATTGCAGCCAGTGACTTCACCCTCTTTCCTTGGATGGAGATCAGTTCCCGAATGAAGACGAGGTGATTTTCGTTTTGGAACACTTCTAGATTAGCCAGAATGCAGACCTCTAGCGCCAGTGTCTCCGCCATGCCATTTATCGTCGAGGAAAATGGATGTCATTGAAGGGTGAATATATAGAGGAAGAGTAAAACTCGTGGTCGAGGCTTGACATTTTTCAGTGTTAATTTTATCCTAATGATTATCCCCCGTAAATGCCCATTAAGTGTAGAGCCAAATATGAAGTCACTACGTTATTATGATAGCTTGCTTGCAGTCAGTGTAGGTCTGTAAGCGATTTTATCTACTTTTAGATAATTTACACATAATGAACAAACATATTCCATTGTCTTCATTCCAGATTATAATTATCTGCACAGGTGGATTGCTGTTGTAATATATCATGTGCTGGGTGTTCCAAAGTCATGGCATCAAATGTCCAGATCATGTCACAGGGAACAACGTTTTTACGACTAGATATTCCCACTACGGCCGCAAGTTGTCTCACAGAACACTTCGGACTGTTGGTTACAACATATTTCACCTCCTCTATTCGTTGCTGTGAGCGACGACTTCTGGGCCTTTCTTGCAATTTCAGCTTAAGTGCTCTTCCTGTTGCTTCGAAGTTTTTCACCCGTAATCTGACTGTGTGCACGAATTGTACAGGATGATTCCGTCTAAGATTGAAATGACAACGGTATTCCCATCTATCAGCAATAACACAGTTAACGTTTTTGTAAAAGGCTTCAGGGTCACTCCAGGGCTCCATCTCAGCACAAGGCGTACCTAACTGAAATGCATTACAAACATTCAGCTTTACCAAACCCTTGCATTTTTAGCGAATTCTTAAAAAAGCCCGTTTTTCTGCCACACTGTTTACTAACACGTCACATAGTCCAAGCATATAGTTCCAATTTACTCGCTGACATGAACTTCCCAAATCGTATTAGTACACGGTAAAATCAAAATAGCATTTCTGTTTGCTACGCCATAATTTCTGCGTTTCTACATTTTTTTCGTATCACATGGAAAACTAAATCATTTCTGTTAAATTGTATGCACTGTACAAATGCAATTATGTTCCTTTATCCACCTCAAAAAAAGCACATGAACAGTCCGGAACCACGCGGTTACTACGGTCGCAGGTTCGAATCCTGCCTCGGGCATGGGTGTGTGTGATGTCCTTAGGTTAGTTAGGTTTACGTAGTAATAAGCCTAGGGGACTGATGACCTCAGAGTTTAAGTCCCATAGTGCTTAGAGACATTTTGAACCATTTTTGAGCACATGAACACGATTCGCTTGTCTCAGTCTCTTCGTAAGAGAAGAATCGAGGAATAATCCTCCCTCTCCCTCTATGCGCGCGCGCGCATGTGTGTGTGTGTGTGTGTGTGTGTGTGTGTGTGTGTGTGCGTATTTTTTGTGCGCATGTTTGTGTACGTCTGTGACTTATATATTCAGTCGTATCAGAAATGCATGTATTTTCAAGATTTTCTAGTCAGTTAACAGTTTCGAATAGAAGAAATCACAGGAAATATTGAATTAGTAATGAAAAATTACGGGTTCACGCACCTAGACGGCGAGATGATTGGAGACTGAAGACAAGCTTGACTTGGGGAAGTACGGGAAGGAAAATAGCCGTACCGCTTCAAAGCAACCATGCAGGTGTTCACTTTAACAGACTACGAGAAATCGAGTGAAAACTAAATGCGGGTGGCCGAACCGTGGATTGGAATCGCTGACCTGCACTACTTCAGTCACTAAATCAGAAAAGGGAAAGAAGAATTGCAATAAATAATAATGTCCTATACAGATCGAAATAAACTAGGTTTTATTGTACTCATGGCGATTAGAAACAACCAAACGTACAAAAAATGCAGGGAATTTCTTTCAGCTTATTCTAATGGCAATGTAGAGAAAATCATCTGTCACTGCAGAGCGTGAGCTCTGGTACCCGCATAAATAACTCGAAAATAAATGTGTGTTTCAGTACTTGGTACGAAAGAGGCAAAATTACTTTCTAGAAAAGAAAGCCCTATACTCGGCTGTCAGGCTTTTAGCTAAATAACAACTTCCCGATTGTCACTAACTTATTCGTCCGGAATCATCTAATGAAAAATAGGTTGCCAAATAGGTGGCGTAGCAAGGATCTCGTAGTTGGTATTGGACAGTTGCAATATTTTGCCTTGGCGTTATATTGAGGACTTCCGCTGTCAAGAGAATGGTTCCCATGTGTGAACTTCGTACTCATCTGGCCGTCTAATATTTGCTGGCGTCTGAGAACGACACAAATATTACTTCCGCCGCCTCATCAGTGGGTCTCATGTGAGAACTTAGTACCAAATGTTACTGCTGGTCTGGTAAGCGCGCTTAGAGAAGCCAGACTAGCAGACAGAACATTATACAGCGTGTTTCAGAAAAAAATCATTCGATTTCACAAGGCGAAATCTTCTACATGGTTAAAAACTTACGCTTAAGCACATTATTTGTTGAGTGTATTCCAATCTCTGTCTTCCCCTACGAGTTTTGCCCTCTACATCTCCGTATAGTTCGCTGGAGGTTATTCCCCGAAGCCTAAATCTTGCCCCTTCCACTTGCAAGTATTTTTCATAAGTTCTTTCTTTGCCGAGTCTTTAAACAAATTCCTCATTCCTGGCCTTAGTAATCCACCTAATTTTCAACATTATTCTGTAACATCCCATCCCAAACACTTCGATTCTCTTTTGTTCCGGTTTTCCCACAGTCCGTGTCGCATTGCTATACAACGCTCTGCTCCAGATTTACATTCTCAGAAATTACTTCGTCAAATTAAGATATTTGTTTTCTTTTTAGATAGGAATGTATTCTTTGCTTGATGTTAGGCTGCACTAAGTGGTCTCCCAGCTACGTCCACCACGTATTATTTTGCTCCCAGGGTAGCAGAATTCCTGACTGCATCTGCTTCACGGTCCCCAGTTTTGATGTGAAAATTTACACTAATTTCATTTCTGATAGTCTTCATTACTTCCACCTTCCTTCGGTTTGCCCTCGATCCATGTTCTGTATTCATTAGCCTGTTCATTCGAGTCAAAACATCCTGTAATTTTTCATTTTTAGTGAGGATAGCAAAGCAAACGTGGATCTTATCACTGTTATCCTTTCACCCTTAATTTTAATCCCACTCTTGAAAGTTTCTTTTACTTCCATCGATGCTTTTAACGATATGTAGAATGAACAGTAGGGGCGAAAATCTACATTCAAGTCTTAGACCATTTTAATCCAAGCACGTTGTTCTTGATCTTCCATTCTGATTGTTCCCTCTTCGTTTTTGCACGTACTGTATATTATCCGGCTTTCGCTATAGCTTACTTCTATTTTTCTCAGAATGTCGAACATTTTGAGTCATTTACCATTGTTGAATGCTTTTTGCATGTCGACACATCCTATGAACGTATCTTAATTTACCTTAAGTCAGTCAAAGTCAGAACTACCTTTCTACTTCGCTTACCTTACCGAAAGCTAAACTGATCGTCATCCAAAAGAACCTCAGTTTTCTTTTCCATACTTCAGTATACATGTAACACCATAACGCTAATGCTCTACTGAATTATTTTGCTTTTGTTTTATTTAATGTTACATCGTTGACTTTCTGTAAATGTTGTTTGATTGAATAGATAACACAAAATTGTATACTCCTTTCTTTGTTAAAACTTTGATGTCGTGGTTGGATTCTATGTAATGTAGTATATCTGTCATTTAAATTCTTTGTCCCATTTGGAGCGAACAAAACTTACTATATATAATTGTAATTCTGTGTGAATAATTTTTTGTAGAAATGCCAATATGTGCAAATGTTCTGTTTTATTTAATGTGTTTGGTTGCTGTTATGTAAACTGCTGATCCTCACTTAGGGTTCTTAGTTCTTTAGTATATAAAAGGTGTAGTGGTTCCCCACGGGAACGGAACTGTGTAGCTCGCTCAAATTGTGGTTGGCCTGGGTAGAAAAGGTGGAAACAAGAGTCAATCGGGGACTAGCTACCAAACTGTGCACTGCCATGTAAAAGTTGTATATTGTGCTGGTTCCGAGAGAGGCTTTTTCTGCCACTTTCCAATGCCTCGGATGGATGGATAAATAGCTGGAACGATTCTGGAATTGGTATCCATCATCGCCACCAAGAAGGGACAGGGTCCAGCAATTCTGCCTGCAAATCCACCTACCAACATGCAGTTGCTACCACATTGCGCAATCACTGTATCGGAATGCTATAATAATGTACAGTGAAGGATCAGCTTATTGGACGTTTTAGTGTGCACAAATATAAGGTAACTTATAACTGAATTCATGTACCTACCTTGATTTTTTCTCTATTACAATACCTTTCAGGTTCCTCTCCATTTGAACTATGATTACCGAGTGTCCTAGTTTGTGGAAAAAATGAAAGTCCCAAAACATTAAATGATGTTGTTTGATCTTTGGTAATAAGAGAGTATTCACGTTTACTGTGGATTTCATGAAATTGTAGGAGGTAGTAAATTTAGTTTTGTGAAAGCCTCCCAGTGATGGAAATAGTCCAATTTATAGTTTTGCGGAGTTTCAAAGTCACCTATTTAATCATTTACTTGCAAGTAGAAGACAGTGGTAATAAAGACAATTTGCTGTTTCTTTTAAAGATTAAAAGTTCATAAAACTGAGGCTTATAAAGTTTTGCTTAGTAAATGATCACATTGCTGCCTGTAGTAAATTTTAAAAGGTGAGTCAGTTTCTTGCAATTTTGTCAACATTGTGTTTCACTGTAGTAAAAGTGGAAAACTGCAATAGTAGAAAATTATATGTTCATGATTGCTAAGTGTTTGTCTCTCTTGTGTATTGGAAGCGCATATTAGTAGCATAACAGGATCTACAGTTTGTCTATTGTGCTAATGCTAGGTAACAAGTAATGGGAAGACCACTATTTTTGAAAATCATAATTTCTTTATTCAAAAGACAGTAAGAAGTAACCTGTTAGTGAATTCCATTTAACTTTCATTCTAAATAGAATAGTATTTAGTTGAGAGATACTTAACCTGTGACCAGTTCATAAAAATGCAGTGAACTGCATTTATAATTTTATGTCAGCTAGGAAAATATTTGAACAATAATACTGAACCAATGTCCAATTAATGATTCTTCAGTGAATAGTAATAATAACGTTATAAAGACCATTCAGTTTGAATAAGCACTGACAGTAATAGTGTGTTTCGTTATTTGTTATATTTATGCACATAGTTTGTGCTGCTCTAGCTGTTAGTTCCAACATTAACGTTAACATATGCAGGTGTCAGAGTTCATTGCACTCGCGTGTGGTAAAATATAGGTTGTGTTTGTCGGTTAAGGTTACTCATTCTTAATTTCTTGAACAAGAATGTCAATCATCCTCTTGCCTAATTAGGCTGGCGACCGTTTTCCTTACTCTTTGAACAGTGTGGATAAGTAAATTATTGTTTGTTACTGTTTGAATATTTACGTAATTCTGACTTTCATTTCCGATAAGCCATTTCCGTTAGGTAAAACACGGTCAACCTAGCAAAATTCCTCTCAGAGGGTAACACTGTTCTGTTGCGTTATACCATAATTGCGTTAATAAGATAGTTTTATTTCACAACCTGCCTCCAGCTTCAAAGTTATGGTATAGTAGTAGCATAAACTAGCGTTATATACTACTCTTGTCAGTTAAATGGATGCATGAGCCGTTACTGAGTGTGCGATAGTTCTCGTCCCTTCCTGCCCTCGCTACCTTTCGTACTTTGTGCATGATATTTTTCTGAAAGTCCAATGGTATAGCTTTAGACTCATAAATTCTATATACTGGCTTCAGTAATCGCTAAGTTGCCATTCCCTCCAGTGATTTGAGAAATTCTGATGCAACGCTATCTTTCCTTTCTAGCTTATTTGATAGCAAATTTTCCATAAATGTATTAAACGCTATTTACCGTATGTCTTCCATAACGACACTCATTTCTTCTACTGTTACTTCATCACATACTTCCCCACCCCCTTAGATGCCGTCGGTATACACGACGAGTCAAAACGTTATGACGAATGCTTAATACTTTGTTGGGCTATCACTGCAATGCAGTACATCACCAGTTCTGCGTATCATGTATTCTAGTGTTTGGAGCATGTTTGTGGAGGTATGTGGCATCAGATGTCTGCTCACAAGTCATGAAATTTCCGTAAGTAACGGGCCGATGGTTGATTTGATGGCACCCTACAGGAACCCACATGGGTTCAATCAGATCCACATTATGCGAATTTAGTGGTTAACTCATCAAATGATTTCACTATCACGCTCCTCACATCACTGTAGCACGATTCTGCCTTCGAGACAGGAACAATTATACTACTGAAAGACGACATCGTCGTCAGGTAAGGCATCAAGTATGAAGGAATGCAAGAGGTCCGTAGTGGACGTGGTGTCTTCGATTACTAGCACAGGACCCATGCAAGAGCAGGGGAATGTCTACCACATCACAATACTGCTCCACCAGGCTGCGACTGTAGCGCGATGCACATTTCGAGCCACCATTCGCTTGGATGACGGCGTTTGTCGAGACGATCATCGACCTAGTGTACCAAGAAACCTGATTCATCCGCCCAGGTACCACGTTTCTATAGATCCACAGTCCCGTCCCGCTGACCCTGTGCACTCGCAACTGACGATGCTGTTGGGTCGAAACATGAACACTTAAGGGTCGTCTGCATGCGCAGCCCAATGTTCGACAATATGCGCTAAATAATGTGCTACGAAACCAATGTCCGTGTACCAGTATTGTGCTCTTTCGCCATCTCTCCTGCTTTACAGAGCAGACAACCCTCCGAACCCCCCGTTTTGTTCAAAATGGTTCAAATGGCTCTGAGCACTATGGGACTTAACTTCTAAGGTCATCAGTCCCCTAGAACTTAGAACTATTTGAACCTAACTAACCTAAGGACATCAGACACATCCATGCCCGAGGCAGGATTGGGGCCTGCGACCGTAGCGGTCGCGCAGTTCCAGACTGTAGCGCCTAGAACCGCTCGACCACCCCGGCCGACCCCCGTTTTGTGATCAGTCGACCGATCGCGTTGGCCGAGCGGTTCTAGGCGCTTCAGTCCGGAACTGCGCGTCTGCTACGGTCGCAGGTTCGAATCCTGCTTCGGGCATGGATGTTTGTGATGTCCTTAGGTTAGTTAGGCCATTAAAATTGCTACACCAAGAAGAAATGCAGATATTAAACGGGTATTCATTGGACAAATATATTATACTACAACTGACATGTGATTACATTTTCACGCAATTTGGGTGCATAGACCCTGAGAAATCAGTATCCAGAACAACCACCTCTGGCCGTAATAACGGCCTCGATATGCCTGGGCATTGAGTCAAACAGACCTTGGACGGCGTGTACAGGTACAGCTGCCCATGCAGCTTCAACACGGTACCACAGTTCATCAAGAGTACTGACTGGCGTATTGTGATGAGCCGGTTGCTCGGCCACCATTGACCGGACGTTTTCATTTGGTGAGAGATCTGAAGAATGTGCTGGCCAGGGCAGCAGTCGAACTTTTTCTGTATCCAGAAAGGCCCGTACAGGACCTGCAACATGCGGTCGTGCATTATCCCGTTGAAATGTAGGGTATCGCAGGGATCGAATGAAGGGTAGAGCCATGGATCGTAACGCATCTGAAATGAACCGTCCACTGTTCAAAGTGCCGTCAATACGAACAAGAGGTGACCGAGACGTGTAACCAATGGCACCCCATCCCATCACGCCGGGTGATACGCCAGTATGGCGATGACGAATTCATGCTTCCAATGTGTATTCACCGTGATGTCGCCAAACACGGATGCGACCACCATGACGCTGTAAACGTAACCTGGATTCATACGAAAAAATGACGTTTTGCCATTCGTGCACCCAGGGTCGTCGTTGAGTACACCATCGCAGGCGCTCCTGTCTGTGATGTAGCCTCAAGGGTAAACGCAGCCATGGTCTCCGAGCTGATAGTCCATGCTGCTGCAAATGTCGAACTTTTCGTGCAGATGGTTGTTGTCTTGCAAACGTCCCCATCTGTTGACTCAGGGATCGAGACGTGGTTGCTCGATCCGCTACAGCCATGCAGGTAAGATGCCTGTCATCTCGACTGCTAGTGATACGAGGCCGTTGGGATCCAGCACGGCGTTCCATATTCTGATAACAGTCATTGGATCTCAACCAACGCGGGCAGCAATGTCGCGATACTATAATCCGCAATCATGATAGGCTACAATCCGACCTTTATCAAAGTCGGAAACGTGATGGTACGCATTTCTCCTGCTTACACGAGGTATCAGAACAACATTTCACCAGGCAACGCCGGTCAACTGCTGTTTGTGTATGAGAAATCGGGTAGAAACTTTCCTCATGTCAGCACGTTGTAGGTGTCGCCACCGGCGCCAACCTCGTGTGAATGCTCTGAAAAACTAATCATTTGCATATCACAGCATGTTCTTCCTGTCGGTTATATTTCACGTCTGTAGCACGTCATCTTCGTGGTGTAACAATTTTAATTGCCAGTAGTGTAGTTATTAGGTCTAGGGGACTGATGACCTGATATGTTAAGTCCCATAAAGCTCAGAGCTATTTGTGATCAGTCGTGGACGTTCAATCATTTAGCGCCTAGCGGTAGTTTCACTGTCATAGATGCTCAGTACATTAGCACGCAAACATTCGACCACGCCGTTTCCGATATACTTGTTCAAAAGCTCTTGGTAGTAATAATCTGCTCTTTGTCAAAGCTTCCTATATCAGTGGATTTCCCCATTTGCGACCCGTATCGTTCCTTAATGATTCGTCTCATTTCCACTTGTATACTTCCCTTATCGCGTCATGCTCCCGCAACGGCGCCAGACGACATCCAACCTCGCAGTGGCCAGTGGTCGTCCTGCAATCCTAAAGCACTGACGGCACACCGACAGTGCAGCTCCGCGAAACGGCATCATGAAGGCGTCGACCCGCGGGCCAATGGACAGAGCGGGCAGCACCACACCTCCAGGAAGGCAGAGTTCAGTTACCCCTGTTAACCCTGAATTTACCAGCCGGCCGTCGCTGGTTGGCTCCCAGTTCGCTCGTAGACTTCTAGAGTATCAGTACTGAGTAATTGGAAAACTATACTTAGCCTGCGTTCTAAGAATAGTAATAGTGTGTCAAAGTAACTCCACGTGTGAGGCACAGGAAGCCCTTCTCTTTAGAAATAATGTGCTCTATTAATCAGAAAATTTAACGCATACATCATTTTGGATTCCTGCCACCGGCTATTGTTCGTGGCAGGTCTGATTCCCCTAGTAGCCGACACAACACTCATGATGTTTTTGCTTTTTACTCTGCGATTATAAGTGGAATTTGTTTTGCACTCTTAACGTTTATACCTATACTTTTAATTTCAACTAACGTTTTTTCGAGTATTTTAGATACTGAAATTGATCTTCCTACAAGCATTCAGGTTTCGATTTCTTCACAAGTCTCTTGCAGCCATTTAGTTTTGGGTTCCATGCACCCCTTTTTTCATTCCTTATTACTTACTTATTTTTCTGTATTCCTGAATTTCCCTGAACGTTTTTGTACTTCCTTCTTTCTTCAAGCAACAGAAGCACTTCTTCTGTTACGCCAAGTTTCTTCAAAGTTATATTTCTTGTACCTATGTTTGTCTATCTTCTGTGATTTCCCTTTTTACAAATGTTCTTTTCCCTACAACGTAACTGCCTATTGTGGTATTCATTATCGCAGGATTTAATCCTCACAAAGCTTCAAATGTATCTCATAAATCCTCAGTGCTTCAGTATTTCACTTTTTTGCGCATTGATTCTTACGGACGAGTATCTTAAACTTTTACCTACGCTTCGTCATTGATAATTTTTGATCTGTGTCTCTGTCTGCTCCTGGGTACGTCTTTCGGAATCTTTGTCCGACTAAGACGTAATTCAGCTCAAATCTTTCTGTGTCTCCAGGCCTCTTCCAAGTATGTCTTTTCCTCTTGTGATGGTTAAACAATTTATCGCTGTTAGTAGCTGAAATTTATTGAAGAACTCATTACATTTTTCTCCTCTCTCATTCCTACTACCAAACCCTTTTCATCCCATAACTCATTTCCTATTCATTCGCCTTCTGCCGTGTTCCAATCCCCCACGATTATTAGGTTACCATCTTCTTTTGCATAACCTGTTCAGTATTATCGTACACTTTCTGTAAAGAAAAACCATTTTGTACTATAGCCTGTGGAGTGGCGTGATTGGCTCCGAGAGTACCGCACTACGCGCAAAAATGAAATGATCGTGTGGCATTGTTGGCCGGGATGCCCCGTCCGGGAAGTTCGGCCACAGCGTTGCAAGTCTTATTGCATGTGACGCCACAATGGGCGACTTGCTCGTCGATGGGGATGAAATGATGAAAAGGACAACACAACACTCAGTTCACTGGCGGAGAAAATATCCAACCCGGCCGGGAATGGAACCCAGGTCCGCGGCGTGGTAGGCAAACACGTAACGACCTAATTTTTTGTCTCATTTTGTTCGTTATTGTTCGGTCTGGTTGTTCGGTGCGGACGTCGCATGACGGTTGTTCAAGTTCATCGTTGATCCATTAACTCAGTTTTTTCTTACAGAGGGCAGCTAACCCTCTGACCGAACACGCTCAGCTACCGTGTACGGCGTCTCAGCTAAGCAGGCGGGCGGCACTACACGTATTACAGTTGGAAGCGATCCACTTCGACACCAGGAGCTTCAAGAGGCTTTTTGTCTGTATGTGGGGAGATCCACAGGTGTCCCGTGGGTGACAGTTCGAGACGTAATACACATTCAACGGGTTTGGCTTGTAAGACACACGAGTATACGGTTCGTGCCAGCCGAGAGCTAGTATTCCTCATGTGCCTGTTTGGGGTATTTTGCAGCGACGTTTATGTCACAAATCATAAAGCATTCACTCGGACTGCAATCACGACGAGTAGGGTTTTGTGAATTCATTTCGGACTTGGAAATGGAAAATAATAATGTTGTTTCGCGCTTAGTTTTGAGTGATGAGACTGAGTTTCACTGAAGTGGATGAATGAACCACCCCAACGTAAGAATATGGGAATCGCAGCAGCCACATTCTGTAGTAGCCCATGACAAGAGAAAGTCCGCAAAGCTTCATGTGTTTAGCGTCTTTTTCCGAGTGAAAATTGGAAAACACGTTTACAGCGACCACGTACTAAGATGTGTTGTTGATTCATCTTTTTCCACAATTGCGAAAAGGAGCTGAAAATGACATTTTTCCACAGGATGGGTCACCCCCGTACTGAGAACTGCCTGTAAGTGCATTTTTAACAGTTGCTTAGAATAGGCCGTAAGGAGCATCGGGTTCTCACACTGCACTGTAGACATCAGAGGTCGACTGCTCTCACGGTATGTGAATGTTTCTGGAGGAAGCTGTAGAACCCTCAATCTGTGCGCTTCCCTCCCAACATGTCTGGGCGAACTGCAACACTGCATAGCAACAGCGGTTAATGCAGTACGTCCGGTTGTGGCCGAGGAGTTATGAGGCGAGACTGACTAGCGTTTGAATGTTTGTCGTGCGTCTGGTAGGGGGCAGATTGAACATGTGAAAGTTCTCCTTTGGGTCTGCCCCTTAGTAGTTATTCATTTTCTTCCTAGACAGACTGTATTACTTTCATCATGACAGCGACAACAGCAACCGTTACAAAATTGTCTCGAATGAATAACAGCCCACAGTTACGCTAAATTATGTTTATTTGAAACTTTGACCATGGTTTCTGCTATAATAATACAGCCTTCTTCAGAAGTCATTTATTAGTGTATATGACTTCTGAAGACGGCTATATTATAATAGCAGAAACCATGGTCAAGGTTTAAAATAAACATAATTTAGTACAACTGTGGGCTGTTTTTCATTCGAGACAGTTACACAGACCTCCTTCGTTCTGCTCATCAGGCCTTCTTGTATATATTTTTCCCATCTTAACTCTGACCTTAACCCCTTAGGACGAGTTCTAACATACACTCTTGGGGAAACCGTTTTGCAAAGATCACACCCGAAATCTCCTGTGCCCCACAAAACCAAAGTAAATTACTAGAAATACGCACCAAAATAACTGCTTATAATAGTTAATCCTTATTCACAACATACTGCTTCGGCATTTATCACCATTGTGAAGTACCTGCGAATACAATTTTGGTGAGAACGTGTATAAATGTGGATTTCGTTCATGGTTCAAATGGCTCTGAGCACTATGGGACTCAACTGCTGTGATTATCAGTCCCCTAGAACTTAGAACTACTTAAACCTAACCAACCTAAGGACATCACACACATCCATGCCCGAGGCAGGATTCGAACCTGCGACCGAAGCAGTCGCGCGGTTCCGGACTGCGCGCCTAGAACCGCGAGACCACCGCGGCCGGCGGATTTCGTTCATATTAAAGTGACTGTTGAATTCACGTCTAGACTCATATGAAGTACATATTAAGTTGATGATGAGCTATCTTATAACTGCCACTGTTTTTATAAGATGGTAAATGACGTAAATACACTCCTGGAAATGGAAAAAAGAACACATTGACACCGGTGTGTCATACCCACCATACTTGCTCCGGACACTGCGAGAGGGCTGTACAAGCAATGATCACACGCACGGCACAGCGGACACACCAGGAACCGCGGTGTTGGCCGTCGAATGGCGCTAGCTGCGCAACATTTGTGCACCGCCGCCGTCAGTGTCAGCCAGTTTGCCGTGGCATACGGAGCTCCATCGCAGTCTTTAACATTGGTAGCATGCCGCGACAATGTGGACGTGAACCGTATGTGCAGTTGACGGACTTTGAGCGAGGGCGTATAGTGGGCATGCGGGAGGCCGGGTGGACGTACCGCCGAATTGCTCAACACGTGGGGCGTGAGGTCTCCAGAGTACATCGATGTTGTCGCCAGTGGTCGGCGGAAGGTGCACGTGCCCGTCGACCTGGGACCGGACTGCAGCGACGCACGGATGCACGCCAAGACCGTAGGATCCTACACAGTGCCGTAGGGGACCGCACCGCCACTTCCCAGCAATTTAGGGACACTGTTGCTCCTGGGGTATCGGCGAGGATCATTCGAAACCGTCTCCATGAAGCTGGGCTACGGTCCCGCACACCGTTAGGCCGTCTTCCGCTCACGCCCCAACATCGTGCAGCCCGCCTCCAGTGGTGTCGCGACAGGCGTGAATGGAGGGACGAATGGAGACGTGTCGTCTTCAGCGATGAGAGTCGCTTCTGCCTTGGTGCCAATGATGGTCGTATGCGTGTTTGGCGCCGTGCAGGTGAGCGCCACAATCAGGACTGCATACGACCGAGGCACACAGGGCCAACACCCGGCATCATGGTGTGGGGAGCGATCTCCTACACTGGCCGTACACCACTGGTGATCGTCGAGGGGACACTGAATAGTGCACGGTACATCCAAACCGTCATCGAACCCATCGTTCTACCATTCCTAGACCGGCAAGGGAACTTGCTGTTCCAACAGGACAATGCACGTCCGCATGTATCCCGTGCCACCCAACGTGCTCTAGAAGGTGTAAGTCAACTACCCTGGCCAGCAAGATCTCCGGATCTGTCCCCCATTGAGCATGTTTGGGACTGGATGAAGCGTCGTCTCACGCGGTCTGCACGTCCAGCACGAACGCTGGTCCAACTGAGGCGCCAGGTGGAAATGGCATGGCAAGCCGTTCCACAGGACTACATCCGGCATCTCTACGATCGTCTCCATGGGAGAATAGCAGCCTGCATTGCTGCGAAAGGTGGATATACACTGTACTAGTGCCGACATTGTGCATGCTCTGTTGCCTGTGTCTATGTGCCTGTGGTTCTGTCAGTGTGATCATGTGATGTATCTGACCCCAGGAATGTGTCAATAAAGTTTCCCCTTCCTGCGACAATGAATTCACGGTGTTCTTATTTCAATTTCCAGGAGTGTATATTGAAGATAAAACGTTAATTACGGTGAGGCAGTAGTTCAACATTCCACTCTTACGGTGCTATATTATTACAAAAATTATGCAGATAAACAGCGGTATTGTTTTCATATTGTACTGTATGGAACTGGGGACCGAGAAATGACGGAGAGGTTTCGACCCCGCCGTAGCCATCAGTGGTTCACAACCCTACAACAGGCTACAGCAGTCCACTTCACCCCTCCGCCGCCCCACACCGAACCCAGGGTTATTGTGCGGTTCGGCCCCCTGTGGACCCCCTCCCTCGAGAACGTCTCACACCAGACGAGTAAAACCCCTATGTTTGCGTGGTAGAGTAACGGTGGTGTACGCGTACGTGGAGAACTTGTTTGCGCAGCAGTCGCCGTCATAGTGTAACTGAGGCGGAATAAGGGGAACCACCCGCATTCGCCGAATCAGATGGAAAACCGCCTTAAAAACCATCCACAGACTGGCCGGCGCACTGGACCTCGACACTAATCCGCCGGCGGGATTCGTGTCGGTGACCGGCACGCCTCCCCGCCCGGAAAGCAGTGCGTTAGACGTCACGGCTAACGGGGCGGGCTTATTTTATTAACTAAAGTTATTCTTGATTGTTTTTTGTTGTTGGATACGTTACTTCCGGTTTATCCATTTTCGTGTTCTAAAAGTTCAGTAAAGTTATTGAAGTAGTACTTGTAGTACTTTCTGTAAGAAACTTCAAAGCCTATTTAACGCATTATTCTGATAGCTTTGTGTGTAGGGTAAGAAACTAGTAGGGTATAGTGGACGAACTTTTTAGTGAGTTGATTGTACGTACACTGCCCAGTGATGCTCCATGTTTGAGCTTTTGTTTGCTTTGACTTAGCTCACGCGTGATTTTAGCACGCGTTCCGTTTTTCTTGCTCTGCCGTGTGATATATGTCTCAATCTGAAATAGTGTAGCGTCGCTATCGTAATGAGTATTTAGAGAACCAGATGGGCCTAATTGATATTTACTCGCCTTTACATGATGTAGTGAGAAACAGATTAAACACTTTTGTGAAGTACGAGATTAGACTCATAGACGCAAAAGAAAAACTGTTCATGTTTCCAAGTAGAACGCACTGAATAAGTAAATCTACTTGTTGCCGAGATCCGCAAGATGCCACATTGGGCGACCTGGGCGCCGGATGGGGATGAAATGATGATGAAGACAACACCAGTCCCTGAGCGGAGAAAATCTCCGATCCAGCCGGGAAGCGAACGATAACGGGATCCTACTACTGCCACGTCAGCTATCGGGATGGACAGCTACAAAGTGTAAGTACTACATGGGAGCTAGAGTTCAGTGTAAGTTGCTATCTGCGAACGAGCTATTTCACCGATATCATTGAACGAACAAACGATTTGCTTATCTATACCTGTAAACGAAGCTATTTCATATAAAGCAGATATTTTTACGACTGACATAGTGGCTTCATTTAAACACTGCCTGACGACGACTTATTTCCAGTACAACAACGAGTTTTACGAACACATCGACGGGGTGGCGATGGGAAGCCCTCTCAGCTCAGCTGTTGCCAATTTATTTATGGAGATCTTCGAACAGCGAGCGCTGCAGACTGCCAGTAAGAAGCCAGCTAAATGGTACCGCTATGTTGATGACACATTCGTAGTGTGGACTCAAGGTGGAGAAGAATTGGATGTCTTCTTGGTGCACCTGAACAGCATTAACCCGAAGATACAGTTTACGATGGAGAAAGAGAGCAATAGTCAACTCAATTTCCTGGATGTGTCGGTAATTAAACGGCTGGATGGGACGCTGGGCCACAAGGTATATAGAAAGAACATTGACACGGATCGATACCTCCACAAGGAATCTAACCATCATCCTAAGCAAAAAAGAGGTGTCATTAAAACCTTGGTGGACAGAGCCAACAAAATCTGCGAGCCGGCTTACTTACAAGATGAACTGAATCACCTACGGTCAGCCTTCATCAAAAACGGATATACAAGTAAGGAAATTGATCGAGCCCTCCATCAAAGAAGAAAAGAAGCCAGAAGTCCAGAGCAACAACGGACACCTACTGGAAAAGTTTTCCTACCGTTTATTAATAAGGTTACGGACCGTGTCGGGAAATTTCTGGCCAAGTATGGGATCGAAACAATCTTCAGACCCACCAAGAAGATTAAGGAACATTTAAGAACTGCAAAAGACGCCCGACATCCCCTAGCAACACCTGGGGTGTACAAAATTCCATGCAGTTGTGGACAAGTATATATTGGAACAACGAAAAGAAGTGTAAACACCCGCTTAGCCGAACATAAAAGAAACTGTCGCTTAGGACACATCGAAAAATCGGCCGTAGCTGAGCATGTTTTTCGAGATGGGAATCATGAAATTAAATTTAATGAGACAAGCATTCTAGCACTAACATCCCATTATCATACGCGCATGTATGGAGAAGCAATAGAAATTCACAAGCACCACAAGAATTTCAATAGAAAAGAGGAAGTTTTAAAGTTGGACAAAATATGGATGTCGACGTTGCGCCAACAGAATGACAATCGATTACTCTTAATCGAGAATGATGACGCCTTCCAAAGATAGGCATACCGTCGGCATCACGTGACGAATGGTGGTGCCCTCTATGCGCTCTATAAATGCGAGAGTACCAGCAGCCTCAGTGGCAGTAGCCGGACGACTTCAGAAGATGTCTCCCGCAGATGGAGACGAAACGTCAGGTGGAAATTTTATACATCGACCACGGCCTCTCAGCCCGGAAGTTTTAACTGAAGACAACAACGGCCGTGAAAGCCTACATTGTATGATTATACTGCAAAGGTTGCCCAGAAAATAACGCACCACATTTTTTTTTCTCAGCCGAAAACAATGCTACAAATGCGAAACGCTACATATGCATTATCTGAAGTCTTCTGAGTGAGCGCGCCAAGTTTCCGTCATTCCCGACAGACAGCGTAGCTGCAGGACAGTGTCAAAATGGTGTCCGTAGCTGATGTACGTTACAAGCAACGTGCCGTCATTCGCTGCAGAGAAAGGAACTGTGGGGATATCCACAAACGCTCGTGCAAAGTCTGTGGAGCAATTACTGTCGACAGTAGTACAGTTAGTCGCTGGGTACGGAGGGTTAGGTCATCAGAAGACGGTTCGGCGGAGTGCCACGGTTTGCAGCAGTCGGGGAAACCATTCACGGCTACCACACGTGACATGCTGCAGCGAGCTGATGATGTCATTGGCGACCCGGTATTTTGAAGACGATGAGCTCCGCCACCATCAAAAGGACTGGTACCAACAGGGCATACATGCCCTTTTTTCGCGCTGGAGGAAGGCCATAGAACAGGATGGACATTACCCGGAAAAATAAGGTGTGTAGATAAAACAATTTTTTCGTTTGTCTAATTCTCATTATGTTGAATAAAGAATCGCTGAAGAAAAAAATGCCGTGCATTACTTTCTGAGCAACCATCGTATATCTCGTGAGCAGGTGACAGCTTGTGGTTTATAGTGTAAAATGCTGGTCGCCCACGGACTTTTCACAAAAAAAAACACATGTTCAAATGTGTGTGAAACCTTGTGGGACTTAACTGCTAAGGTCCTCAGTCCCTAACCTTATACACTACACAAACACACACACCCATGCCCGAGGGAGGACTCGAACCTCCGCCGGGACCAGCCGCACAGTCCATGACTGCAGCGCCCGAGACCGCTCGGCTAATCCTGCGCGGCGGACTCTTCACAGCAGCGTGATCTTCGTATTTCTCACTAGGGAACATATTAAATACAGTGACAATTGATCGGATTAAAAAGGGGATATGGAAGGAATAGAGTATTTTTCAAGCTTTATATCGAAGAACGAATGACGGAAATGAGAGAAATGTTCAGGACTGGAATGAAAATCAACGGTGAAAGCATATGAGTTATAAATTTAGCAGATGACAGTTCTGTCATTAGCGAAAGTGAAGAGAAATTATAGGACATACTGAACGGAATGAAGAGTGTAATGAGAACAGAATACGGATTTAGAGTAAATCAAAGAAAGTAATGGCGGTTGGAAGAGCTCAGGTAGGCGATAAATTTACGGACAACCCCGTGGACGATGTAAAGGAATTCTGCTACCTTTGAAGCAAAATATCAACTGAGGATATAAGAAGCAGACTAGCACAATCAGAGAGGACATTCCTCGTCAAATTGTCTCCTTGAAACAAACGCAGCCCTCAGTTTGAGGAAGAGATTTCTGAAGACGCATATTTCAAGCACAACGTTAAATCTTCGACTGTGGGAAAACCAGAAACAGGAGTGTTTCATATACAACGCGATAAGTTCACTAATTCGTCGTGCGAAAAACTAATTAAAAATTTTCGTTTTAATCCGAAAGTTATTATTTGTTTTTTCCTATAACAGCAAGAATCGAAAGTATTTTGATTGAAAAAAAAATGAAGAAAGAACGGCATCGAGACATTAGGAAAGACTAAGGTTAATATCTGTTTTATAGAAGAAGACCGAGAGTTTCGAATAACTAGGGTACTTGTTGTATCGTCGTATTGACTAATGCTAACTATTAAAAAAATGAAACAAATTAACACACTGGTATTTTTGCAAATGCAGCGTACTACGATAGCTGCCATCAATGTAACACGCAAGATAACTGGATAATCAGGAAAGTGCTTGCAATGTTGTTGTTTATCGTACACTGCCGCTGGCTCGACGACACGCATCACAATTAACGATGTTCCACGTAGGCAGCTTTCCTCCGTGGGAGCCAATATTTACAGGGCGAGGTGACAGGCGCCCCAGACCGTATGCTCGTGGTAAACAACGCTCGCGGTTTGGTAAAGGCAGCGACAAAGCGTTCTCCGGTACAAGAGTGTACACGTGCTGCAAATTCATCGCTTTGAGTTCATCACGGGACGGTAAACACCGACAACAGTGCTCCTGCACACGTGACATGGTAACTATGAGATGAGCGCCACTCCTCTGCGTTTTTAGAGTAGGAATATCAGATTGGAGGCGACGTGAAGGATACAGCACTACAATGAGAGATGCTTCCGTACATTGTGTCCAAAACGATTTGCAAGTGCTGTGGATTAGTAATTTTGCGCATTATAAATGAAAAGCACTATATTTTGTAAGTTTTACGAAATTAATTAATTTATTTTCTTTACAGGTTTTCGACTTACAAGACCATTATCAGAGTTTAACTAACAACTATCGTCGAAGAAGGTATTCGTAAACAACATCGAAAAATACGTTCCCTATAAAGAGTGAGGAACCAACACAGAATAAACGTCCTCTTTGAAAATGCAATGGAACTGCTATTAAAAAGGCTAAAAGTTAAATAGTATACATAAAGGGAGAACATCGGAAAAGAACATTAACACTAAACTCGAGAAGACAGTGGCTATATACGTAGTAGTAGTAGTAGTAGTAGTAGTAGTAGTAGTATGATATTTTACCTCACGGCAGGTCTTGTCATGGGTTAAGCCTCTTCCACTTTTGTTCAAATGGTTCAAATGGCTCTGAGCACTATGGGACTCAACTGCTGAGGTCATAAGTCCCCTAGAACTTAGAACTACTTAAACCTAACTAACCTAAGGACAACACACACATCCAAGCCCGAGGAAGGATTCGAACCTGCGACCGTAGCGGTCGCGCGGTTCCAGACTGTAGCGCCAGAACCGCTCGGCCACCAGCGGCCGGCTTCCACTTTTGTTGTTCATAGCCAGTCTTTTCATTTCTGAATATTTGTCTCCTATGATATTGTCTAGCATTTGATATCTTCTTTTTACTCTTCCCCTTTTTCCCTCCACCATTCCTTCTATTCCTTCCTTCAATAAACAGTCCCTCCTCAAACAATGTCCAATCCATTTCCATTTTTCCTTTCTGATCACTTTCAACATGTTTCTTTCTTCTCCAACTCTTCTTAATACTTCTTCATTCCTTACTCGGTCTTCCCATTTCACTTTTTCCATTCTTCTCCATACCCACATCACTAGTGCCTCCGATCTTCTTTCATCTTCCTTTCTCAATGTCCAGGTCTCCTCACCATATAGTGCAACGCTCCAGATGTAACATTTGGCAAGTCTCTTCCTCGGATCTTTGCTTAGTGGTCCACAAGGTAATTCCTGTTTCTTATTGAATCCTTCTTTACCATTGCAATTCCTTTCCTAATTTCTGTTGAGCAATACATACAATCCATTATTACACTTCCCAAGTAACTGAAGTTATTTACTTGCTCTATTTCCTCTCCCCCTATTTTCATATGGCATTTTCACTCTTTTTTCCAATTACTGTGCTTTTTGTTTTCTTCTTGTTCATTCCATGTTTTTCTGATTTTGTGTTTAGATCATTTAACATTTGTTCCATCTCTCTTGCACTCTCTGCCATCACAACCATGTCGTGTGCAAATCTTATACACTCCACTCTCCGTCCCCATATACAAACTCCCCTCCTTCCATCAAAACTTTCACTAATTATTTCCTCCAGATATATATTGAACAGTATTGGTGATAAACAACAACCTTGTCTTACACCACTTCCCAGTTCAATTTCTTCACTCATCACACCTCCTATCCTTATCTAATATATAAAAATGAATCGCAAAATGTGTTGGTAAGCGCATAACTCAACAACGCCTCGACCAATTTGGCCAAATCTTTTTTTAAAATGTTCGTTGAAGTTCAAGGATGGTTTTTACGGCGAGAAAAATTAGAATTATTGCTGGAAAAACCCTAAAAATAGCCCTTTTCTTTTTGTAACTAAAACGTAGTCAATTTGAGCTTTATTGCTATGGTATAAAGTTCATATTAAAATGAATCGCAAAATGTGTTGGTAAGCGCATAACTCAACAACGCCTCGACCAATTTGGCCAAATCTTTTTTTAAAATGTTCGTTGAAGTTCAAGGATGGTTTTTACGGCGAGAAAAATTAGAAATATTGCTGGAAAAACCCTAAAAATAGCCCTTTTCTTTTTCCTATACAAATGATTTGTAACTAAAACGTAGTCAATTTGAGCTTTATTGCTATGGTATAAAGTTCATATTAAATTACAAGCACTCACTGTTGTCTAAGCAATGTAGGTGTGTTCCTAACGTCAAAGATCATATCTATCAAAACAATGTGCGTGTGTGCGTTGGAGCACAGAATACATAGTTGGAGAAGTTTAATGTCGCGTTCCGAAACTCGCGTTTCTTTTGTATTAGTTTCGGCACGCGAGATAAAATGCATCAGTTTCCACGTCATTACATCAGTCAAACAAAAATCGCGTTACAATTCGTACGGCTTAAAAGGATTTGACTTCAAGTCATATAAAATTTAAAAAAAAAAAAGTTGTCTGTGACCTAATCTACTGAGTTTGCTTTTGTCAACTGATACACGAAACAAATTCGTGTTTTGTGCAGAGTGTTTACTTAGTTAGTGTTTGTTTAGTTCGTGATTAGTGAAAAACTAATTTATATTTCATATGTCTCCTATAAGACGAAGCAATTTAGGTAGAAGAACCACAAATGCTACAAACCAAGCTAATTACCGATCTAATCGTACGGCACAAGAACGTGACGACGGAAATGAACGTGAAAGAATTCGGATATCACAAACGTGTGAAGCGCGAGCGCGACATTCAACTAATAATCGCGCAAGTTTGAATCGAGCTGCTTTCAGTTACGATGTGTCAATTGACTACAGTAACTACCAATGTGTTGTTATTGGTTCTATGAACTCGGTTTGCTCACACTGTAAGGCATTAAAATACAAAAACGAAGCCAATGGATTGTGTTGCGCAAATGGTAAAGTGAAATTGATACCATTGGACCCACCACCAGAACCATTGTACTCATTGGTTTCAGGAATAGGAACAGATTCTATACACTTTTTGACACATATCCAACAATATAACAATTGCTTTCAAATGACTTCATTTGGGGCAACAAATGTAGTTCGGGAAAATTTTATGCCAACTTTCAAGGTATGTATTATAGCAGTTACTCATAATTATTTTAGCGAACAAAATTTTCTGTCACAAAAGTTAAGATGTGTCACTAATCTTCAATTTCTTAATCACTTATATATCACTTAGTCATCATATTATATGGTGATTCAGTTTCAGTGACACTTTTATTATATTTTATATTTGATAGATATTAGTTCAAACTAAATATATACTTTTTAAGATCAAATATTATTTAAGTTTGATCACTGACAATCCATTAATTTATACCACACCATAATATTTTATTTTATTTACAGATACAAGGGTAAATATATCACAGAGCAGGTTCACTGTTACCAGTGTCAGATAGCGACAACAAATTCCTGCAAATTTATTTTATGGGCAATTCAGCTAGATATTAGTTCAAACTAAATATATACTTTTTAAGATCAAATATTATTTAAGTTTGATCACTGACAATCCATTAATTTATACCACACCATAATATTTTATTTTATTTACAGATACAAGGGCAAATATATCACAGAGCAGGTTCACTGTTACCAGTGTCAGATAGCGACAACAAATTCCTGCAAATTTATTTTATGGGCAATTCACCACAAGAAATTGATCTGCGTTGTGCACATAACAATTTAGTAAAGAGGTCTATTGTAGAACAATTACAAACTTTATTTCATCAACACAATCAATTGATTATATTGTTTAAAACTGCCCTGGATCTGATGCCATCCGATAATCACAAAATTGTAATCAGAGCTGATAAAACACCTGCAGGTCAACATACAAGACGTTTTAATGCACCAACTATTGATGAAGTTGCTATCGTTGTAGTTGGGGAAAACTTGGAATCCCGTGATATTGTTTTACATCGTCGGAATGATCAATTACAACGTATAAAGGAAACACACCGCTCATATGATGCACTGCAATATCCCATTATATTTTGGCAAGGTGAAGATGGCTACGATTTCTCAATAAAAATGATAAATCCCATTACAGGTAACTAAAATATTAATTTAGCTATGGCGATAATATCTCAGTCATTATATTATGTATTTTAATTTTATATTTGAATGTTATTAAAAGAAAATCTATTTACAGGTTCTGAAACCAACAAAAAAGTCAGTTCAATGAACTATTATTCATACCGCCTAATGATTCGGGAAAATGAAGAAAATCACATATTGAAATGTCGGCGATTATATCACAAATATGTTGTTGACATGTATGTAAAAATTGAAACGGAGAGATTAACATTCATCAGGTTGAATCAAACCAAACTCCGATCTGAAGAGTATATTCACCTTCGAGATGCGATTAATACTGATGGAAATGCACAGAATGTCGGGCGGATGACTATTCTTCCAGCAACATACATCGGAAGCCCTCGGCATATGCACGAATATGCTCAAGATGCCATGTCGTATGTTCGTCATTATGGTACAGCAGATTTGTTCATCACATTTACATGCAATCCGCAATGGATAGAAATCAAGCAGGAGTTATTCCCTGGGCAATCACCCATTGATCGTCATGATATTACAGCCAGAGTCTTTAGACAAAAGTTGAAATCTTTAATGGATTTCATCGTAAAACATAATGTGTTTGGTGAGACACGCTGCTGGATGTATTCTGTGGAGTGGCAGAAACGAGGATTGCCACATGCACACATTTTGATTTGGTTGGTTGAAAAGATAAGGCCAAATGAAGTTGATGCAGTGATATCAGCTGAAATCCCTAATGTACAAGTAGATCCTGGATTGCATGAGGTAGTTATCAAAAACATGATACATGGTCCCTGTGGAACTCTTAATCAAAATTCACCGTGTATGGTAAATGTTCAAAACGATATCCACGGACATTAATATCGGAAACAATTACTGGTAATGACGGTTATCCATTGTATCGTCGCAGATCGACAGCAGACAATGGAAAATCAACAATTGTCAAATTAAATCAACAAGATATTGAAATAGATAATCGTTGGATTGTTCCATATTCACCCATTTTATCAAAGACATTCAAAGCACACATCAACGTTGAATCTTGCCATTCAGTGAAATCTATTAAATACATTTGCAAATATGTAACCAAAGGGAGTGATATGGCTGTGATTGGAATTGGTGCAGAGAATTCCAATGATGAAGTTACCCAATACCAAATGGGCCGCTATGTCAGTAGTAATGAAGCAGTTTGGCGAATATTTTCTTTTCCTATTCATGAGAGACACCCTTCTGTTGTTCACTTAGCTGTGCATTTAGAAAATGGACAAAGAGTGTATTTTACAGCACAGAACGCAGTACAAAGAGCTGCTCAGCCACCATCTACTACATTAACCAGTTTTTTTGAGACATGCCAAAACGATCATTTCGCACAAACATTGCTATATTCTGAAATGCCAAAATATTATACCTGGAATCAATCCTCAAGGAGATTTATACGACGGAAACAAGGAAAACCAGTTCCAGGATATACAGATGTATATTCCACCGATGCGATTGGCCGGATTTATTCAGTACATCCAAGCAATGATGAATGTTTTTATTTACGACTGCTATTAGTCAATGTACGTGGCCCAACATCATTCCAACAGTTACGAACTGTTCATGGTGAATTGTGTGGATCCTACAGAGAAGCCTGTCAACGTTTGCAATTGCTTGAAAATGACGCTCATTGGGAGCAAACTCTCAATGATGCTGTAATATCATCACACGCTCATCAAATACGAACATTGTTTTCTATAATCATATCTACATGCTTCCCATCAAACCCAATTGATTTGTGGATCAAGTACAAAGATTATATGTGTGATGATATTTTGTATCAAATACGGAATAGAATGGGAAATCCAAATATACAAATCAGTGAAAATATTTACAATGAAGCATTGATTTCCATTGAGGACATGTGCTTTATAATGTCAAACAAACTATTAATTCAATTAGGCCTGACCGCGCCCAATCGTCCAATGCATGACGCTTTTAACCAAGAGTTGCATCGAGAAAAACTGTATGATCTCAACGCTTTGAAAGAATTAATTCAAACAAATCTTCCACTGTTAACTGAACAACAGAAGTATGTATTTGAAACTCTTATGAAAGTAACAAATGATGAAACTGGAGGGATTTACTTCTTAGATGCACCTGGTGGTACAGGAAAAACTTTTTTGATTTCATTAATATTAGCAACAATTCGCTCACAAAATAAAATTGCACTTGCACTCGCTTCGTCGGGAATCGCAGCAACTTTGCTTGAAGGTGGTCGAACAGCCCATTCAGCACTAAAATTGCCATTAAATATGCAAAGCAATGAAACTCCAACCTGCAACGTTTCGAAGAACTCTGCAATGGCAAAGGTTTTGCAGCAATGTAAATTGATTGTTTGGGATGAATGCACGATGGCACATAAAAAATCTTTGGAGGCTTTAGACAGAACCTTAAAAGATCTACGGAGCAATAATAACCGATTTGGTGGTGCAATGCTTTTATTAGCAGGAGATTTTCGTCAAACATTGCCAGTGATTCCACGATCAACGCCAGCTGATGAACTCAATGCATGTCTAAAGTCCTCCAATTTGTGGAAACATGTCAAAGTACTTCATTTAAGCAAGAATATGCGTGTCGAGTTGCGAAATGACCAATCTGGAAACATATTCTCTAAACAACTCATTGACATTGGTAATGGCAAATTTCCTATAGACATGTTGACTGGCTGCATTAACTTTCCTCAAAGTTTTTGTCAGTTAACTCGATCAAAAGATGAACTTATTCAGAAGGTGTTTCCAGATGTTTCTCAAAATTACAGAAACCATGATTGGTTGAGCGAACGAGCTATACTGGCTGCAAAAAACATAGATGTAAATGAATTAAATTTCAAAATTCAAGAACAAATTACAGGCGAATTGAGGATATATAAATCAGTTGATTCGGCTACTAATCAAGATGATGTAGTCAACTATCCACCGGAATTTTTAAACTCGCTGGATTTGCCAGGATTGCCACCTCACAATCTTCAATTAAAGGTTGGATCGGTGGTTATAATGTTGCGAAATATCAACCAACCGCGTCTTTGCAACGGTACACGGTTAGCGATAAAAAAATTACTAAACAATGTGATAGAAGCAACTATACTCAAAGGAAAGTATAAAGGAGAAGATGTTCTCATACCGCGCATCCCAATGATTCCGACTGATGTGCCATTTGAGTTTAAACGACTACAGTTTCCAGTGCGGCTTGCTTTTGCTATGACTATAAACAAGTCCCAGGGGCAATCATTAAGTGTTTGTGGTATTAATCTAGAAAACCCATGTTTCTCACATGGTCAATTGTATGTTGCCTGTTCCCGTGTTGGAAAACCATCAGATTTGTTTATCTATGCGCCAGGTAATCAAACAAAAAACATCGTATACCACAAAGCACTACAATGATAATAATAATAATTATGATTCACATGATTAACAATAAAGCGATTACTTACTTTTAAATCCTTATATATGTTTTATTTAATTATTTTTTATTCACAACGCCCTATCACCAGGGTGACGGTTCTGTTCAGGAGAATTTTTTTAAATACGTAGGCAAAAAAACTGCCATATTACAAATCTTTTTGACAGGACGAAGTCTGTCGGGTCAGCTAGTTCTTATATAAATTTCTAATTAGCCGTCTATCCCTCCAGTCAGCTCCATGTTTCCTGAGGATTTCCATCAGTTTGATCCATCTTCTCAAGATCAATGAACACAACATACACCTTCCTTTTCTTCTCCATGTACCTCTCCCTTATGCCCAATGGCATCTCTAGTTCCCACTCCTCGCCTGAAGCCAAATTTTTCATGTTCTATTACACAACTCAGCTTTCCATATAGCTTTCTGTTGATCGTCCTCAGCAAGACTTTGGCTGCATCCAATACCAGGCTAACTGATCTATGTTCCTCACACTTTTTGCTGGCTGTATAATAATTGAAATGAAATTATTAATTCCAATAAAATAAAATAAATACTTGACAAAAGCACTGAAGAAGAGCTTGGGAACATACGCTACGCGGAGTACCGCGTGGTCTAGGGCGCCTTACCATCGGAGGGTCGAGTCCTCCCTCGGACATGGGTGTGTGTGTTGTCCTTCGCGTAAGTTAGTTTAAGTTAGATTAAGTAGTGTGTGATCCTATGGCTCAATGACCTCAGCAGTTTGGTCCCATATGATCTTACCACTAATTAAAAAAGAAAGAAAACTATTATACATGGTAAAAGATACAGAAACAGAGCAAAAGATAGATTTGCAAATTGTGACAAAGGAATATACAACAAAATGTATCAATAAATATAAGAAAAAATGGAGGAATAGAATGGAACAGCACAGTTTGGGAAGCACTGGAAAACTGAGCGATAAGTGATTTTTATAATTTAAATCTTAGTCACTCACAAAAGACGTCAGAGAATCTCGTCCCCCTTAATGGTAAACGGTCAAGAAATAATCATTCCCTCTTCTGCAAAGAAGTTGGGGTTAATTCTGGATCATCGCTTTTGACTGGACCGAAAACTGGTTTGAGATGCGGCTTCGACTCTTCAGTGGGTAAGCACTGCCTTGCAGTTAGATTAGAGTTTTGTTATTATGAGACAAGAAGCTCTAAAGGCGTACTTTATTCAGTTTTACTACAGCTTAATTTCCTAACTTCTGTACCTTGAGTTTGTGACTGGACTACAGCTTAATTGAGCACACCCATATGTTTGCAGTAAAGGCGCAGCGTGGGGCCCGCTTCTTGACGTCATTTGCGGCAGTCAAGGCTAGGGTCAGGATTTTTAGTAGGCGTTGAATCTGAGGAGGTGAGGTGGTGACGATACAGGTGCACGAGGCCGGGGCCGGTGTGGGTGGCTGTGGAACAGTGTTGTCTGGAAACATATCCATTTCTTTCGATTTTACAGTAGGGATTGTCTTCCCTGGTTCGGCGGAGAGCGTTGTGATTCGCATATTCAGGTACGACAAGGAATGCGGACACAGTGCTTCATCGCTTGTGGACACTGCACTGGTCAGCATCCAGCGGTGATATCGTGTGGGTAGCCGGAACAGGAGCCTGGAGGCGCAAGCCTACAACGGATGACCAGCAGCCAGTGCGGCCGGCCCCAGTGCTCTCGAGCATAGACGTGTACTTAAGGAGGTGCCAATAGCATGTTACAGACAGTGGGTGTCGTGAAGGTGGAAGCCCAGGATCCAAACAGCAACTCAGCAATCAGCCATGGAGGCGATACTGCACTTAGCCGGGGACGTGGTGCTCAGATCTCTCGCCCAACTGGATGTAGGTGAAAGTTTACAGTCACTTGGCCCTCCACCAGGAGTCCCATCTACTTCAATCATGGCGTGATCAAACAGGAGTGGCAGCTTGCAGCGGCTATGTTCGACTGCAGCTGGCCGGCTGAAGGATCCAGAGGCGAAGTCTTCTCTTGGCAGCAGACAGAGCATCACAATTCGCCAGCTAAGTTGTCCTGTAACTGTTGAGACTGTCCTTCCATCAGAATCGGAGATGCAGGCGGGATGACCAAACACCTAGACTATCTAAGCTGGGGTTACTGTCATCTATGCTGTTCATTTTTGGAACGCAACTTACGACCAGCTTAGGGACACAAGTGATGACACTTTCTACAGGACCTGACCATCATTTTGCAGGACAATGCTCAAGCACGTACAGTGCAAGCTGTTTCTGATTTGTTTGACTGATGAGACTGCTAAGTGCTATACCACCTACTGCACTCCCCTGACTTAAGCCCTCGTGAGTACAACTCGATTTCTAAACTGAAGGAAACTCTTCACGGCATTAACTTCAGAACTGCTACAAATTTGTTTGGCTATAGACCGCGCCGCTCGCACTGTCGACACAACTGCCTCTGCTACGAGTATCCTACGACTTCCACATCGCTGGAGACGGGTTATACACAATCCTGGTGACTACTTTGAAGATCAGTAAAACTTTTAAACACGTATCTATTTTTTACGAGCTGAAAATAAATAGTTGCCACTATTAAAGTCCCACCCCTCGTATAAACTAATAGTTTACATTCCGCAGATAGTATAGTTCTCTACCTTTTCGGCTAATGATTTCAACGATATCAGCACTACAAGTTGGGGGTAGCTCACGCTATTCACGCAATTCGAACATCCCAAGGTAAGTTATAAACAAAAATATCCTTCCAAGAAAGTTCACGTTGTTACAGAGCCTTTCCCCAATACTAATAAACAAAAGATACGTTATAACATCTACATATATAATCTTATATATAATCTTACCGAAAGTCAGGACATCTTAAATCGTTGGAAAGAGCACTTCAGCTCACTGCTAAACCGCCCTTCTACTGCCGCTGGAGATTTTCTCAAAAATTTCCCACAGCACCCTCCACAACCCAGGATGGCTGATCCTCCTACTTTTCAAGAATTTTGCAAGGCACTCACCCAGAGTGTGAAACCTGGGAAGGCTCCTGGACCTGACAGCATCCCGATGGAGCTTATTGAGGGTGGCGGCTTGCCTCTAAAAACTAGACTCTTCTCACTCAATTAATGTGGGAAACCCGCAAGGTACCAGTTGACTTGAAGAACTCCACAATTGTCACCATCTTCAAGAAGGGCGACAGAAGCGTCTGTGGTAACTAATGGGGAATATCTCTACTCTCTGTCACTGGTAAAAGTTTTGCAAGAAACCTTTTAAATCGCCTCCAGACACTTTCAGAGACTATACTACCTGAGTCTCAATGCGGGTTTTGACCTTCAAGAGGGACGATTGACATGATTTTCTGTGCACGACAACTACAGGAGAAGTGCAGAGAACAGCAAAAGCCTTTACTACTTGTTTTCTACGATCTGGAAAAGGCCTTTGATACAGCTCCCACAGAAGCCATCTGGATGGTCTTAAAACGCTTCGGCTGCCCTGAACATTTTGTTGACTTGATTGAAGCTCTCCACGATGATATGACTGGACAGGTCCTCTGCCAGAATGAAACAACTAGTGAATTCCCAATAACAAGTGGGCTTAAACAAGGATGCGATCTGGCACCAACATTTTTTGCATTGTATCTGGAAGCTATGCTTTACGAGACGTCCGTAAACAATGCAGGAATAGAACTAAAGTACAGGTTCGATGGAGGATTATTCAACCATTCGAGACTCCATTCAAAAAGGTTCACCAGTACCACTCGTGTGACAGAGCTGCAGTATGCTGATGACAGTGCTTCTCCAGCTCATTCACCTGCAGAGTTGCAGCTGTCAGTTGATTCCTTAAGCAGGGTATACGAACGATATGGTCTCTCCATCAATATTCCAAAGACAAAGGTGATGGCGCAGCCAACTCCTGGCTCCTCCGTTCCTGATTTCAGCATATCCGTTTATGATACAACCCTGGAAAAAGTAGACCATTTCCTCTACCTAGGAAGTATACTGTCATCTAACTGCTCATCTGGAAAAGATGTGGAGAATAGATTACGTGCTGCCCATGTAGCATTTGGACGTCTTACAAAGCGTGTCTTCCTGAATAAAGACCTAACACTGTACACCAAACTGATGGTGTACAAAGCTGTAGTCATTTCCACCCTGCTATATGGTTGCGAAACCTGGACGTTATATCGCTGTGATCTGAAGAAACTAGAACGCTTCAACCAACAGAAGCTAAGATATTAGATGAACCTGAAATGGGATGACTTCATATCCAACACGGCTGTTCATGAGAAAGCAAAAATGTATAGCATGGAAGCTCTTATCGACGGGCATCAACTCAGATGGGTCGGACATGTCCAGCGGATGAAAAATGACAGACGTCCACGCCAAATGCTGTACAGCGAAGTGAGCACAGGCAAAAGGCCACGAGGTGCCCCTCTCAAACGTTATAAGGAACAGTACAAGAAAAATCTGAAAAACCTGAACATCGATCCGAGTAACTGGTCCACAATAGCAGAAGATCGAAGTCGCTGGCGCTCAGTTACCTCAAATGCTCTTCAAAACTTTGAGCTGGAACGTCGAAGAATTGAGAATGACAAACGCCGGAGACGTAAACTGCTCCAGGCTCAGCCACGTCCTCCACCTTCCATCAGCTGTAATGTCCGTGGCCGCCTGTTCCACGCTAGGATTGGATTGCTAAGCCATCAACGACACTTGCACGCCTGAACCGTGACAAAGGAGATCTCAGGAGAGAAATGAAAACTCAGATACGAGTATTAGCCGACGACGATATAATCTCTAAAATATTGTACAACGCATGGCAGGGGGAACATGGTACCAATATTATACGTTTACTTCTCTGTTCCATTCACGTACTGCGGCAGGCAAAAAAGATTGTCAGCACGCACCTGGACACTCTTTCGAATACACGTCCTGTAAACTACAGATTTCGTAACAAATACGTCGACATTCTCCTAAGGACACAAGTGTTCTCCGAGCGTCTCCATTACACTTTCTTATGGAGTATACTAGCCTATTGCGATGGTAAAAGCGTGCGTGAATTCGTTCAATGTCGTGTCTGCTTGATAAGGACTCTAGACACAGGAACAATATTATACCTGAAAGCACTAGCGTACTGCAAGCTATTTCATTCACAGACAAAGTGCAGTTTCCCGGAAGTCCTCCGACAAATGTATGTCTTACATTCATCATTCTCAATATTTGTTTTACCCGATCGTCCCATTTCATATTGCTCCGCAGTATTGCCCATAAATACTTATACGATGTGATCTACTCAAGACGTTCACTCTCTTGTAAAAAATGATTCAGATGGCTCTAAACACTATGGGACTTAACATCTGAGCTCATGAGTCCCCTAGACTTAGAACTACTTGATCCTAACCAAGCTAAGGACATCACACACATCCATGCCCGAAGCAGGATTCGAACCTGCGACCGTAGCAGCAGCGCGGTTCCCGACTGAAGCGCCTAGAACCGCTCGGCCACAGCAGCCGGCGCTACTCTTGTAATCAGGTGCTACTGGATTCTATCTCTTTATTACACTTATATTCATTATTCTGTGTATTATTCTGTTCAGCAGCTTGGATGTAGGAGATAATAATTTTAACATTATCCTGGCAACGAGGTCTCTCCTGAGCCAACTTCTTCATCTCAGAGTAGCGCTTGCAACCTAAATCCTCAATTATTTGCTGGATGTATTCCAACCTCTGTCTTCCTCTACAGTTTTTGCGCTCTACAGCTCCCTCTAGTACCATGGAAGTCATGCCTTCATGTCTTAACAGATGTCCTATCATCCTGTCCCTTCTCCCTATCAACGTTTTCCACATATTCCTTCCTCTCAAATTCTGCGCAGGACCTCCTCGTTCCTTACCTTATTAGTCCACTTAATTTTCAAAATTTCTGTAGCACCACATCCCAAATGCTTCTATTTTTCTTCTGTTCCGGTTTTCCCACAGTCCATGTTTCACTATCATACAATGCTATACTTCAAACGTACATTCACAGAAATTTCTTCCTCAAATTAAGGCCTATGTTGGATACTAGTAGACTTCTCTTGGCGACGAATGCCCCTTTTGCCATTCTAGTCTGTTTTTGATGTCCTCCTTGTTCCGTCCGTCATTGGTTATTTTACTGCCTCTGTAGCAGAATTCCTTAACATCTTCTACTCGGAAACCGTCAATCTTGATGTTAAGTTTCTCGCAGTTCTCATTTCTGCTACTTCTGATTACTTTCGTCCTTCGTCTATTTACTGCCAGTCTGTATGCTGTACTCATTAGATTGTTCATTCGATTCAGAAGATCATGTAATTCTTCTTTACTTTCACTCAGTATAGCAATTTCATCAGTGAATCGTATCATTGATATCCGTTCACCTTAAATTTTAATCCCACTCTTGAACCTTTCTTTTATTTTCATCAATGCTTCTTCAATGTACATATTGAGCTTTAGGGACGAAAGACTACATCCCTGTTTTACACCTATTTAATCCTAGCCCTTCGTTCTTAGTCGTAAACTCTTATTATTCCCTCTTGGCTGTTGTACACATTGTGTATTACCCCGTCTCTCCCTATAGCTTACCCCTATCTTTCTCAGAATTTCGAAGGTCTTGCACCATTTTACACTGTCGAAGGCTTTTTCCAGGTCGATAGATCCTATGAACGTGTCTTTATTTTTCTTTAGCCCTGCTTCCATTATCAACCGCAAGGTCAGACTTTCCTCTCGGGTGTCTTTGCTAAAGGCAAACTGATTGTAATCCAGCACATCCTCAATTTTCTTTTCTAGTCTTCTATATATTATTCTTGTCAGCAACTTTGATGCATGAGCTGTTAAGCTGACTGTGCGATAACTCATGCACTTGTCAGCTCTTGCAGTCTTCGGAATTGGGTGGATGATATTTTTCAGAAAGCCAGATGGTATGTCGCCAGACTCATACATTCTCCGTAGATACAGGGCACAAACTCTAATTCTGAGAAGGAAATAGAACATGTCTTCTCAAACTGGACATTCCTGTCATTTGCGATAGGTGATTTAAGTAAACCACGGAAAATCTGAATTTGGATGGCATGACTCTTTTAATTCAAGGTTCTTCCAAACTCAAGTGAAAAGTCTTTACCATTACTCCACTTTGATTAGTATTTTTCCCGAATTAATTTAAGCCTTCCATACCGCTTCGCCAACTCATTATAAAACTATTACCTTTCAATCTAAACTAGACCTCTAGTTACGTTACATACCAGTGTGGTACCACACCTAAGATTTCTTATTCACATCCGTTGGCTTCACCAACTCACATTCAAACTGTTACTTTTCAGCCTAACCTACACCCAGGGATACAATACAGATAAATCCTTTGGTTCAATCAAATACGCTATACAAAACAAAATGAAATACAATGCTGTAAGAAACATTGCCTGTAATTTCAAAAATTAGAATGTAATATTCGTAAGATGATACATCAAAATGCTATTGAAAATGCAACACTACATGTCATATACCTTACAGAAGCACTAGACACTCAGTTAATTTCTAACAGTACAGATTCAACACACAATGACTGTGCGAGAAGCAGGCACAGGTCAGTTCGAATAGAAGCAGTAAACTGGCTCGGGAGAGCCAGAAACAGAATTACATATGTTCACTAACATTTTGGTCAAAACCGATGAAATACAAAGATATCACAAACATGAATAATACATGAATAAATCAAAGATTGCAAATTCCTACGGTGAAACACATGAACTTAAAATACTTTACAAATTAATGAAACATTTCGCATATAAAAATTGTGAAAGACTAAAACTGAAAACGAGTTTATATAGTGAATATATTGCACTCATGAGAACTTTCATGAGCACAATATGTTCACAGCAATATATATGTCGAAAGCCTCCAGCTCTCTTTTCATATTCTTTCCTTGCCACTTTTATTTTAGGGATCTAATAATTATGACGTAGCTACGACCCGTGGGTGTACTCTTCCGCAGTCTGTCTGCCTGTCAAAACATATTTAATTATAGAAAGACATACAGACTCTCTTTTGAAGAGAGTACTCGAAGAGTGTACTCGAGAACACTATAATTTTGCTTATTACGCGAGGGGAAGCCCTCTTGCCCATGAGATCTCAAAAGTTATTCTTTCTGCGGCCCTGATATTTTCAAGAGTAACATGTGAATGGGCTTAATTGGGTGTGAGATCTTCATACATTCACATGACTGATATTGATGCTGGTCGATGCTGGTCTTATTTTAATAACAGTCTTGTGTCCTTTACACTACACATATGGCATTGTTAAACCAAACAATACCGGATGAATTCCAAATTAATGTTATATGTTAAAGAATACGGAGACGCAGTCGATTTGCTGGAAGTTGGAGGATTCATGACTAATGAACACCACAAGTAAACGATATCATTCACGCATTCTACCATAAGAAAGCATACTTCCACAAACCATTAAAAGGAGATGTTCAGAATGATATAGGAGGGATCGGAACAGCGGTCGCCGTAAGTACTTGTAAACCACGTGCACTGGGAATTATCATACTAAATCTGTGGCTGTTAACAGTTAGCAACTGACGAGAAAGAGGGTCAACATCTTCGTCATATTCGCCATGGTGAATGCTCTAGTTACATACAATGGAACTCACAATGTCTGTTACAGATGAGAGACACCGTTATTCCAGAAAACATAAAATAAGACCCCAAAATCTTTAATTATGATTGCCGCGCAAAGTACCAGATTCAGATATCGACAGCAGTGCTCATTAGAACTGTATTAATACCTTCAGCTGCTAACGGGCAATGATATATATCAACGGGGACAAGTGAAAATGTGTGCCCCGACTGGGACTCGAACCCGGGATCTCCTGCTTACATGACAGACGCTCTATCCATATGAGCCACCGAGGGCAGAGTGGATTGCGCGACTGCAGGGACTATCTCGCGCACGCCTCCCGCGAGACTCAGACTCTCACCTTGTATGTCCACACACTACATTCGTAGTGTCCCTATCCAACACACTCATTACTCGTGGAAGACATTCTTACCAAGTCCCGTAAGAGTTCGGGGAATATGTGTGCATCTGCACAGAAGAAGATGGTCATGGCCGGTGTTGCCAGACCTATATTCGGACATGTCCGAAAGAACGGACACCGTATCCATATAAGTATATAGATCTGGCAACACCGGCCATGGCCTTCTTCTTCTGTGCGGATGCACACATATTCCCCGATATCTTACAGGACTTGGTAAGAATGTCTTCCACGAGTAATGAGTGTGTTGCGGTGTTACACGACAGATGTAGTGTGTGGACATACAAGGTGAGAATGTGATTCTCGCGGTAGGCGTACGCGAGATAGTCCCTGCAGTCGCGCTATCCTCTCTGCCCTCGGTGGCTCAGATGGATAGAGCGTCGGCCATGTAAGCAGGAGATCCCGGGTTCGAGTCCCGGTCGGGGCACACATATTCACCTGTCCCCGTTGATATATATCAACGCCCGTTAGCAGCTGAAGGTATTAGTACAATTTTCATTTCGTTCTAGACGGCTGCAGGTCATCAATGGTGTCTGTTCTTTCGGACATGTCCGAAAGAACAGACACCATATCCATAGAAGTATGCAGTGCTCGTTAGTCTGCACACGGAATGGGCTCATCTCTTTGTGCAAGTTGATCATACACTCCTGGAAATTGAAATAAGAACACCGTGAATTCATTGTCCCAGGAAGGGGAAACTTTATTGACACATTCCTGGGGTCAGATACATCACATGATCACACTGACGGAACCACTGGCACATAGACACAGGCAACAGAGCATGCACAATGTCGGCACTAGTACAGTGTATATCCACCTTTCGCAGCAATGCAGGCTGCTATTCTCCCATGGAGACGATCGTAGAGATGCTGGATGTAGTCCTGTGGAACGGCTTGCCATGCCATTTCCACCTGGCGCCTCAGTTGGACCAGCGTTCGTGCTGGACGTGCAGACCGCGTGAGACGACGCTTCATCCAGTCCCAAACATGCTCAATGGGGGACAGATCCGGAGATCTTGCTGGCCAGGGTAGTTGACTTACACCTTCTAGAGCACGTTGGGTGGCACGAGATACATGCGGACGTGCATTGTCCTGTTGGAACAGCAAGTTCCCTTGCCGGTCTAGGAATGGTAGAACGATGGGTTCGATGACGGTTTGGATGTACCGTGCACTATTCAGTGTCCCCTCGACGATCACCAGTGGTGTACGGCCAGTGTAGGAGATCGCTCCCCACACCATGATGCCGGGTGTTGGCCCTGTGTGCCTCGGTCGTATGCAGTCCTGATTGTGGCGCTCACCTGCACGGCGCCAAACACGCATACGACCATCATTGGCACCAAGGCAGAACCGACTCTCATCGCTGAAGACGACACGTCTCCATTCGTCCCTCCATTCACGCCTGTCGCGACACCACTGGAGGCGGGCTGCATGATGTTGGGGCGTGAGCGGAAGACGGCCTAACGGTGTGCGGGACCGTAGCCCAGCTTCATGGAGACGGTTGCGAATGGTCCTCGCCGATACCCCAGGAGCAACAGTGTCCCTAATTTGCTGGGAAGCGGCGGTGCGGTCCCCTACGGCCCTGCGTAGGATCCTACGGTCTTTGCGTGCATCCGTGCGTCGCTGCGGTCCGGTTCCAGGTCGACGGGCACGTGCACCTTCCGCCGACCACTGGCGACAACATCGATGTACTGTGGAGACCTCACGCCCCACGTGTTGAGCAATTCGGCGGTATGTCCACCCGGCCTCCCGCATGCCCACTATCCGCCCTCGCTCAAAGTCCGTCAACTGCACATACGGTTCACGTCCACGCTGTCGCGGCATGCTACCAGTGTTAAAGACTGCGATGGAGCTCCGTATGCCACGGCAAACTGGCTGACACTGACGGCGGCGGTGCACAAATGCTGCGCAGCTAGCGCCATTCGACGGCCAACACCGCGGTTCCTGGTGTGTCCGCTGTGCCGTGCGTGTGATCATTGCTTGTACAGCCATCTCGCAGTGTCCGGAGCAAGTATGGTGGGTCTGACACACCGGTGTCAATGTGTTCTTTTTTCCATTTCCAGGAGTGTATTAATCACTGTCATAGGAAGATAGAGAGGCCCATACTTATGCTTTCCACACGTGATGGCAAGATACAAAACTGCTAGTGAATGATTTGAGCAGTTTCATCTTCAACAGTTGCATGTAGTATTATGCATCACCCCTTATAGATGGACCAGCTAATTACGGAGTACAACATGTGGTGGTACTAGATCATCGATCTTGCACAGCGCATTTCCAGATTATTCTATGGTAATTCGTAGACTGATCAGCTAAAACATTATGACCACTGACTGCCCACAGCGACGCTGGATGCCATCTGGTGGCGTTGCGGTCACGTGACGCGTAACAAAACTATGTATGTGGAGCAGATACGGACGGTCCATAACCCAATCGAAGATATGGACGCAGGCTGGTGGCAGCAGTATTGTGCTGTGGGGGACATTCTCCTGCGCTGTGGTAGTAATCGAAGATACGCTGAAAGCTGCTCTCGACTTGCATCCCTTCACGCTTGAGGTCTTCCCCGACGGCGATGTCATCTTACACCTGTGTAACTGCCTGTGTCTAGGAGCCAGAACCGTGCTGCAGTGGTGTGAGGACCATTACAATTAACTCACATGGATGTCTCGGCGATCAAATTCGCCTGGTGTAAATCCTATGGATTCCACTTGGGTCGCTATTTGACGCCATCACCGCATACACAAATCAGCTGCCCGTAATTTACGCGAATTCTGTGACCTGTACGTTGACATCTACTCCAACTTACCTCCAGAAACCTACCAACAAACTGTCAGATCCCTGATGCGCAGAATCAGTGTTGTATTTCGTGCCAAAGACGGACAAACAAGCTATTAAGCAGGTGGTCATACTGGTTTGGGCAACGGCCTTGTCGCAGTGGATACACCGGTTCCCGTCAGATCACCAAACTTAAGCGCTGTCCGGCGTAGCCGGCGCTTGGATGGGTGACCATCCAGGCCGCCATGCGCTGTTGCCATTTTTCGGGGTGCACTCGGCCTCGTGATGCCAGTTGAGGAGCTACTCGATCGAATAGTAGCGGCTCCGGTCTAAGAAAACCGTCATAACGACCGGGAGAGCGGTGTGCTGACCCCACGCCCCTCCTATGCGCATCCTCAGCTGAGGATGACACGGCGATCGGACGGTCCCGATGGGCCACTTGTGGCTTGAAGACGGAGTGCTTAATGGTTTGGCTCATCATTGTATATACTAGCATATGCTTTCCTGTTAAATCGCATGAGGTTTAGGCCTAGGAGAGACAAGAAGGTGAATTAAATAAACACTTCAAATGCTACCCGGCGCAATGGTCACCCTTGGGGACAAAGCGAAGTACATAAAATACTTAGAACCTACCCAGATTAAGTATACTAATGCAAATCGACGTAACTATTTGAATACTAATAACGTTCCCATTAACCCTGTATGCGTTCTCCCTCACCTGAGGTCAGAGTGCCAGGTCATATTAGAAGAAAATATACCTTATGCCACTGACGGCATATACTTTACTGGTATACAGTTTAAATGGAAGTGTGTCTAATTGGCACCTTTTACTGTGGCACGTAAAGCTACAGTATTTATTTAAAAAAGTGTTTTCCATTTTAGTCACTTAGTATTTCACTTATGTACATGTGTTTTACCGTAGGACTATGTATCCTTTAAGTTACTCATCTGTTATCCATGTATGCAATATCTTTGTGTTCCATGGGTTTTGGCCATGACGCCAGTGAAAATGTGTGATTCGGTTTCTGACTCCCACTAGCAAGTTTATTGTCTTTATTCGAAGCGATCAGTAGCTGCTTCTTACAGAGTCACTCCGTATTGGATCTGTACAGCTTGAAAGTAAATATGTGTCTTGTGTTTTCGTAAGATGGATGACATGTAGTGTTGGATCTGTAATAGAATCATGAGGTAAGTTCCTTCTTACGAATGTTACATCGTAATTTTTGATCTTACAGATTAGTTTAGGTACTGAATTTTATTTGTTTTGTTTCTCGTACAGCACCGTGAATATGGTATTGGACTGAACCCCATTGTGAATAAAATACACTACAAGTCATCATTCACGCATTTCCTTAAATATGTGCCGGCCAGAGTGGCCGAGCTGTTGTAGGAGCTACAGTCTGGAACCGCGCGACCGCTAGGTTTGCAGGTTCGAATCCTGCCTCGGGCATGGATGTGTGTGATGTCCTTAGATTAGTTAGGTTTAAGTAGTTCTAAGTTCTAGGGGACTGATGACCTCAGATGTTAAGTCTCATGGTGCTCAGAGCCATTTGAGCCATCTTTAAATATATACTTGCTGATATCCGGTAGAAATGATGTTTACAGTTAACTATGACATCGACACACCAAAACAATAATGTAGCCGCAAAAGAAATATTTTCAGTTTCTGCTCGCTTCCTGCTTACACTTGTCACAACGCCCATTACATCATGGGTTAAAGGTGACGTCCGATATCGGCAGTTTCCCTCCTTGGCGGCTGTTACCTCGGCTGCGATGCGACGCGGTACGTCTCACTGTCAACCAACACGATCCGACTTCCGTCCGTACGGACGCGGACGGATCACTAAATTTTCCATCGACTTCTCGCCGGGCTGTTTTCAAATTTACAGGTCCTATCTGCCCCACCCAACAGCTTCTTAACAGCAGACGAAAAATTAATGTGTAGTTCGACAGGCACGCTTCGTCCGAAAACCCACCGTGGTCCCGCCCCTAATGGCAGGGTCTGTTTACGCACCCGGAGGCGCGGTGGGCGTGGCTACTTAGCGGCGGCCGAGCAGACTCGTGCTCCATCACGGCCACGACTCGCGTTTATCGCGGGCCCCGGAAGGCGCCAAGAACGGGGCGTGTTTTCTGGCCGCACGCGGCGGCTTCGGCAAATTACACGCTTGTCCGATCACTGGTGTGGCGCGGCGCAGTACACAGGAGGGGGAAAATGGCTTCGGCCGCTACTGCGAGGGAGCCGAACATCTCACGTAAGCTACACAGCCAGGGCGTGTATTTGCAGAAAGCTACCAGGGGACTTCGAAAAGTTATTTATACGTCATTCTGACAAGCGAAGTAAGTTTGTTTCAGTCCTTTAGTTCTTCTGAGGGCCTCTATGTGAATTTCTTTCCCCACTTTCACACAGTCTGCCGACATGTAAGGGTTTGTGATATTTCTTGCATACATTTTTGGCAGTTCTCCTGACCACAGCAGCTGTAACAATAGCTTTACTGTCACTGTGTCATAAGCTTACGCAAGATCAATGACTACCAAAGGACTGTTCATATTCCTTCCGAACTCTTATCCACGATCTTTCTTAGGCTAAAGACCTGCCTCATCTATGTACTTCCAATTCATTTACAATCTTCCCCACGCTTGATTTTAAAACCATTCAGTACAGCTTGCTATTTGAACTTCTGGCACTTATGCCACGATAACTGCTACACACTTCTTAATTCCTCTTTTATATATGAGACTTACATAGGTCAAGTTCCACTCTGTTAGAATTTAGTCCCCATACCACAAACGTTTATTAAATAACTTGCTTAGATATTGATACAAAATGCTTCGACCATACTTCACTAACTCCACCGGTATAGTTCCAAGCCTTGGTGATATCCAAAGCCGGCCGGGGTGGCCGAGCGGTTCTAGGCGCTACAGTCTGGAACCGTGCGACCGCTATGGTCGCAGGTTCCAATCCTGCCTCGGGCATGAATGTGTGTGATGTCCTTAGGTTAGTTAGGTTTAAGTAATTCTAAGTTCTAGGGGACTGATGACCTCAGCAGTTAAGTCCCATAGTACTCAAATCCACTTGAACTATTTTTTTGATTCCCAAATTTTGATTTCTGTAGCAGCTTCTATACCTCTTTCGTAGTTATTCCTAGTCGATTCCTCCGCGATAGAAGTCCGCGACTTAGTCAAGGAGTCCTTCCAGAACCGCTGTGTTAACGTTCACACCGTTGCAAAATATCTGTCCCTGCAGACGTCTTTTCAGCTTGCCGAAAAGATGGAAATCGCATTGTACAAGATCTGCACTATATGGCGGATACGAAACGTTGAAGCAAAATTTGTGTTGCGTGCGCCGTTTGGGACTTTGCACTGTCGTGCAGAACAATGTTTTGGATTAATTCTCCATGCCTCCTGTTCTTTATGGCGTCCCTCCGGCTATATCAGTGTCACACAGTACGTGTCGGAATTAATTGCTGTTGCGCCCTTTGCCATAAGCTCTGTGTATACATCTCCTTTACAGTCGAAGAAAACTGTCCCCATGACCTTCCCTGCCGAACACGCAACTTTCCGTTTCTTCCGTGGACCGATGAGGTGAGTCTCTATCGCATAGACGCTCTGTCTGTTGGAGGTGTGAAATGATGTACTCATCTCTTATCGCCCATGATGATACGGCTTAATAAATCGCTTTCTTCCATGGAGCAACGCATATAGGACGTCCAGGCTCCCAATCTGGGGACAATTAGCCACTGAGCGGTAAAATGAAATTCTCCGAGGAGCAAAAACTAAACGGTTCGATTCTGTTTCAGTCACGAAACTATATTATTTTCAAAATATCACTACAATTATCACAACTTTGTAAGACTCTAACATTGATTATATAAAATATCAACAATTCGGAGATTACAGGACGGGGGAGAGTGAACTGGCATGCACGTTGGGAAGAAGTTTAATGAACTAAGTGGTTGCATAGTTAACATTCATTTAACAGAGGGAGTGCACTCATGGAACTTCACTTGGGAACCAAGGAAATGCAACGTGTACGCGCAATTACTCTTACATAAAGGTTTAAAAGCAAACTTCACCACTTTCCACTAATAAATAAATCGCCATAGCTAGTTGGTGACTCATAGCGAAAACAATCGTGAGATTTCACTAGGCACGCGATACATCAGTGGTTTCGAACCTGGGGGGTAATTACCCCGTCAGAGGTAAAATGGATATTTCTGAGAGATAAAAACTAAACGATTCGACTCTGTTCCAGGCACGAAACTAAATTATTTTTACAAGGTCATTATTATTACCACAATTTTGTAATATTCTAATATTGATTATATAAGTGAGGAATAATTACTTTTTCTTAATTAGTAGCATTACTACGGTGGAGATTACAGGTTCCTCATAAATCCACCCACTACACACATACTCGTATCTTGTAATTTGTCCCGTAAAAATGAGACATGTACGTAACTATGCTATCTCAAGAAAATGTCTTCTCCAACTTGTAGACAGTACCTGCATAAGTCTAGAAATTACTTCATTAATCTTCGATACAGATAAATTAATTAACTGACAGCGCGACACAGCAGTAACAACATAAGGGCTGCTATATGTCTGTACACAGTATATTAGGGGCTGTGCATTAACAGCCTGAAGGCTTCCAATTTGTGCCAGTTCAGAAGTAACGAGTACAGCAATCATGTGATTTACGAACAGTAAGTATAGTGCACACATTTTAATTTCGTTGATTTTAAATCGTGTTGCAGTGTGCAAGTCAAGCAAGTGGCGCAGTGGAGGGGAGTAATAAGGGATACGTATGTTTTGTAACAAGTGTCAACCCTCACTGCGGCTAGTTAGCTTTCTTGTCTGAGAAGGAGTTGTTGGTAGCACTTGTGATACACCACGAATTCTGTCACCATTCCTTCTTGTCGGTGGCTTTCGTTTCCAATCAGCATAGTTACGTCCGTGCGGCCTTGCTCAAATTGTTGGCACCATTTCAGAACGGTCGGACGTGATACTGCATTTGGTCCAAGTACCACCTGAATTTCACGGTGAACGTGTGTTCAATGTAGAGGTTTTCAAGAATAGTATTGTCTCGCGTGCTTCAACTTTTGAGTGCGTTTCCAGTTACAGTGCAATTTCACGCGGACACTGTGATGCACCTGTTATTCGCACCGCAGCAGAAATCCGAAATACACTCCTGGAAATGGAAAAAAGAACACATTGACACCGGTGTGTCAGACCCACCATACTTGCTCCGGACACTGCGAGAGGGCTGTACAAGCAATGATCACACGCACGGCACAGCGGACACACCAGGAACCGCGGTGTTGGCCGTCGAATGGCGCTAGCTGCGCAGCATTTGTGCACCGCCGCCGTCAGTGTCAGCCAGTTTGCCGTGGCATACGGAGCTCCATCGCAGTCTTTAACACTGGTAGCATGCCGCGACAGCGTGGACGTGAACCGTATGTGCAGTTGACGGACTTTGAGCGAGGGCGTATAGTGGGCATGCGGGAGGCCGGGTGGACGTACCGCCGAATTGCTCAACACGTGGGGCGTGAGGTCTCCACAGTACATCGATGTTGTCGCCAGTGGTCGGCGGAAGGTGCACGTGCCCGTCGACCTGGGATCGGACCGCAGCGACGCACGGATGCACGCCAAGACCGTAGGATCCTACGCAGTGCCGTAGGGGACCGCACCGCCACTTCCCAGCAAATTAGGGACACTGTTGCTCCTGGGGTATCGGCGAGGACCATTCGCAACCGTCTCCACGAAGCTGGGCTACGGTCCCGCACACCGTTAGGCCGTCTTCCGCTCACGCCCCAACATCGTGCAACCCGCCTCCAGTGGTGTCGCGACAGGCGTGAATGGAGGGACGAATGGAGACGTGTCGTCTTCAGCGATGAGAGTCGCTTCTGCCTTGGTGCCGATGATGGTCGTATGCGTGTTTGGCGGCGTGCAGGTGAGCGCCACAATCAGGACTGCATACGACCGAGGCACACAGGGCCAACACCCGGCATCATGGTGTGGGGAGCGATCTCCTACACTGGCCGTACACCACTGGTGATCGTCGAGGGGACACTGAATAGTGCACGGTACATCCAAACCGTCATCGAACCCATCGTTCTACCATTCCTAGACCGGCAAGGGAACTTGCTGTTCCAACAGGACAATGCACGTCCGCATGCATCCCGTGCCACCCAACGTGCTCTAGAAGGTGTAAGTCAACTACCCTGGCCAGCAAGATCTCCGGATCTGTCCCCCATTGAGCATGTTTGGGACTGGATGAAGCGTCGTCGCACGCGGTCTGCACGTCCGGCACGAACGCTGGTCCAACCGAGGCGCCGGGTGGAAATGGCATGGCAAGCCGTTCCACAGGACTACATCCAGCATCTCTACGATCGTCTCCATGGGAGAATAGCAGCCTGCATTGCTGCGAAAGGTGGATATACACTGTACTAGTGCCGACATTGTGCATGCTCTGTTGCCTGTGTCTATGTGCCTGTGGTTCTGTCAGTGTGATCATGTGATGAATCTGACCCCAGGAATGTGTCAATAAAGTTTCCCCTTCCTGGGACAATGAATTCACGGTGTTCTTATTTCAATTTCCAGGAGTGTACATACTCGTGTCGTACACTGCGACATTCTCGTTGCACAATGGTCTTGGCGTGGGGCGAGATGTACAACTCACTATCTGCAGATCCTACGTACTTACCTCCATCGGTCTACAGGGTGTCGCAGAAGCAATGGTCAATATTCATGGATATGACACGAACACTCATTTGAAGCAAACACTAAATATGGACGTATGCCGTACTCTGAACGATTTCCGAAGCAGAAGACGTTTAATATACATTTGTTTTCTGGACTAATGGATCGCTTTACCCAACAACCTTTTTAACATTTTATTCTAGCTCAACCTACCACGTTGCTTTCAATCTCTTTGCCTGGGACTCGGAGCAGCCAGGTTCGCTCAGTGCAAGAACACGCTGGGACCGCTGGCAGCGTGCATGGACTGCCGGATAGAAGGGCTGTGGTCACGAGGGTGCACGACCTCGACGAAAACCAGATCCTGCAGGCTTTAAGATGAGTGCATTTGAATTCAAGAAGAGAAACCTCCACCAGACATCTCGCGATTCTCCAGTGACTTGGGTTGGTGTTGCTGCTCGCAGTGTCGCTGAGGCGAAGAGCAGCGTGTGGAGTGCTTGGGCAAAGCGGACCTGATTAGCTTTCCTCGACTTCTTATTACTATTTACTGCGTTCAGCTTGTTACAATTTGTTAAGTTCAACCAGCAGTATTTTTCCTGGCTGGTGGCAGCTAACACTCCAGTTACCTGTCCTGGGAGTTAGTGTATGTAATGGTAGTGTACGTTTCCTCGCCTTGCAGCTGCTGTCCGGTAAGGCGTGTAGTGATTCCTTTCTCATTCCAGGAGCTCTAAACACAGTATTCTGTGGGTGTAGCGCAGTCCGCCGATTCCGGCTTTTGCGCATTGTTCCATCGTTGCATTTGGTTTATCGGTTGTCAGCTATCTACAGCAAGATTATCATTAGTCACTCGTCAGACTGCCACTAGTCTGAGTTACCATCTTGTGAAGTGAATGCAAGTGTTGGCTGCTTATCTCATCGCTCGCGAGTGTGTTTGTTGTTGGACCTTCTCAGAGGTAGATTCCTGGAGTACTGTCTGTGACTGGTCCTTGTGTTTTATTATTGTATTATTTATTAGCATACCTTGTAATGCCTACATTAAAGATTATGTATGTCTAGTTAATAGTTCCGGTCGCCTTCTGGAATAAATCTAGCAGTGTAAGGGTTGTGTTACTAGGTTACCATCATCTTATTTCACCCGTCTGGTGGTCAGTTGCTTGTTTCTTTTAATTAACCTTTGCTTGTATTTGCTGTTTTACAGCAGGTTCCTAAATTTTTTATATAATTGCCGTTCCTGCCGTGTGAGGCTTTCAGCTGTGATTGTGGTCATTTGTTTTGAAAAAAAAAAAATTCGATATGTGTATTTTAGCAGTAAGCCTTAAAACCTTATTTACTGCCATTCCTGGCGTCTGATATCTTCTACTGTGTTTGTGGCCACTTACCTATTAATATTTCAGTACCCGTGAGTTGTAAATTGCAGCGAGTTCTTGAACATTCTTAATTTATTGCCATTCTTGGCGTGTAAGGCTTCAGCCGTGACCAAAGTGGCTTTTTTTTCTAAACATTATTTTTATCTGTATTTTATGATGATTTGCTAAATTGTAACGCACTGAAAACACTATTAATGGGTGTGAAATCTTATGGGACTTAACTGCTAAGGTCATCAGTCCGTAAGCTTACACACTACTTAACCTAAATTATCCTAAGGACAAACACACACACCCATGCCCGAGGAATGACTAGAACCTCCGCCAGGCCAGACTGCAGCGCCCAAGACCGCTCGGCTAATCCCGCGCGGCAAAACACTATGATTTACACAGTTGTTTATTTCGTCATTAATTACGTGTGGTATTTATTTATTGTTGAGTTTGGAATTGCTGTTTTAAAAATAAGTGTGTGTAACTGTAAAAGGCAACGAACAGTAACCGATTACAGCCCCGTCCACAATCGTAACCGAATCCTGCCTTCCCTTGACTATCAGGTCTCAACTGAGGACGTCTTCCTGCCGTTAAGTTAACCCATTGAACGTGCAGCTGTGCATGGTGTGTTGTGAATGACGTAGTGCGAGGGACTGAGTGTGTATCAGAGACAGCCGGCCGAAGTGGCCGTGCGGTTAACGGCGCTGCAGTGTGGCACCGCAAGACCGCTATGGTCGCAGGTTCGAATCCTGACTCGGGCATGGATGTTTGTGATGTCCTTAGGTTAGTAAGGTTTAATTAGTTCTAAGTTCTAGGGGACTAATGACCTCAGCAGTTGAGTCCCATAGTGCTCAGAGCCATTTGATTTTTTTGTATTAGAGACAAGAATCGGGTAACTGCGCATGTGCAGGCGCTGGCTAAAATGCCAGGTATCTACACGAACAAAGAATATGCAGATTTGGAATATGCTTAAGGCTTCTGCAATGGTTGTGCTCCTACTGCTGTTAACGAATACCATAGGCGCTTTCCGACATGTCGAATTCCTGATCATAGAGTGTTTATAGAGCTTTCAGCACAGTGCGTGAAACAGGCATTCTTCCAAGTTCCTATCTTTGTTCTGAACGCGTAGTTTAACAACCTGTGGAGATATCGGTGAAATGGTGCAGCGTAGTCCTACTACTAACATACAGCAAAGTTCTGCACATATCAGTGTGCCTCTGACACGAGTATGTCGAACATTACATACGGGAAACTTGCACCTATTTCACATACAGCTTGTCTGCAAAGTTAACATTCAAGACAATGCCACAAGACTTCAGTTTTGTCACTGGTTAAATGGAAATCGTCATTTGCTTCCGTTAATACTGTTCACTGATGAAACGACGTTTACATGGATTTGAATCAACAAACAAGTAAATCGTCGACGGTCGCAAGAAAATCCACACGAGACAGGAGAAACCAATTCCCAAGATCGTTTTCTTATCAATATTTGGTGTGGCATGATTTGTAACATGTTGATAGATCGAGTGATTTTAACTGAACGAATGACGGAACAGAATTACTTGCCTTTTTTATTTTTTATTTATTTTATTTTTTTATTTATTTATTTATTTTTTTTTTTAATTTGGTTGCTGAACTCTTCGAGGAAGTTCCTTTGGCCACGTGGACTACAGTGTACTTCCAGTATGCGAAGCCCCTCCACATTTTACCAGAGCCCGAGAGAACATCTCAATTGCACTAACCTTAATCGCTGGATAAGTGGTGGTGGTGGTACAATCAACTGGCCACCAATATCGACAGTCTTTGCGCTATTAGATTTTTGTTTATAAGGTTGGATGAGGCCTGAAGTGTACAAATGAAATGTGAATGCGCTAGATGAAGAGCTTGATTGTATCATGGAGGCTGCTGCCCTCATTATGGAACGTACATAGGCAATCAGACGAGTAATACAACTTGTTCTCCCAAGAGTGCGCAAATCAACCTGATGGTGGGATATCCGGTCATTTATTGTAAAATTTACAACAGCTGTAGTGTGACATGTACGAGGTGGATGTGCTAAAAATACGAAATTTTCAGCTCATATTCCATAAAAAGCATGTTTTAATATTTAATAGCTATGAGCATACGTGCAAACGTGACAATGTATTGAATAAAACAGAAAATACATTAAATGTATTCTATCTCGGAAACCATTCAGAATAGGTTATATGTCCATCTAACACTTCTTGCTTCGAATGATCCTCCTTGTTGTGTCCATGATTACTGACCATCACCCCTGGGACATCCTGTATATACAGTCCACTGTATTGTACCAGGTATTAAGGTTTCGTCTCGCTGCATTCGCGTCTGAAGCATGAAAATAGATTGCTTAAATGCCCCTTTGAGCAGTGAAATTGGTCTAACCTGGTCTTCACGTGCCCTAAGGGACCTGTATGTAAGGAGGTTGTAGGATATTCTTAGATTTATCAATACTGTTTCCTCATAATTTGTAAATAGAATTTCGGGGTTAGTTACCGCGTATATACAGGACTCCACCAGCATAGATTTTTCAGCATCTCAGTGACGCTCTGCCGTGGGTCAAACAAACGTATCATCATGCCCTCCTTGTATACGATCGGGTAAGGATCCGACACACTTCATCAGTTTTCCAATTTGTAGACTGTGGCGTGCGTACTGTAAGACCTTCCGTACACACACCATCAGATTCTTTGACTTGTCGCTCTAATGAAGTAGGCGAGTGTCAGCAATATGTCTCATGGTCTTATTGTGGCGTGTTTATCTTCTGCCGTTAGGTCAGACGATAGAAACGCCACTTGCACGCTTAGAGTAGCATATTGACGGTGGCCAACTTTAAACAGAACTTGATTAAGTTTCCACACACATTTATTAAAATAATAACAAGCATAAACATTACTTAACTTGATTCTGGATGCTATTTACAATTGACAATCTGAAGTTCCTTTGGTCTTGATACGTTAATCTTATTCTCACATATTTCTGATACTTGACAATGTGTCTATACATTTATCTTCATGGCTATGTACAGGAATATGATAATCTTATTAGGCGCAGACTGAAACATGAATACAGACTGGTGCAGACAAATGCAGACTGACTAATCGGAGGTCTGTACACTCGTTATAATACCTCCCGTGTTCAGGTATCACTGCGCGATTGTGATCCGCGATGAGAAAAGGTTCTACGTTAGCAGCAATCTCATTGGCTGCGTTACATATCAATACACGGATCGGCGGAAGCAGAATTTGGTCCGTCTCTAAGGCAGCGCCATAGTGCGGAGACGGACGAGCGCTGCGCCTGTGCTGTTGTGCTCAACGGGGCGCGCTCTAGTGGTAAAGTTGTGTACGCGCTGACTACGCTGAACTACGTACACAACATAGACTCACTGGATTTTCACAGAACCTCTTCAGTGAAGGAAAGTTTGCACAGTATTACATTTCTGAACATGCAGACCAAACTGCTAGTATTTGTACCACTGAATTCTCATCAAAACTTGAAAATATCTGTGCGCATCTTTTCAGACAGTACTTCATTACAGATAACTGTATCATCAGCAAAAGGTTTGAGTCATTAAACGGAAAACCATTGTGAAAGAATTCGTCCTGGCTCCAGAGCGAGACCTAATCTCGCGGAGAGGGACGTTCACGAGATTTTTTTTTTTTTTTGTAGAATTCTGGAGAACAAAAATATGGTTACGAAAAATCGACCTTACTGCGATCTTTTAAATTTCTTTGCTCATGCATTTCCCTCAGGCACACGTGAAGTTACTTCTATATTTTTCCTTGACTCTCCAAACAAGATAACACACTGCATCTTCCCTAGCAATAAATCATTAACCCTACTGACTCACCCTGAAAAGCTGTCTACATAGAGTGTATACGAAGAATACAGTTGATCTTTATATTTTGCATAAACAACCAGATAAATTGTGTACTTCTCCACGTTATTCGCTGTATGTTCTGTTGTATATAGGAGAAAACGTACATCGAACAAATCACGAAGATAAAAGAAGTGTTACATAATAGATCATCATTTGGTGTAAAGTATGAAGGCTCATTCCAAATTATCTTCAACGTCAATCTCTTGCATCGGAGATCGCTTACATATTATCGTGTCGCCGTAGTTGCCTGTTTCAGCCGCGATGGGTGAAGCAATTTTTATCACCTGGGAAGGTGAAGGCTGTCAATGTCGTTGAATTCCTGATCACTACACTTTATGCCACTGTCTGGAATTAAATAAAACACTTGCCCGTCGTGCCTCGTGAAGTGAAGGTATGTTACACTGATGAAAACAATCCATTTATGCTAACTTTAACGGACTCCTTCAGTGCTATTCGAAAGGTCTAAACTAAGCGTGGGCAACTGATGGGAACTGCTTTCCACTCTTCCCGATCCCCGCACCCCCCACCCCTCTCTCACCTCCCCCGCCCCCCATCTCCACCTCTCTCTCTAAGCCTCTTTCGTCTTTCTGGAAAACATAGTCAGGACACTGTACCCTACGCAACGCACACAATTCGCAATGGAAAAGTGCCCAATGAGTGCGGATAAAGAAAACTTTTTCGATATAGATGGCTGGACCACTAAAGAACATTCTACACAGTAAAACCATACTTCATTAACAGTTTCCCTGCGTTCAGCAATAGCAAGTACCCAATGGTTTTCTACTTCAACACTGTTCTACACAAAGTGGTTTGTCGGGTCCACGTCACAGGATGAATTGTGAGCCCTCGCTGTGAAGATCCCACTAAGAAAATTCTCATGCAGTATATTACTAGATGAGCATTGAAAGCTGTATCTACTTAGCTGGTTTATGATACATCCCTGGGTTGGTTTTTTCACGTAGTAGATGTCAGATAGATCGCCTGTCACTATAAATGAAAAATAAGCAAACTGGGTAAAAAATTGATCACCCCCAGGAGACATCACGCCAATACTAATTAATATCGCCTCTATCACAGATTGTGGCCTCCACTAGACCGGAAGGACTATCTGCAAGATTCTCCGTGTATACCATATCGAGAAGGATGGTCTGCAATATTCTCCACGAATACTAAATCCACTATCCATGTGTACCTTATCCAAAAGGATAGTCCACAAGATTTTCCAGGTATACCACATCCAGAAGGATAGTTCACAAGATTTTCAAAGTATAGCACATCCACAAGGATGTTTAACAAAATTCTCCAGATATACCATATCCACAAGAACAGTACACAAGATTCTCCAGGTATACCATATCCAGAAGGATGGTCCACTAGATTCTCCAGGTATACCATATCCAGACGGATGGTCCACTAGATTCTTCAGGTATACCACATCCAGACGGATGGTCCACTAGATTCTTCAGGTATACCACATCCAGAAGGACAGTCCTCAAGATTCTCCAGGTGTACCGCATCCAGAACGATGATCCACAAAATTCTCCAGGTATACCATATCCACAAGGACAGTGCACAAGATTCTCCAGGTATGCCATATCCAGAAGGACGGTTCACAAGATTCTCCAGGTATATCATATCCAGAAAGATAGTCCACTAGATTCTTCAGGTATACCACATCCAGAAGGACAGTCCTCAATATTCTTGTTATACCATATCTGAAAGTACACTTGAAAAGATTCTGCAGGTATACCACATCCAGAAGGATGGTTCACAAAATTCTTCAGGTATACCAAATCTAGAATGATGTTCCACAAGATTCCTCGGGTATACCACATCCAGAAGAATGGTCCTCAAGATTCTCCAGGTATACCATATCCTGAAAGACAGTCTACAACTTTTCCCAGATATACCACATCCAATGATATCCACTTGCTGTTTATTAGATTCTTTATTGCTAGCGAATTTCGGGATGATGACTGCTATGTTTCACCCACTGTTCCAAATAGTTCCGTACTTTTTCTATAGAATAACTTTGGGTGATTTAGCTAGCCAATTGAGGTGTGACATGATTTGTGTAACCATTTGAACATGTCTGTTGCCATCTTGGAAGACGGAAATGTCCACATCATACTCATCATAAAGAAGTAGACGAAATTATAACACCTGGTCACCGTAAGTATTGAAATAAACACCCTGGCTGACGTTAACGGAAACTTGAATGAGTGATCTCAAGCCATGGTACGAAAAACACTCCCAAAACGTCTCACAACCATCTGCGACCTCCACTATACGCGCTATGCACTGAGGCTAAAACCCCTCATTTTTCCGTTCCCCCTCTCGACGCCTTGAATTTACATCTACATCTACGTATACATACACTCCTGGAAATTGAAATAAGAACACCGTGAATTCATTGTCCCAGGAAGGGGGAACTTTATTGACACATTCCTGGGGTCAGATACATCACATGATCACACTGACAGAACCACAGGCACATAGACACAGGCAACAGAGCATGCACAGTGTCGGCACTAGTACAGTGTATATCCACCTTTCGCAGCAATGCAGGCTGCTATTCTCCCATGGAGACGATCGTAGAGATGCTGGATGTAGTCCTGTGGAACGGCTTGCCATGCCATTTCCACCTGGCGCCTCAGTTGGACCAGCGTTCGTGCTGGACGTGCAGACCGCGTGAGACGACGCTTCATCCAGTCCCAAACATGCTCAATGGGGGACAGATCCGGAGATCTTGCTGGCCAGGGTAGTTGACTTACACCTTCTAGAGCACGTTGGGTGGCACGGGATACATGCGGACGTGCATTGTCCTGTTGGAACAGCAAGTTCCCTTGCCGGTCTAGGAATGGTAGAACGATGGGTTTGATGACGGTTTGGATGTACCGTGCACTATTCAGTGTCCCCTCGACGATCACCAGTGGTGTACGGCCAGTGTAGGAGATCGCTCCCCACACCATGATGCCGGGTGTTGGCCCTGTGTGTCTCGGTCATATGCAGTCCTGATTGTGGCGCTCACCTGCACGGCGCCAAACACGCATACGACCATCATTGGCACCAAGGCAGAAGCGACTCTCATCGCTGAAGACGACACGTCTCCATTCGTCCCTCCATTCACGCCTGTCGCGACACCACTGGAGGCGGGCTGCACGATGTTGGGGCGTGAGCGGAAGACGGCCTAACGGTGTGCGGGTCCGTAGCCCAGCTTCATGGAGACGGTTGCGAATGGTCCTCGCCGATACCCCAGGAGCAACAGTGTCCCTAATTTGCTGGGAAGTGGCGGTGCGGTCCCCTACGGCACTGCGTAGGATCCTACGGTCTTGGCGTGCATCCGTGCGTCGCTGCGGTCCGGTCCCAGGTCGACGGGCACGTGCACCTTCCGCCGACCACTGGCGACAACATCGATGTACTGTGGAGACCTCACGCCCCACGTGTTGAGCAATTCGGCGGTACGTCCACCCGGCCTCCCGCATGCCCACTATACGCCCTCGCTCAAAGTCCGTCAACTGCACATACGGTTCACGTCCACGCTGTCGCGGCATGCTACCAGTGTTAAAGACTGCGATGGAGCTCCGTATGCCACGGCAAACTGGCTGACACTGACGGCGGCGGTGCACAAATGCTGCGCAGCTAGCGCCATTCGACGGCCAACACCGCGGTTCCTGGTGTGTCCGCTGTGCGTGCGTGTGATCATTGCTTGTACAGCCCTCTCGCAGTGTCCGGAGCAAGTATGGTGGGTCTGACACACCGGTGTCAATGTGTTCTTTTTTCCATTTCCAGGAGTGTATACACGTTGTACTCTGATACTGCAACCAATACTATCTGCAAATACATTAATGGTCCTGCATCTGCAAATACATTAATGGTCCTGGTTTGCTTTCATGGGGCATGGCAGCATTACTGTCTCCAGAGAGATTCTCCATCCAGATAATTTGCTACGCTCTCCCAGTCGAGAAATTTTCTGTTCAGTAGCAATCTTGTTTAGACAGTCATACGAACTCGTTTTCTTTAGCACACATCTTTGTTACAGTGAATGGAAGGAATTACGGAGGTCTAGCAATAACGAATCAAACTAATTACTTTTGTGCAAGGCACAGTGGGCTCTTGTACGAAGAGCGAGAATTATTTCTAGCATGATCGATATTTTTTTCATTTCATGGCCAAAATATACATTACAATTAGACTACGAATGCAAGGAGGTGATGTACGACGGTAGTGCTGTGAATTAATTCTGCTGTGTTTTTAGTAAATTGATCTGCGCTTTTTACTCGTCCAATTGAAACCAACAGCTCTCTGGTCAAGAGTTGTCACTAAATCATGAAGAGTGATGCGGTTTATTCGTAAGCACTGTATAGAACCTGGCAGTGTTCAGCAGTAGAATTTTCCGATAATTATACCGCAGATTACAGTCAATATACTGTCAAAAATGTTTGAAAGAATGTACTGTTAAACCTTGTTTCACGAGGCATTTCTAACGTAGGGTATAGGGTGTAAGGACTGAACTCATAATGTAAAAAACTAACTTTTGTCTTAACATCCTTCCCGTGGCTTCTATCAATAGCGGAACATAATTACTTACTTAGACCTTGGCAGATAAGTCGCTTCATTGACATAGTCTCCTTAGGCTAGTAGACTTTGTGCGTAATGGACACATTAGTTTCTTTGACAAACGAATCCACACTTTTGCAATTATAGTACAGTGCAGGTACTCGTCAAATTATTATTTGTAGAGTTGTGTACTTTCTCCCCTATTCTCATCTGAAATCTGATTTGGATATTTAGGCAACCTATTTTCAATAATTTCAGTCTCACGGAGGATTTATTTTCTGCAGAAGGCGAGCAGTAGCGTTCGTAACCACTACTACTAGACATTAGTCTTCGTAACTGAGCCAAAGGTGTAGAAAACGTAACTTTTAAATTCTGACGGTATCACTGATTACTTAACGATGTAATCATCGTATGCATCACAGTGCCTTTTCTCAACTTATTGTTGTGGATCGGAAAATGAAACATTCTTTCAGTAGTTGCCAAACGAGAATAATAATTAATCATACGAAGAATTAACGCCTATAGCTGTAGAAATACTCCAAAGCCCCAGAAGACATTTAATGGCAGGGGCTGTCTATGAAATTCTTGAAGTCAGGTGCTGCAGTTATTCATCACATGAACTGTTTCATTACGTGCTTGGCACACGTCTGGCTCTCTTATATAGAAAAGAAGTCAGTGACTAATGTAAAATATCCGTCTACATGTATCAAATGGGATAAAAAGAAACTTGTGCAGTCATTCGACTCCACACTGTTTCCTACCTTTCGCCATCAAAGAATTTCTCGGAGGTTTCTACAGCAGACATTTCCATACAGTAATGTCTTTCGTCAGTAAGAATCTACTCAGTAGTAGTCAGATTGTTAACATTTGTGTAAATGCTACCAAATAGCGACTGCAGAAATAACGGGGTCGGAATGAGACACCGTGGAAGAATTTGCCCTGGCTGCGGAGGGAGACCCAATCTCGCAGAAAGGGACCTTTGTGAGATTTATCTCCACGATTCTGGAGAACAAAAACATGGTTATAAAAATCGACCTTGCTGCTCTCTCTTGAATTTTTCACGCCAAATGAATCAGACAAGGTCTTCTTTTATGTTACCCAGCAAGCTTCGAATCAGAAGGCTCGTTCTGTCGCGGCTTCTCTTCCACCACTTGACCAGTCACCAGTGAAATTACAATTGTGGCACGTCTTTGAAGCACTCGTTGGTTGGGGGGAGGGGGGGGGGGGGGCGGCGTGGTCAGCGGCGAAGCGGTAAGTACCACATCACAGAAAATGTAAAGCAGTCCCTGCCTTCACTCGATTTTTCGATATAAAATCGCTTCAGCTCCTTTGTCTGCGATGCTTAAAGGAGGAGCGAACCGATATGGAAATAAACGAGAATTAGTTTGTTCGTAACTTCTTTCTGCTCCAATCGCTCCTTCAGTCGAACAGTAGCTTCTATTCACAGTATTGGGTATCGCAGAGATGTCGGTGTGCAGGCGTAGTGAGCCCAGAGAGGGACACGCTCAAAGGATGGCGCTAAAATCATTAAAATTTATATCTATATACAGAAAAGATAATGGAAAATTTGACGTTTAAAAATTAATGCCGAAACCTTAATAATTAATGAGTGTCCAAATTTACATATTTGTTTTATATGTGAAGCGAGGGAGGCCGGAGAAGGTAAACAGATAATGATGTCACATAGATATACAGGTATTTTTCCTAATTTTTTCCACCTCGATACATAATTCCATTAAAAAGTTACTAAATAACGCCAAAATGGAAATTAAAGATTAAACTAAAAGTCTGTATGAACTTTTAGGTATTAGTTGAAGCTGATCGTTAGAAGACGGCAGTGAATGACAGCGTAATGCTCAACAGTGGTGCTTCTAGAGCTGTCTCAAAACACATAGGCTGACAATAACTAATTGCCGCTTTGGTCTGTCAACTGTTATCTTTGGGAACGGATGTCTTAAATAGCACCCGAGATGAGCAATGGCGCTCACTCTTGGAACTGCCTCGGAGAAGTCAATCCACTCTTCCGCAGTAGGAACAGTCAACCTCGAAGCAAGTGGACCAGCAGGTTAGGTGCCCGATAGTAGCAGTGTTACTAAGTATTGAAGAATATTGTGTAAAGGCTGCAAATTTTCGACGAGCAAACCTTCTAAGCGCGTTCTCTCGCGTTTCTCTTAAGAACTCGATTACTACGAGGGGCATTCTATTAGTAATGGAACATTTCTTTCTTCTTTAAGCAGTTTGCTTTTATTCAGAATTCCAGTACATCATACTATCCCTCACCCTTTAGGCTAAAAGGAAACGGCCTTGCCGCAGTGGATACACCGGTTCCCGTGAGATCACCAAAGTTAAGGGGCTCCGGAACGCCCTATACTTGCAATGTTAAAATAACGCATATAAATTACATCTTTCCTCACAAAGTACTTGAGGTAGGAAGTTGAACTTTTTACAGATTATTTATTGGAATATGGGCTACAACTTAACACAGGGATTTTACAAAATTTTAGTTCAGTTATTAAAGATGATTTTTTTTCAATTGTAATGAAAATTCACAACATTTTTTTGGCAATTTTTTATTTATATATTCAAAAATATACAGTTCTTTGGAAAAAGGCTGTGTTAAATTATGCAGAAGGTACTGTGTAACATTTACTGAAAGTCTGAAACAAATATTTTTGGAAGATCCTTAGAAAACATGTAATTAGTATGAGAAAATAAAAGTTTTGGGAATCGAGCGACAAAGATTGGATTAACTTTTTAGTGCATTCCAGGTCCATAGGATGGATTATCTTCATCCTCTGCAAACTCGTCCTCCAGCTTCCTCTTGTTCCTCCTCCTGTTTACTCTTGCTTGTATTTCTAGACTCTTTACAGCCCTGTCTGCAGCCCGAAGGCGTTCCTCGTCTAAAGCAAGCATCGCTCGTACCATGTTAGAACCTATCTTCATTCCCATATTTCTAAATACCTTTGGCTTTCCAACATTTCTCCTTTTCTTAAAAGCCTTCAGAGGATTTCTAATAACTTTACTTTTACTCATTATTATTGTGGTGTCACAGCCAGACACCACACGTGCTAGGTGGTAGCTTAAATCGGCCGCGGTCCTGTAGTACATGTCGGACCCGCGTGTCGCCACTGTGTGATCGCAAACCTAGCGCCACCACAAGGCAGGTCTCGAGAGACTGACTCGAACTCAGCCCAGTTGTACGGACGACAGAGCTAGCGACTAGACGTACTAAGCCTTTCTCTCTCATTAGCCGAGAGACAGAATAGCCTTCAGCTAAGTTAATGGCTACGAACTAGCAAGGCGCCATTAGCCTTACAGTGATTGTAATTAGAGTCTCACTTGTGTTCACCATAGAGATGTACAAGAAGAAATTAAAGATAAGTATATGAGAAGCTCCGTTCTTTTCTTCATAGCATTAATTACGTATCCTGTTCCAGTACTTCACGCCCATCTGCGTTAGTCTCGCGTGCCTTTTAAGCCACCTCTATCTACAAGGTGTTGGCCCAGCTGCCGACACATCAATTATACTTCAACAAAACAGAGACTCAAGAAACATAATTAATTACGAATATTTTCGAGATAACGACAGAGTAAATAAACATGAAACAATCGACAATCACACCAGCGATATATATTGAACCATCACAGGTTAGCCACAACACATACTTTATCTCACATCACTAAAATGTACCTGATGAACACGGACGTTAATAATAACACCATTTGACAGCAGTTTAACAGCGCCACAGTGGGTCACGCCCATGTAGAACACATTTCAAAAAAAAATTTAAAAATAGTTGTAGTCTTCGGAATTGAATAAATTATATATCTATTAAAAGGTAATAGTCTGCAGATTCAGAAAACGCAAAAAAGTAAAAATTGAACTTTTCATGATTTTGAGCCTTTTCGGAGCCCCTTAAGCGCTGTCCGACGCGGTCGGCACTTGGATGGGTGACCATCCACTCTCCATGCGCTGTCGCCATTTTTCGGGGTGCACTCAGCCTCGTGATGCCCATTGAGGAGCTACTCGACCGAATATTTGCTGCTTCGTTCAAGAATACCATCGTAACGACCGGGAGAGCAGTGTGCTGACCCCACGCCCCTCCTGTCCGCTTCCTCCTTGGAGGATGACACGGCGGTCGAATGGTCCCGGTAGGCCACTCGTGGCCTGAAGACGGAGTGCTATTCTTTAGGCTAAAAAAACCCTTTTCAACTTTGCGTTGTCATGGAGTAGAAGTTCGTTTGCATTTTTGCGGCCACGAACACATTGCAGGACTCAGCTGTGTGCTCCCGGGCGGTACGCGGGAGATTGGTCAGTTTTGCGTGACCTGGTTGTGGTGATGTCAGACGGCCCACCCAACGACTCACCGTGCTTTTGTTCACTGTCGGATCTCCGTAGACATTCTACAACGGCCTATGAATAGCTGCAATATTCTCGTTTTACACCAACAGAAACTCAGTGGTAGCTAATGTGTGTGAATTCCTAAGGGACCAAACTGCTGAGGTCATCGGTCCCTAGACTTTCACACTACTTAAACTAACTTATGCTAAGAAGAACACAGACACTCATGCCCGAGGGAGGACTCGAACCACCGGCGGGAGGGCCGCGCAGTCTCTGACATGGCGCCTCAAACCACGCGGTCACTCCGCGCGACGCCACTTTGAAGTCCATATTTAGCGCCGCCACTCATCGGAACTTCATGAACTATAGTGGCCGAAGCGGGAGTATTCCACGATGTCCCACAACAAATTCGGCATTCTTTAACCGAAATTGGCAGAGAAAAGATAGTGTTTCGTTACTTATTGGACGCCCCTCGGATATAGCGTGTTTAGAAGTTAATATCACGTATTCCTAAAGGAGGCAGTATTTCTCAAAACTAGAAGAAAGTGGAAGGTAGGAACGCAAGGAGTTGAGAGTGAAAGGGCTAGATTAAGATATAATGGAACCAAAGGAACTACTTCGTCTCCTCTTCAGGCATTAGTCGAAGTTGCCTGTTACTGTACCCATCGTTGCTGAGGTCTTCCTCTACCCCTTCTTCCCTGGCTCTTAAATTTCTAACCTTTAAGAGGAGTGTGTCACTCTCCATTCTTCCTAGGTATTCGTTCCATTTTTTCCTATAATCTAGAATTTCATCATTTGGACTAAAAATTTTTACTTCTGTAACATCTTGATCTTTTAGTCTGTCTCCCATTGTGCAAGCTTTAACTCATCTCAGGAATTTCATTTTTTGTGCCTCGATACAGCTTTTTTGCTTTTTGCTAATCACTAAGGTCTCGCTTCCATAGAAGTTAATTTGAGTATCATCCATAGAATTTAATTTGAGTATCTTTTCTAGTTTTGTTTGTACGGTTTCTGCTAACTCTACCTCACAACATACGGCTGAATTTACTAAACTTAATTTCATTGATTGGCGACTCCATAGAGTGTCCTGTGCACCACGACCAGATAATGGGTATACTTGGAAGGAGAGACAGCATTGGTCGTATTTTTTGTTTTATTAACCGCAAAAGGAATATGTGGAAAACACCGATAAGGAGAAGGGACAGGATGATAGGACATCTGTTAAGACATGAGGGAATGACTTCTACGGTACTAGAGGGAGCTGTAGAGGGCAAATAATTGAGGACGTAGGTTGCAAGTGCTACTCTGAGATGAAGAGGTTAGTACAGGAGAGTAATTCGTGGTGGGCAGCATTAAACCAGTCAGAAGACTGATGACCAAAAACAAGCTTCTGCATAAAACTGCGACTGATCCCGCCATTTATCCATGCCCGATGGGGCATAGAGATTTATGATTGTGGTACCCTCAACTGTCATGGCCAACTCTACCCCCAGTGGTAGATATGCAAGACTGGAAACTGCAATACCTACTTGGAGGAGAATGGCCCGTTGGGGCGGCGCACATCTTCTGTCCATGAGACCCAGACCAAGCTGCTCTCCTCAGTTCGTGTAGCGGGGTGATGTCGATGTCTGCTGCCCATAGCGTGTCATGGATTAGTTGAAGTTTAACACAGGAGCCGATATTATTGATGTTGATAGAAGTTATTCGGTATGCCTTGTGGTGGATAGCTGCCAAAGGTTGTCGTTGAGGGTGGTGGAAGTCCATAGCAGATGGGGTCGTCGTGGGAAGATCCCCCATTTTAACGTTGGTCTGTCGGAGGAACATTCACTCACCATCATCCTCCCGTGAAACCCAGGCGTCAGTTTTAACATATGCAAGAGGTGGCGGTGCTTGCCGGATCAGCTCAACCGCTTTGGCGACATCGGATGCGCTATTATTCATGGCTTCCGGGCGTGGTTCTTGCTCACAATCTCTGGCGAACGACTCACAGTCTTGTGGAAAACGGCTATCTAAGGCAGCAGATAATGATTCACGTATGCCACCAGGTTTGTGCGCTACCTTTTTGTCCTGGTAAAGTGGGTCAATGGCCGATTCTGATGTCTTGGGGAGTTTCTTACGGCGTTTGGGCGACTCTTGCTTCCAACAATGTGTGTTGGTCTCTCAGGTAGGAAGACACTCCCGCCGTTCTGGTGCAGAATCCGCGGTCGGTATAATGCAGTCTTCAATCTTCATAAGACCCTCGCGGGTATCCTTGTAAATTTCGAGCATAGTTGTGTCCAGCTGGAAATCAGGCAAGGTACTGCGGCGCCTCCGGTTGTGTCAGTCCGGGGAGAGAGTTATGAACTGCATCTTGTGAGGGCTTGGCGCACAGTGCCGCCAAGCACGTGAGTGGAAAAGCGGTTGTGGTTTGGTCGGCGTCCGTGTCTCGTTCTTTAGTTGTATGATGCAGCGTTGCAGGCATTCATTCATTATGGATGTGGCCTTCGTTGCCACAACCGGAACATGTTCGAGGTTCTCCATCCTGAATCACCAACGCTCGACAACTGCCTGCAAAAATGTATGATGGGACATGGGGCTTGAGGTCTTTTAGACCTGTCTCACACATTTGAGCAGCAGGTACGTCGTAAATTGTGCCCATGCTTAGTCTTCACGACTGTGGACGTTTCCATACGGGCTTAGCGCCACGATGACTTCGTCTTTCTGTACATCGAAAGGCAGTTTGAAACGAGGATCGTTCGAAGGCCAAATCTGGCGTTGTCCACGTCCACCGGCCCAATGTTGCTGCCAACTGGAGTTGTAGTGCGTCCGTTGTATAATCTCGTTGCAGGCAGCGTCGTAAGTCATCTCAACATAAACGACGCTTCTGACGATCGTTAGGTGCATGCCGATGAGACAGTCACGGGTATCTTGAAATCATTGCATCAGCTTGACGGCCAATGTTTTAAGTAAATGTAAATGTCGTGTGACTAGGGCCTCCCGTCGGGTAGACCGTTTGCCGGGTGCAAGTCTTTCTATTTGACGCCATTTCGGCGACTTGCGCGTCGATGGGGATGAAATGATGACGATTAGGACAACACAACACTCAGTCCCTGAGCGGAGAAAATCTCCGACCCAGCCCTGGCCCTTAGTATTGACATTATGTCGCGCTGACCACTTTTTTTTCGGTATTGTTCGTTGCGTTTGGTCTGGTCGGACGCCACAAGACATCCGTTCAAGTTGATCGTTAATTCCTTTACTCAGTTTTTTTTATTACAGAGGGCCACCGCCTCTCTGACCGAACACACCACTCAGCTTCTGAGGGTGGACAATGTTTTAGGTCAAACGTTGTTTGGCTTAGAATCGTAGTGAAGTAAACAGAAGTAAACAAACATTACGTGCGTGCAGCGGCGAGGACGGCTAAACACGGTTCGTACTGCGGAGCTGCCAAAGGCGGAATTCCGACAGAGCTACCCAAGCACGAGTCAGGACCCGTTCTCACAGCTTTACTTCTGCCAGTATTTTTTTTCTTTATTGTTATTTTTAAACCCGTACAACAGGCAGGCTGTCAGCAGCATGATACGCTGCTCTTCAGCCATAGAATAGACAAAGAAACAACAGAAAGAATACACATAAGTTACATAACGGTGGGTAATAAAACAGTAGACACATAAAGACAAACACAGAGCCGTTCACACTCGACGATAATCCACAGCCGGCCGAAGTGGCCGTGCGGTTAAAGGCGCTGCAGCCTGGAACCGCAAGACCGCTACGGTCGCAGGTTCGAATCCTGCCTCGGGCATGGATGTTTGTGATGTCCTTAGGTTAGTTAGGTTTAACTAGTTCTTAGTTCTAGGGGACTAATAACCTCAGCAGTTGAGTCCCATAGTGCTCAGAGCCATTTTTTTTTTTGATAATCCACACTACAAACTGTTGACACGACGCACAAACACGGAAGATGTCGATGGCACAGGAGAACGATGGAGTGCGACGGTGAACACTGAACAGTAAACACGACGGCACACACGAGACACTGATGGCGATGATCTCCGGCGCGCGAACTTCTGCCAGTACCCGCGGCGGCTCATTTATACACCGACCGTGGGTAAACCGCACATGCGCGAAAATAACTGCCCTCTAGGGACAGGCACAACAGCGCACCGGTGGTGAAAGCTCGCGGAAACGATACATCGATATCAAACACTATTGACAGTTTTTGAAGATTGAGACAAGGACCGCTGTTTCTTAATATCAAACAGAACAGTGTTCCAACTTTTACTTAAAGGATACCCCTCACCTCTGTTTATAATATTGTCAGATAGCCGGATTTCTATGGCTTCTTTCACTACACAGTCCCAATACTGCGTCGCAGAGGCAACCACTTGTGTCTCACCGTACAACATTTTATGTCCTTCTATTTATGTCTTTCTATTTCACGCCATTTCGGCTATTTGCGCGTCGATGGGGATGAAATGATGTTTAGGACAACACAACACTCAGTCCCTGAGCGGAGAAAATCTCCGACCCAGCTGGGAATCCAACCCTGGCCCTTCCATAAGACAATGTTCCACCACAGCAGATTTTTCTGGCTGAAATAAACGCATGTGGCGATGATGCTCTACGCAAATAAACTGGACCGTACGAATTGTTTGTCCAGTATAGACTTTCCCGGAAAGGCAGGGAATCTTGTAGACTCCAGGATTTCTCAAACCTAAATCATCCTTCACTGAGCCCAACAGGGCTCTGGTCTTAGCTGGCAGACGGAATGCACTTTTAATATTAAATTCCTTCCGTTGGTTCCCGCTAAGGTGCAATCTGTAGAGCACGACGGATCTGATTGTCAGTATAACCATTCTGCTTGAACACAGCGTTTAGATGGTCCACTTCTTGTGTCAAACTACCTGCATCCGAGATGTCGTAAGCTCTTTTTACCAATGTACGTAGGACCCCGTTGAGTTGGTACAATGGATGACAATTTGATGCATGAAATGTTGGTCCGTATGCGTGGGCTTGGACAATAAACACTATGTCCTAATGTCCCATCATCCCTCCTGTGGACCAAGACATCTAAAAACGCAAGTTTTCCATCCTTTTTAACTTTCATCGTGAACTTAATGTTGGGATGAAACGGGGTCCTACGTACATTGGTAAAAAGAGCTTACGCCATCTCTAATGCACACAGTTTGACACAAGAACTGGACCACCTAAAGGCTGTGTTTAACAGAATGATTATACCGACAATCAGATCCGTCGCGGTCTACAGATTGCACCTTCGCGGGAATCAACGGAAGATACAAGCAAATCGGTGACATTCATACCTTTTGCAGGGAGCATATCTTCAAAAATACGTATAATTTTAAAGGAATTTAATATTAAAAGTGTATTCCGTCCGCCAGCTAAGACCAGAGCACTGCTGGGCTCTGTGATGGATGATATGGGTTTGAGGAGGCACGGGGCTACAAGATTACCTGCCACTGTGGGAAAGCCTATATTGGACAAACGATTCGTACAGTCCAGGCTCGATGCGTGGACCATCATCGCCACACACGTTTATTTCAGGCATGAAAATCTGAAATGGCGGAACATTGTCTTAGTGAAGGACATAAAATGTTGTACGGTGAGACACAAGTGGTTGCCTCAGTGTCGCGGTATTAGGACTGTGTAGTGAATGAAGCCATTGAAATCCCGCTAATATACAATATTACAAACAGAGATAAGGGGTATCCTTTAAGTAAGAGTTGGAAACCTATTTTGTTTGACATTAAGAAAAACGGTCTACGTTTCAGTCATCAAAAGCTGTCAAAAGTGTTTATAGATTTATCGTTAACGCGATCATTCACCAACGGTGCGCTGTTGCGCCTGTCGCTAGAGGTCGGTGTATAAATGACCCGCCGCAGCGTGTTTGATTTCAGTTCCGGCGAGATAGTGTGACGGCCTACTCATCTGAAAATGGCGGCAAAGTTGACCGCCGAAATATTGTGTACAGATGTCGAGATGTTCCGGCTGGAGACCCGATACGAATATAACGAATTATTACGCCGGAAAAATTCACGGAGTAGCAACTATGCATACTGCTTTCCGGCCAAATAAACGCAACCTTGCGAAATTTCCGTCTGTTGTTTTAATTTTGGACACCAGTGTAGTTTCCAGCTCTGTTTCGCTGCTTCATTGTGCTGGAAAATGCTTGCACGCTTCTGTTTTTCCCACATTTGCGCTTTTACCACATTTGCGCTTATCCCACATTTGCGTATATCCCATATTTGCGCTTCTCCCAAATTTGCGTTTTTCCCATATTTGCGTTTTTCCCAAATTTGCGTTTTTCCCATAATTGCGTTTTCCCCATATTTGCGTTTTTCCCATATATCTCCTACCAACCGTATCCTTCTTCTAGTCAAGTTGTGCCACAAATTTCACTTCTCCCACATTTGCATTTTCCCATATTTGCGTTTTTCACATATTTGCATTTTTCCCATACTTGCGTTTTTCCCATATTTGCGTTTTTCCCATATTTGCGTTTTTCTCATAATTGCGTTTTTCCCATAATTGCGTTTTTCCCATAATTGCGTTTGTCCCGTATTTGCGTTTTTCCCGTATTTGCGTTTTTCCCGTATTTGCAATTTTCCCGTATTTGCGTTTCTTTCGTATTTGCGTTTTTCCCGTATTTGCATTTCTCCCATATATCTCCTACCAACCGTCTGACCAACGATTCCTTCTTCTAGTCAAGTTGTGCCACAAATTTCTCTTCTCCCATAGTTGCGTTTTTCCCATATTTGCGTTATTCGCATATTTGCGTCATTCGCATATTTGCGTTTTTCGCATATTTGCGTTTTTCGCATATTTGCGTTATTCCCATATTTGCTTTTTTCCCATATTTGCTATTTTCCCATCTTTGCTTTTTTCCCATATTTGCGTTCTTCCCATATTTGCGTTTTCCATTTTTGCATTTTTCCCATATTTGCGGTTTTCCTATATTTGCGTTTTCCCCACATTTGCGTTTTTCCCATATATCTCCTACCAACTGTCCTACCAACCGTATCCTTCTTCTAGTCAAGTTGTGCCACAAATTTCACTTCTCCCACATTTGCGTTTTTCCCATAATTGCGTTTTTCCCGTATCTGCATTTTTCCCATATTTGCGTTTTTCCCATATTTGCGTTTTTCCCATAATTGCGTTTTTCCCATAATTTAGTTTTTCCCATAATTGCGTTTCTCCCATAATTGCGTTTTTCCCATAATTGCGTTTGTCCCGTATTTGTGTTTGTCCCGTATTTGCGTTTGTCCCGTGTTTGCCTTTGTCCTGTGTTTGCGTTTGTCCCGTATTTGCGTTTTTCCCGTATTTGCGTTTTTCCCATATTTGCGATTTTCCCGTATTTGCGTTTTTCCCGTATTAGCGTTTTTCCCGTATTTGCGTTTCTCCCATATATCTCCTACCAACCGTCCAACCAACCGATTCCTTCTTCTAGTCAAATTCTGCCACAAATTTCTCTTCTCCCATATTTGCGTTTTTCCCATATTTGCGTTTTTCCCATACTTGAGTTTTTCCCACATTTGTGCTTATCCCACATTTGCGTTTTTCCCGTATTTGCGTTTAGACCATAACTGCGTTTTTCCCATAATTGCGTTGTTCCCATATTTGCGCTTATCCCATATTTGCGATTTCCCCATAATTGCGTTTTTCCCATAATTGCGTTTTCGCCATAATTGCGTTTTCGCCATTATTAAGTTTTCGCCGTAATTGCGTTTCCCCGTATTTGCGTTTTTCCCGTATTTGCGTTTTTCCCTTATTTGCGATTGTCCCGTATTTGCGTTTGTCCCGTATTTGCGTTTGTCCCGTATTTGCGTTTGTTCCCTATTTGCGTTTGTCCCCTATTTGCGTTTGTCCCGTATATGCATTTGTCCCGTATATGCGTTTGTCCTGTATTTGCGTTTGTCCTGTATTTGCGTTTGTCCCGTATTTGCGTTTGTCCCGTATATGCGTTTTTCCCTTATTTGCGTTTTTCCCGTATTTGCGTTTTTCCCATATTTGCGTTTTTCCCATATTTGCATTTTTTCCATATTTGCGTTTTTCCCATATATCTCCTACCAACCGAATCCTCCTTCTAGTCAAGTTGTGCCACACATTTCTCTTCTCCCATATTTACGTTTTTCCGATATTTGCGTTTTTCCCATATTTCCGTCTTTCCCATATTTGCGTTTTTCCCATATTTGCGTTTATCCCATGTTTGCGTTTTTCCCATACTTGCGTTTTTCCCATATTTGCGTTTTTCCTATATTTGCGTTTTTCCCATATTTGTGTTTTCCCCATATTTGCGTTTTTCCCACGTATCTCCTACCAACCGTCCTATCAACAGTATCCTTCTTCTAGTCAAGTTGTGCCACAAATTTCACTTCTCCCACATTTGCGTTTTTCCCATAATTGCGTTTTTCCCGTATTTGCATTTTTCCCGTATTTGCGTTTTTCCCATATCTGCGTTTTTCCCATAATTGCGTTTTTCCCATAATTGCGTTTTTCCCATAATTGCGTTTTTCCCATAATTTAGTTTTTCCCATAATTGCGTTTTTCCCATAATTGCGTTTGTCCCGTATTTGCGTTTGTCCCATATTTGCGTTTGTCCCGTGTTTGCGTTTGTCCCGTGTTTGCGTTTGTCCCGTATTTGCGTTTGTCCCGTATTTGCGTTTTTCCCGTATTTGCCTTTTTCCCGTATTTGCGATTTTCGCGTATTTGCGTTTTCCCCGTATTTGCGTTTTTCCCTTATTTGCGATTGTCCCGTATTTGCGTTTGTCCCGTATTTGCGTTTGTCCCGTATTTGCGTTTGTTCCCTATTTGCGTTTGTCCCCTATTTGCGTTTGTCCCGTATATGCATTTGTCCCGTATATGCGTTTCTCCTGTATTTGCGTTTGTCCTGTATTTGCGTTTGTCCTGTATTTGCGTTTGTCCCGTATATGCGTTTTTCCCTTATTTGCGTTTTTCCCGTATTTGCGTTTTTCCCATATTTGCATTTTTTCCATATTTGTGTTTTTCCCATATACCTCCTACCAACCGAATCCTACTTCTAGTCAAGTTGTGCCACACATTTCTCTTCTCCCATATTTGCGTTTTTCCGATATTTGCGTTTTTCCCATATTTCCGTCTTTCCCATATTTGCGTTTTTCAAAAATTTGCGTTTATCCCATATTTGCGTTTTTCCCATACTTGCGTTTTTCCCATATTTGCGTTTTTCCCATATTTGCGTTTTTCCCATATTTGTGTTTTCCCCATATTTGCGTTTTTCCCATGTATCTCCTACCAACCGTCCTACCAACTGTATCCTTCTTCTAGTCAAGTTGTGCCACAAATTTCACTTCTCCCACATTTGCGTTTTTCCGATATTTGCGTTTTTCCCATATTTGCGTTTTTCCCAAATTTGTGATTTTCCCATGTTTGTGTTTTTCCCATATTTGCGTTTTTCCCATATTTGCGTTTTCCCATATTTGCGTTTTTCCCATAATTGCGCTTTTCCCATAATTGCGTTTTTCCCACAATTGCGTTTTTCCCATATTTGCGTTTTCCCCATATTTGCGCTCAGATATTTGCGTTTTTCAGATATTTGCGTTTTCCCCAGATATTTACTACCAACCGTCCTACCAACCGAATCCTTCTTATAGCAAGTTGTGCCACATATTTCTCTTCTCACATATTTGCGTTTTTCCCATATTTGCGTTTTTCCCATTTTTTCGTTTTACCCATATTTGCCTTTTTCCCGTATTTGCGTTTTTCCCATATTTGCGTTTTTCCCATGTTTGCGTTTTTCCCATATTTGCGTTTTCCCATATATTTCTACCAACCGTCCTACCAACCGTATCCTTCTTCTAGTCAAGTTGTGAGACAAATTTCTCTTCTCCCACATTTGTGTTTTTCCCCTATTTGCGTTTTTCCCATATTTTAGTTTTTCCCATGTGGTGTCACCGCCAGACACCACACTTGCTAGGTGGTAGCCTTTAAATCGGCTGCGGTCCGCTAGCATACGTCGGACCAGCGTGTCGCCACTGTCAGTAATTGCAGACCGAGCGCCACCACACGGCAGGTCTAGAGAGACGTCCTAGGACTCGCCCCAGTTGTACAGCCAACGTAGCTAGCAACAGTTCACTGACCAATACGCTCTCATTTCCCGAGACGATAGTTAGCATAGCCTTCAGCTAAGTCATTGGCTACGACCTAGCGAGGCGCCGTGGCATTTGATATTTTATGAAGCATGTACAATCAAGAGCGATGTACACCGATTATGGATTAAAGTTAAGTATTCAAGAAGCTCCGTACTTTATTTAGTAGACTCAACTCCTTTAACTTTTCAGACCTCACGCCAGTCTGCATGAGCTTAAACGCGTGCCTTTCGGCTCCCTCAGAGAGGCTTGGCTGTCTTGCCACGCCACTACATCCCATATTTGCGTTTTTCCCATATTTACGTTTTTCCCATATTTCCGTTTTTCCCATATTTGCGTTTATCCCATATTTGCGTTTTTCCCATATTTGCTTTACTCCCATATTTGCTTTTCTCCCATATTTGCTTTTCTCCCATATATCTCTTACCAACTGTCCTACCAACTGAATCCTTCTTGAAGTCAAGTTGTGCCACAAATTTCGCTTCTTCCATACCTGCATTTTTCCCATATTTGCGTTTTTCCGATATTTGCGCTTTTCGCATATTTGCGTTTTTCCCATATTTGCGTTTTTACCATATTTGAGTTTCTCCCATATTTGCGTTTCTCCCATATTTGTGTTTTTCCCATATTTGTGTTTTTCCCATATTTGCGTTTTTCCCATATTTGCGTTTTTCCCATATTTGCGTTTTTCCCATATATGCGTTTTTCCCATATTTCCGTTTTTCCCATATTTGCGTTTTTCCTATAATTGCGTTTTTACCATAATTGCGTTTTTCCCATATTTGTGTTTTCCCATATTTGCGTTTTTCCCATATTTGCGTTTTTCCCATATTTGCCTTTTTCTCCATATTTGCGTTTTTCCCATATATGCGTTTTCCCATATTTGCGTTTTTCCTATATTTGCTTTTCTCCCATATGTCTCTTACCAACCGTCCTACCAACTGAAACCTTCTTGAAGTCAAGTTGTGCCACAAATTTCTCTTCTCCCATATTTGCGTTTTTCCCATATTTGTGTTTTACCCATATTTTCATTTTTCCCATATTTGCGTTTCTCCCATATTCGCGTTTCTCCCATATTTGCATTTCTCCCGTATTTGCGTTTCTCCCATATTTGCGTTTCTCCCATATTTGTGTTTCTCCCATATTTGCGTCTCTCCCATATTTGCGTCTCTCCCGTATTTGTGTCTCTCCCATATTTGCGTCTCTCCCATATTTGCGTTTTTCCCCTATTTGCGTTTTTCCTATAACTGCGTTTTTCCCATAACTTCGTTTTTCCCATAACTACGTTTATCCCACAACTGCGTTTTTACCATAATTGCGTTTTTCCCATAATTGCGTTTTTCCCATAATTGCGTTTTTCCCATACCTGCGTTTTTCCCATAATTGCGTTTTCCCATAATTGCGTTTTTCCCATGATTGAGTTTTTCCCACAATTGTGTTTTACCCATAATTGCGTTTTACCCATAATTGCGTTTTACCCATAATTGCGATTTACCCATATTTGCCTTTTCCCCATATTTGCCTATTCCCCATATTTGCCTTTTCCCCATATTTGCCTTTTCCCCATATTTGCCTTTTCCCCATATTTGCCTTTTCCCCATATTTGCCTTTTCCCCATATTTGCCTTTTCCCCATATTTGCCTTTTCCTCATATTTGCCTATTCCCCATATTTGCCTATTCCCCATATTTCCCTATTCCCCATATTTGCCTTTTCCCCATATTTGCCTTTTCCCCATATTTGGCTTTTCCCCATATTTGCCTTTTCCCCATATTTGCCTTTTCCCCATATTTGCCTTTTCCCCATATTTGCCTTTTCCCCATATTTGCCTTTTCCCCATATTTGCCTGTTACCCATATTTGCCTATTCCCCATATTTGCCTATTCCCCATATTTGCCTTTTCCCCATATTTGCCTTTTCCCCATATTTGCCTTTTCCCCATATTTGCCTTTTCCCCATATTTGCCTTTTCCCCATATTTGCCTTTTCCCCATATTTGCGTTTTTCCCATATTTGCGTTTTTCCCATATTTGCGTTTTTCCCATATTTGCGTTTTTCCCATATTTGCGTTTTTCCCATATTTGCGTTTTTCCCATAATTGCGTTTTTCACATAATTGCGTTTTTCACGTAATTGCGTTTTTCACATAATTGCGTTTTTCACATAGTTGCGTTTTTCACATAATTGCGTTTTTCACATAATTGAGTTTTTCACAAAATTGAGTTTTCCCCATAATTGCGTTTTTCCCATAATTGCGTTTTTCCCATAATTGCGTTTTTCCCATAATTGCGTTTTTCCCATAATTGCGTTTTTCCCATAATTGCGTTTTTCCCATATTTGCGTTTTTCCCATATTTGCGTTTTTCCCATATTTGCGTTTTTCCCATATTTGCGTTTTTCCTATATTTGCTTTTCTCCCATATATCTCTTACCAACTGTCCTACCAACTGAATCCTTCTTGAAGTCAAGTTGTGTCACAAATTTCTCTTCTCCCATATTTGCGTTTTTCCCATATTTGCGTTTTACCCATATTTGCATTTTTCCCGTATTTGCGTTTTTCCCATATTTGCGTTTCTCCCATATTTGCGTTTCTCCCATATTTGTGTTTCTCCCATATTTGTGTTTCTCCCATATTTGTGTTTCTCCCATATTTGCATTTCCCCATATTTGCATTTCTCCCATATTTGCGTTTTTCCCATATTTGCGTTTTTCCTATATTTGCTTCTCTCCCATATATCTCTTACCAACTGTCCTACCAACTGAATCCTCTCCCATATTTGCGTTTTTCCCATATTTGCGTTTTTCCCATATTTGCGTTTTTCCCATATTTGCGTCTTTCCGATATTTGCGTTTTTCCGATATTTGCGTTTTTCCAATATTTGCGTTTTTCCTATAATTGTGGTTTTCCCATAATTGCGTTTTTCCCGTAACTGCGTTTTTCCCATAACTGCGTTTTTCCCATAACTGCATTTTTCCCATAACTGCATTTCTCCCACAACTGCGTTTTTCCCATAATTGCGTTTTTCACATAATTGCGTCTTTCCCATAATTGCGTCTTTCCCATGATTGCTTTTTTCCCATAATTGCGTTTTTCCCATATTTACGTTTTTCCCATATTTACGTTTTTCCCATATTTGCGATTTTCCCATATTTGCGATTTTCCCATATTTGCGTTTTTCCCATATTTGCGTTTTCCCCATATTTTCGTTTTTCTCATATTTGGGTTCTTCCCATAAATGAGTTCTTCCCATATTTGCGTTTTTCCCACATTTGCGTTTTTCCCATATCTGAGTTTTTTCCATATTTGCGTTTTTCCCATATTTGCCTTTTTCCCATATTTGCCTTTTTCACATATTTGCCTTTTTCCCATATGTGCCTTTTCCCCATATGTGCGTTTTTCCCATATGTGCGTTTTTCCCATATTTGCGTTTTTCCAATGTTAGCGTTTTTCCAATATTTGCGTTTATCCCATATTTGCGTTTATCCCATATTTGCGTTTATCCTATATTTGCGTGTTTCCCATATTTGCGTTTTTCCCATATTTGCGTTTTTCCCATATTTGCGTTTTTCCCATATTTGCGTTTTTCCCATATTTGCGATTTTCCCATATTTGCGATTTTCCCATATTTGCGTTCTTCCCATATTTGCGTTTTCCCAATATTTTCGTTTACCCATATTTGAGTTCTTCCTGAATATGAATTCTTCCCATATTTGCGTTTTTCCCATATTTGCGTTTTTCCCAAAGTTGCGTTTTTCCCATATTTGCGTTTTTCCGATATGTGCGTTTTTCCCATATGTGCGTTTTTCCCATATGTGCGTTTTTCCCATATGCTTTTGCCATATGTGTGTTTTTCCCTTATTAGCGTTTTTCCAATATTAGCATTTTTCCCATATGTGCGTTTTTCCCATATGTGCGTTTTTCCCATATTTGCTTTTTTCCCATATTTGCTTTTTTGCCATATTTGCTTTTACCCCATATTTGCTTTTTTCCCATATTTGCGTTTTTCCTGTATTTGCGTTTTTCCCGTATTTGCGTTTTTCCCTTATTTGCGATTGTCCCTTATTTGCGATTGTCCCGTATTTGCGTTTGTCCCTTATTTGCGTTTGTCCCGTATTTGCGTTTGTCCCCTATTTGCGTTTGTCCCCTATTTGCGTTTGTCCCCTATTTGCGTTTGTCCCGTATATGCGTTTGTCCTGTATTTGCGTTTATCCTGTATATGCGTTTTTCTCTTATTTGCGTTTTTCCCATATTTGCGTTTTTCCCATATTTCCGTCTTTCCCATATTTGCGTTTTTCACAAATTTGCGTTTATCCCATATTTGCGTTTTTCCCATACTTGCGTTTTTCCCATATTTGCGTTTTTCCCATATTTGCGTTTTTCCCATATTTGTGTTTTCCCCATATTTGCGTTTTTCCCATGTATCTCCTACCAACCGTCCTACCAACTGTATCCTTCTTCTAGTCAAGTTGTGCCACAAATTTCACTTCTCCCACATTTGCGTTTTTCCGATATTTGCGTTTTTCCCATATTTGCGTTTTTCCCAAATTTGTGATTTTCCCATGTTTGTGTTTTTCCCATATTTGCGTTTTTCCCATATTTGCGTTTTCCCATATTTGCGTTTTTCCCATAATTGCGCTTTTCCCATAATTGCGTTTTTCCCACAATTGCGTTTTTCCCATATTTGCGTTTTCCCCATATTTGCGCTCAGATATTTGCGTTTTTCAGATATTTGCGTTTTCCCCAGATATTTACTACCAACCGTCCTACCAACCGAATCCTTCTTATAGCAAGTTGTGCCACATATTTCTCTTCTCACATATTTGCGTTTTTCCCATATTTGCGTTTTTCCCATTTTTTCGTTTTACCCATATTTGCCTTTTTCCCGTATTTGCGTTTTTCCCATATTTGCGTTTTTCCCATGTTTGCGTTTTTCCCATATTTGCGTTTTCCCATATATTTCTACCAACCGTCCTACCAACCGTATCCTTCTTCTAGTCAAGTTGTGAGACAAATTTCTCTTCTCCCACATTTGTGTTTTTCCCCTATTTGCGTTTTTCCCATATTTTAGTTTTTCCCATGTGGTGTCACCGCCAGACACCACACTTGCTAGGTGGTAGCCTTTAAATCGGCTGCGGTCCGCTAGCATACGTCGGACCAGCGTGTCGCCACTGTCAGTAATTGCAGACCGAGCGCCACCACACGGCAGGTCTAGAGAGACGTCCTAGGACTCGCCCCAGTTGTACAGCCAACGTAGCTAGCAACAGTTCACTGACCAATACGCTCTCATTTCCCGAGACGATAGTTAGCATAGCCTTCAGCTAAGTCATTGGCTACGACCTAGCGAGGCGCCGTGGCATTTGATATTTTATGAAGCATGTACAATCAAGAGCGATGTACACCGATTATGGATTAAAGTTAAGTATTCAAGAAGCTCCGTACTTTATTTAGTAGACTCAACTCCTTTAACTTTTCAGACCTCACGCCAGTCTGCATGAGCTTAAACGCGTGCCTTTCGGCTCCCTCAGAGAGGCTTGGCTGTCTTGCCACGCCACTACATCCCATATTTGCGTTTTTCCCATATTTACGTTTTTCCCATATTTCCGTTTTTCCCATATTTGCGTTTATCCCATATTTGCGTTTTTCCCATATTTGCTTTACTCCCATATTTGCTTTTCTCCCATATTTGCTTTTCTCCCATATATCTCTTACCAACTGTCCTACCAACTGAATCCTTCTTGAAGTCAAGTTGTGCCACAAATTTCGCTTCTTCCATACCTGCATTTTTCCCATATTTGCGTTTTTCCGATATTTGCGCTTTTCGCATATTTGCGTTTTTCCCATATTTGCGTTTTTACCATATTTGAGTTTCTCCCATATTTGCGTTTCTCCCATATTTGTGTTTTTCCCATATTTGTGTTTTTCCCATATTTGCGTTTTTCCCATATTTGCGTTTTTCCCATATTTGCGTTTTTCCCATATATGCGTTTTTCCCATATTTCCGTTTTTCCCATATTTGCGTTTTTCCTATAATTGCGTTTTTACCATAATTGCGTTTTTCCCATATTTGTGTTTTCCCATATTTGCGTTTTTCCCATATTTGCGTTTTTCCCATATTTGCCTTTTTCTCCATATTTGCGTTTTTCCCATATATGCGTTTTCCCATATTTGCGTTTTTCCTATATTTGCTTTTCTCCCATATGTCTCTTACCAACCGTCCTACCAACTGAAACCTTCTTGAAGTCAAGTTGTGCCACAAATTTCTCTTCTCCCATATTTGCGTTTTTCCCATATTTGTGTTTTACCCATATTTTCATTTTTCCCATATTTGCGTTTCTCCCATATTCGCGTTTCTCCCATATTTGCATTTCTCCCGTATTTGCGTTTCTCCCATATTTGCGTTTCTCCCATATTTGTGTTTCTCCCATATTTGCGTCTCTCCCATATTTGCGTCTCTCCCGTATTTGTGTCTCTCCCATATTTGCGTCTCTCCCATATTTGCGTTTTTCCCCTATTTGCGTTTTTCCTATAACTGCGTTTTTCCCATAACTTCGTTTTTCCCATAACTACGTTTATCCCACAACTGCGTTTTTACCATAATTGCGTTTTTCCCATAATTGCGTTTTTCCCATAATTGCGTTTTTCCCATACCTGCGTTTTTCCCATAATTGCGTTTTCCCATAATTGCGTTTTTCCCATGATTGAGTTTTTCCCACAATTGTGTTTTACCCATAATTGCGTTTTACCCATAATTGAGTTTTACCCATAATTGCGATTTACCCATATTTGCCTTTTCCCCATATTTGCCTATTCCCCATATTTGCCTTTTCCCCATATTTGCCTTTTCCCCATATTTGCCTTTTCCCCATATTTGCCTTTTCCCCATATTTGCCTTTTCCCCATATTTGCCTTTTCCTCATATTTGCCTATTCCCCATATTTGCCTATTCCCCATATTTCCCTATTCCCCATATTTGCCTTTTCCCCATATTTGCCTTTTCCCCATATTTGGCTTTTCCCCATATTTGCCTTTTCCCCATATTTGCCTTTTCCCCATATTTGCCTTTTCCCCATATTTGCCTTTTCCCCATATTTGCCTTTTCCCCATATTTGCCTGTTACCCATATTTGCCTATTCCCCATATTTGCCTATTCCCCATATTTGCCTTTTCCCCATATTTGCCTTTTCCCCATATTTGCCTTTTCCCCATATTTGCCTTTTCCCCATATTTGCCTTTTCCCCATATTTGCGTTTTTCCCATATTTGCGTTTTTCCCATATTTGCGTTTTTCCCATATTTGCGTTTTTCCCATATTTGCGTTTTTCCCATATTTGCGTTTTTCCCATATTTGCGTTTTTCCCATAATTGCGTTTTTCACATAATTGCGTTTTTCACGTAATTGCGTTTTTCACATAGTTGCGTTTTTCACATAATTGCGTTTTTCACATAATTGAGTTTTTCACAAAATTGAGTTTTCCCCATAATTGCGTTTTTCCCATAATTGCGTTTTTCCCATAATTGCGTTTTTCCCATAATTGCGTTTTTCCCATAATTGCGTTTTTCCCATAATTGCGTTTTTCCCATAATTGCGTTTTTCCCATATTTGCGTTTTTCCCATATTTGCGTTTTTCCCATATTTGCGTTTTTCCCATATTTGCGTTTTTCCTATATTTGCTTTTCTCCCATATATCTCTTACCAACTGTCCTACCAACTGAATCCTTCTTGAAGTCAAGTTGTGTCACAAATTTCTCTTCTCCCATATTTGCGTTTTTCCCATATTTGCGTTTTACCCATATTTGCATTTTTCCCGTATTTGCGTCTTTCCCATATTTGCGTTTCTCCCATATTTGCGTTTCTCCCATATTTGTGTTTCTCCCATATTTGTGTTTCTCCCATATTTGTGTTTCTCCCATATTTGCATTTCCCCATATTTGCATTTCTCCCATATTTGCGTTTTTCCCATATTTGCGTTTTTCCTATATTTGCTTCTCTCCCATATATCTCTTACCAACTGTCCTACCAACTGAATCCTCTCCCATATTTGCGTTTTTCCCATATTTGCGTTTTTCCCATATTTGCGTCTTTCCGATATTTGCGTTTTTCCGATATTTGCGTTTTTCCAATATTTGCGTTTTTCCTATAATTGTGGTTTTCCCATAATTGCGTTTTTCCCGTAACTGCGTTTTTCCCATAACTGCGTTTTTCCCATAACTGCATTTTTCCCATAACTGCATTTCTCCCACAACTGCGTTTTTCCCATAATTGCGTTTTTCACATAATTGCGTCTTTCCCATAATTGCGTCTTTCCCATGATTGCTTTTTTCCCATAATTGCGTTTTTCCCATATTTACGTTTTTCCCATATTTACGTTTTTCCCATATTTGCGATTTTCCCATATTTGCGATTTTCCCATATTTGCGTTTTTCCCATATTTGCGTTTTTCCCATATTTGCGTTTTCCCCATATTTTCGTTTTTCTCATATTTGGGTTCTTCCCATAAATGAGTTCTTCCCATATTTGCCTTTTCCCCATATTTGCCTTTTCCCCATATTTGCCTTTTCCCCATATTTGCCTTTTCCCCATATTTGCCTTTTCCCCATATTTGCCTGTTACCCATATTTGCCTATTCCCCATATTTGCCTATTCCCCATATTTGCCTTTTCCCCATATTTGCCTTTTCCCCATATTTGCCTTTTCCCCATATTTGCCTTTTCCCCATATTTGCCTTTTCCCCATATTTGCGTTTTCCCCATATTTGCGTTTTTCCCATATTTGCGTTTTTCCCATATTTGCGTTTTTCCCATATTTGCGTTTTTCCCATATTTGCGTTTTTCCCATATTTGCGTTTTTCCCATAATTGCGTTTTTCACATAATTGCGTTTTTCACGTAATTGCGTTTTTCACATAATTGCGTTTTTCACATAGTTGCGTTTTTCACATAATTGCGTTTTTCACATAATTGAGTTTTTCACAAAATTGAGTTTTCCCCATAATTGCGTTTTTCCCATAATTGCGTTTTTCCCATAATTGCGTTTTTCCCATAATTGCGTTTTTCCCATAATTGCGTTTTTCCCATAATTGCGTTTTTCCCATAATTGCGTTTTTCCCATATTTGCGTATTTCCCATATTTGCGTTTTTCCCATATTTGCGTTTTTCCTATATTTGCTTTTCTCCCATATATCTCTTACCAACTGTCCTACCAACTGAATCCTTCTTGAAGTCAAGTTGTGTCACAAATTTCTCTTCTCCCATATTTGCGTTTTTCCCATATTTGCGTTTTACCCATATTTGCATTTTTCCCATATTTGCGTTTTTCCCATATTTGCGTTTCTCCCATATTTGCGTTTCTCCCATATTTGTGTTTCTCCCATATTTGTGTTTCTCCCATATTTGTGTTTCTCCCATATTTGCATTTCCCCATATTTGCATTTCTCCCATATTTGCGTTTTTCCCATATTTGCGTTTTTCCTATATTTGCTTCTCTCCCATATATCTCTTACCAACTGTCCTACCAACTGAATCCTCTCCCATATTTGCGTTTTTCCCATATTTGCGTTTTTCCCATATTTGCGTTTTTCCCATATTTGCGTCTTTCCGATATTTGCGTTTTTCCGATATTTGCGTTTTTCCAATATTTGCGTTTTTCCTATAATTGTGGTTTTCCCATAATTGCGTTTTTCCCGTAACTGCGTTTTTCCCATAACTGCGTTTTTCCCATAACTGCGTTTTTCCCATAACTGCATTTTTCCCATAACTGCATTTCTCCCACAACTGCGTTTTTCCCATAATTGCGTTTTTCACATAATTGCGTCTTTCCCATAATTGCGTCTTTCCCATGATTGCTTTTTTCCCATAATTGCGTTTTTCCCATATTTACGTTTTTCCCATATTTACGTTTTTCCCATATTTGCGATTTTCCCATATTTGCGATTTTCCCATATTTGCGTTTTTCCCATATTTGCGTTTTCCCCATATTTTCGTTTTACTCATATTTGGGTTCTTCCCATAAATGAGTTCTTCCCATATTTGCGTTTTTCCCACATTTGCGTTTTTCCCATATCTGAGTTTTTTCCATATTTGCGTTTTTCCCATATTTGCCTTTTTCCCATATTTGCCTTTTTCACATATTTGCCTTTTTCCCATATGTGCCTTTTCCCCATATGTGCGTTTTTCCCATATGTGCGTTTTTCCCATATTTGCGTTTTTCCAATGTTAGCGTTTTTCCAATATTTGCGTTTATCCCATATTTGCGTTTATCCCATATTTGCGTTTATCCTATATTTGCGTGTTTCCCATATTTGCGTTTTTCCCATATTTGCGTTTTTCCCATATTTGCGTTTTTCCCATATTTGCGTTTTTCCCATATTTGCGATTTTCCCATATTTGCGATTTTCCCATATTTGCGTTCTTCCCATATTTGCGTTTTTCCAATATTTTCGTTTACCCATATTTGAGTTCTTCCTGAATATGAATTCTTCCCATATTTGCGTTTTTCCCATATTTGCGTTTTTCCCAAAGTTGCGTTTTTCCCATATTTGCGTTTTTCCGATATGTGCGTTTTTCCCATATGTGCGTTTTTCCCATATGTGCGTTTTTCCCATATGCTTTTGCCATATGTGTGTTTTTCCCTTATTAGCGTTTTTCCAATATTAGCATTTTTCCCATATGTGCGTTTTTCCCATATGTGCGTTTTTCCCATATTTGCTTTTTTCCCATATTTGCTTTTTTGCCATATTTGCTTTTACCCCATATTTGCTTTTTTCCCATATTTGCGTTTTTCCCGTATTTGCGTTTTTCCCGTATTTGCGTTTTTCCCTTATTTGCGATTGTCCCTTATTTGCGATTGTCCCGTATTTGCGTTTGTCCCTTATTTGCGTTTGTCCCGTATTTGCGTTTGTCCCCTATTTGCGTTTGTCCCCTATTTGCGTTTGTCCCCTATTTGCGTTTGTCCCGTATATGCGTTTGTCCTGTATTTGCGTTTATCCTGTATATGCGTTTTTCTCTTATTTGCGTTTTTCCCATATTTGCGTTTTTCCCATATTTGCATTTTTCCCATATTTGCGTTTTTCCCAAATATCTCCTACCAACCGAATCCTCCTTCTAGTCAAGTTGTGTCACACATTTCTCTTCTCCCATATTTGTGTTTTTTCGATATATGCGTTTTTCCCATATTTCCGTCTTTCCCATATTTGCGTTTTTCCCATATTTGCGTTTCTCCCATATTTGCGTTTTTCCCATATTTGCGTTTTTCACATATTTGCGTTTTTCCCATATTTTCGTTTTTCCCATATTTTCGTTTTTCCGATATTTGCGTTTTTCCCATATTTGCGTTTTTCCCATAGTTGCGCTTTTCCCATAATTGCGTTTTTCCCACAATTGCGTTTTTCCCAAATTTGCGTTTTCCCCATATTTGTGTTCAGATATTTGCGTTTTTCAGATATTTGCGTTTTCCCCAGATATTTACTACCAACCGTCCTACCAACCGAATCCTTCTTATAGCAAGTTGTGCCACAAATTTCTCTTCTCACATATTTGCGTATTTCGCATATTTGCGTTTTTCCCATATTTGCGCCTGCATCTCGTGGTAGCGCGGTAGCGTTCTCGCTTCCCACGCCCGGGTTCCCGGGTTCGATTCCCGGCGGGGTCAGGGATTTTCTCTGCCTCGTGATGGCTGGGTGTTGTGTGCTGTCCTTAGGTTAGTTCGGTTTAAGTAGTTCTAAGTTCTAGGGGACTGATGACCATAGGTGTTAAGTCCCATAGTGCTCAGAGTCAGCCATATTTGCGTTTTTCGCATATTTGCCTTTTTCCCATATTTGCGTTTTTCCCATATTTGCGTTTTTCCCATATTTGCGTTTTCCCATATTTCTACCAACCGTCCTACCAACCATATCCTCCTTCTAGTCAAGTTGTGAGACAAATTTCTCTTCTCCCACATTTGTGTTTTTCCCCTATTTACGTTTTTCCCATATTTTCATTTTTATCCCATGTGGTGTCACCGCCAGACACCACACTTGCTAGGTGGTAGCCTTTAAATCGGCCGCGGTCCGCTAGTATACGTCGGACCCGCGTGTCGCCACTGTCAGTAATTGCAGACCAAGCGCCACCACACGGCAGGTCTAGAGAGACGTCCTAGTACTCGCCCCAGTTGTACAGCCAACGTAGCTAGCAACAGTTCACTGACCAATACGCTCTCATTTGCCGAGACGAGAGTTAGCATAGCCTTCAGCTACGTCATTGGCTACGACCTAGCGAGGCGCCGTGGCATTTGATATTTTATGAAGCATGTACAATCAAGAGCGATGTACACCGATTATGGATTAAAGTTAAGTATTCAAGAAGCTCCGTACTTTATTTAGTAGACTCAACTCCTTTAACTGTTCTGACCTCACGCCAGTCTGCATGAGCTTAAACGCGTGCCTTTCGGCTCCCTCAGAGAGGCTTGGCTGTCTTGCCACGCCACTACGTCCCATATTTGCGCTTTTCCCATATTTGTGTTATTCCCATGATTGCGTTTTTCCCATGATTGCGTTTTCCCATGATTGCGTTTTTCCCATGATTGCGTTTTTCCCATAATTGTGTTTTACCCATAATTGCCTATTCCCCATATTTGCCATTTCCCCATATTTGCCTTTTCCCCATATTTGCCTTTTCCCCATATTTGCCTTTTCCCCATATTTGCCTTTTCCCCATATTTGCCTTTTCCCCATATTTGCCTTTTCCCCATATTTGCCTGTTCCCCATATTTGCCTTTTCCCCATATTTGCCTTTTCCCCATATTTGCCTTTTCCCCATATTTGCCTTTTCCCCATATTTGCCTTTTCCCCATATTTGCCTTTTCCCCATATTTGCCTTTTCCCCATATTTGCCTTTTCCCCATATTTGCCTTTTCCCCATATTTGCCTTTTCCCCATATTTGCCTTTTCCCCATATTTGAATTTTCCCCATTTTTGCGTTATCCCATATTTGCGTTTTTCCCATTTATCTCTTACCAACCGTCCTACAACTTCAAGTGAAGTTGTGCCACAAAATTCTCTTCTCCCATACATGCGTTTCTCCCATATTTGCGTTTTTCCCATATTTACGTTTTTCCCATATTTGCGTTTCTCCCATATTTGCGTTTTTCCCCTACTTACTTCTTCCTACAATTGTTTTCCCATAATTGCGTTTTTCCCATATTTGCGTTTTTCCCATATTTGCGTTTTTCCCATATTTGCGCTTTTCCCCCTATTTGCGTTTTCCCCATATTTGCGTTTTCCCCATAATTTCGTTTTACTCATATTTGGGTTCTTCCCATTATTGAGTTGTTCCCATATTTTCGTTTTACTCATATTTGCGTTTTTCCCATATTTGCGTTTCACCCCTATTTGCGTTTCTCCCATATTTGCGTTTCTCCCATATTTGCGTTCCTCCCATATTTGCGTTTTTCCCATATTTGCGTTTTTCCCATATTTTCGTTTTTCCCATATTTTCGTTTTTCCCATATTTTCGTTTTTCCCATATTTTCGTTTTTCCCATATTTTCGTTTTTCCCATATTTTCGTTTTTCACATATTTTCGTTTTTCACATAATTGCGTTTTTCACATAATTGCATTTTCCCCATAATTGATTTTTTCCCATTATTGCGTTTTTCCCATTATTGCGTTTTTCCCATAATTGCGTTTTTCCCATAATTGCGTTTTTCCCATAATTGCGTTTTTCCCATAATTGCGTTTTTCCCATAATTGCGTTTTTCCCATAATTGCGTTTTTCCCATAATTGCGTTTTTCCCATAATTGCGTTTTTCCCATAATTGCGTTTTTCCCATAATTGCGTTTTTCCCATAATTGCGTTTTTCCCATAATTGCGTTTTTCCCATAATTGCGTTTTTCCCATAATTGCGTTTTTCCCATAATTGCGTTTTTCACATAATTGCGTTTTTCACATAATTGCGTTTTTCACATAATTGCGTTTTTCACATAATTGCGTTTTTCACATAATTGCGTTTTTCACATAATTGCGTTTTTCACATAATTGCGTTTTTCACATAATTGCGTTTTTCGCATAATTGCGTTTTTCACATAAATGCGTTTTTCACATAATTGCGTTTTTCACATAATTACGTTTTTCACATAATCGAGTTTTTCACAAAATTGAGTGTTCCCCATAGTTGCGTTTTTCCCATAGTTGCGTTTTTCCCATAGTTGCGTTTTTCCCATAGTTGCGTTTTTCCCATAATTGCGTTTTTCCCATAATTGCGTTTTTCCCATAATTGCGTTTTTCCCATAATTGCGTTTTTCCCATAATTGCGTTTTTCCCATAATTGCGTTTTTCCCATAATTGCGTTTTTCCCATAATTGCGTTTTTCCCATAATTGCGTTTTTCCCATAATTGCGTTTTTTCCATAATTGCGTTTTTTCCATAATTGCGTTTTTTCCATAATTGCGTTTTTTCCATAATTGCGTTTTTCCCATATTTGCGTTTTTCCCATATTTGCTTCTCTCCCATATGTCTCTTACCAACTGTCCTACCAACTGAATCCTTCTTGAAGTCAAGTTGTGCCACAAATTTCTCTTCTCGCATATTTGCGTTTTTCCCATATTTGCGTTTTTTCCATATTTGCGTTTTTCCATATTTGCGTTTTTCCCATATTTGCGTTTCTCCCATATTTGTGTTTCTCCCATATTTGTGTTTCTCCCATATTTGCATTTCTCCCATATTTGCATTTCTCCTATATTTGCGTTTTTCCCATATTTGCGTTTTTCCTATATTTGCTTCTCTCCCATTTATCTCTTACCAACTGTCCTACCAACTGAATCCTACTTGAAGTCAAGTTGTGCCACAAATTTCTCCTCTCTCATATTTGCGTTTTTCCCATATTTGCGTTTTTCCCATATTTGCGTTTTTCCCATATTTGCGTTTTTCCCATATTTGCGTTTTTCCCATATTTGCGTTTTTCCCATATTTGCGTTTTTCCCATATTTGCGTTTTTCCCACATTTGCGTTTTTCCCATATTTGCGTTTTTCCCATATTTGCGTTTTTGCCATACTTGCGTTTTTGCCATACTTGGGTTTTTCCCATATTTGCGTTTTCCCCATATTTTCGTTTTACTCATATTTGGGTTCTTCCCATATGAGTTGTTCCCATATTTGCATATTTCCCATGTTTGCGTTTTTCCCCTATTTGAGTTTTTCCCCTATTTGAGTTTTTTCTATATTTGCGTTTTTCCCCTATTTGAGTTTTTCCCATATTTGCGTTTTTCCCATATTTCCGTTTTTCCCATATTTGCCTTTTTCCCATATGTGCCTTTTTCCCATATGTGCGTTTTTCCCATATTTGCGTTTTTCCAATGTTAGCGTTTTTCCAATATTTGCGTTTCTCCCATATTTGCGTTTTTCCAATGTTAGGGTTTTCCAATATTTGCGTTTTCCCCATATTTGCGTTTTTCCCATATTTGCGTTTTTCCTATATTTGCGTTTTTCCCATACTTGCGTTTATCCCATATTTGCGTTTATCCCGTATTTGCGTTTTTCACATATTTGCGATTTTCCCATATTTGCGTTTTTCCCATATTTGCTTTTTTCCCACATTTGCTTTTTTCCCATATTTGCTTTTTTCCCATATTTGCTTTTTTCCCATATTTGCTTTTTTCCCATATTTGCTTTTTTCGCATATTTGCTTTTTTTCCCATATTTGCTTTTTTTCCCATATTTGCTTTTTTTCCCATATTTGCTTTTTTCGCATATTTGCTTTTTTTCCCATATTTGCTTTTTTTCCCATATTTGCTTTTTTCCCATATTTGCTTTTTTCCCATATTTGCGTTTTTCCCTTATTTGCGTTTTTCCCATATTTGCGTTTCTCCCATATTTGCGTTTATCCCATATTTGCATTTCCCTAATATTTGCGTTTTTCCCATATTTGCGATTTTTCCCATATTTGCGATTTTTCCCATATTTGCGTTTTTCCCATATTTGCGTTTTTCCCATATTTGCGTTTTTCCCATATTTGCGTTTTTCCCATATTTGCGTTTCTCCCATATTTGCGTTTCTCCCATATTTGCGTTTCTCCCATATTTGCGTTTCTCCCATATTTGCGTTTCTCCCATATTTGCGTTTCTCCCATATTTGCGTTTCTCCCATATTTGCGTTTCTCCCATATTTGCGTGTCTCCCATATTTGCGTGTCTCCCATATTTGCGTGTCTCCCATATTTGCGTGTCTCCCATATTTGCGTGTCTCCCATATTTGCGTGTCTCCCATATTTGCGTGTCTCCCATATTTGCGTGTCTCCCATATTTGCGTGTCTCCCATATTTGCGTGTCTCCCATATTTGCGTGTCTCCCATATTTGCGTGTCTCCCATATTTGCGTGTCTCCCATATTTGCGTTTTTCCCATATTTGCGTTTTTCCCATATTTGCGTTTTTCCCATATTTGCGTTTTTCACATAATTGCGTTTTTCCAATGTTAGGGTTTTCCAATATTTGCGTTTTCCCCATATTTGCGTTTTCCCCATATTTGCGTTTTCCCCATATTTGCGTTTTCCCCATATTTGCGTTTTCCCCATATTTGCGTTTTCCCCATATTTGCGTTTTCCCCATATTTGCGTTTTCCCCATATTTGCGTTTTCCCCATATTTGCGTTTTCCCCATATTTGCGTTTTCCCCATATTTGCGTTTTCCCCATATTTGCGTTTTTCCCATAATTGCGTTGTTCCCATAATTGCGTTTTTCCCATAATTGCGTTTTTCCCATAATTGCGTTTTTCCCATAATTGCGTTTTTCCCATAATTGCGTTTTTTCCATAATTGCGTTTTTTCCCATAATTGCGTTTTTTCCATAATTGCGTTTTTTCCATAATTGCGTTTTTTCCATAATTGCCTTTTTTCCATAATTGCGTTTTTCCATAATTGCGTTTTTCCCATATTTGCTTCTCTCCCATATGTCTCTTACCAACTGTCCTACCAACTGAATCCTTCTTGAAGTCAAGTTGTGCCACAAATTTCTCTTCTCTCATATTTGCGTTTTTCCCATATTTGCGTTTTTCCATATTTGCGTTTTTCCCATATTTGCGTTTCTCCCATATTTGCGTTTCTCCCCTTATTTGTGTTTCTCCCATATTTGCATTTCTCCCATTTTTGCATTTCTCCTATATTTGCGTTTTTCCCATATTTGCGTTTTACCTATATTTGCTTCTCTCCCATTTATCTCTTACCAACTGTCCTACCAACTGAATCCTACTTGAAGTCAAGTTGTGCAACAAATTTCTCCTCTCTCATATTTGCGTTTTTCCCATATTTGCGTTTTTCCCATGTTTGCATTTTTCCCCTATTTGAGTTTTTCCCCTATTTGAGTTTTTCCCCTATTTGAGTTTTTTCTATATTTGCGTTTTTCCCCTATTTGAGTTTTTCCCCTATTTGAGTTTTTCCCATATTTCCGTTTTTCCCATATTTGCCTTTTGCCCATATGTGCCTTTTTCCCATATGTGCGTTTTTCCCATATTTGCGTTTTTCCAATGTTAGCGTTTTTCCAATATTTGCGTTTCTCCCATACTTGCGTTTTTCCAATGTTAGGGTTTTCCAATATTTGCGTTTACCCCATATTTGCGTTTTTCCCATATTTGCGTTTTTCCTATATTTGCATTTTTCCCATACTTGCGTTTATCCCATATTTGCGTTTATCCCATATTTGCGTTTTTCCCATATTTGCGATTTTCAAATATTTGCGTTTTTCCCATATTTGCTTTTTTCCCATATTTGCTTTTTTCCCATATTTGCTTTTTTCCCATATTTGCTTTTTTCCCATATTTGCTTTTTTCCCATATTTGCTTTTTTCCCATATTTGCTTTTTTCCCATATTTGCTTTTTTCCCATATTTGCTTTTTTCCCATATTTGCTTTTTTCGCATATTTGCTTTTTTTCCCATATTTGCTTTTTTTCCCATATTTGCTTTTTTCCCATATTTACTTTTTTCCCATATTTGCTTATTTCCCATATTTGCGTTTTTCCCTTATTTGCGTTTTTCCCATATTTGCGTTTTTCCCATATTTGCGTTTCTCCCATATTTGCATTTCCCTAATATTTGCGTTTTTCCCATATTTGCGATTTTCCCATATTTGCGTTTTTCCCATATTTGCGTTTTTCCCATATTTGCGATTTTTCCCATATTTGCGTTTTTCCCATATTTGCGTTTTTCCCATATTTCCGTTTTTCCCATATTTGCGTTTCTCCCATATTTGCGTTTCTCCCATATTTGCGTTTCTCCCATATTTGCGTTTCTCCCATATTTGCGTTTCTCCCATATTTGCGTTTCTCCCATATTTGCGTTTCTCCCATATTTGCGTTTCTCCCATATTTGCGTTTCTCCCATATTTGCGTTTCTCCCATGTTTGCGTTTCTCATATATTTGCGTTTCTCCCATATTTGCGTTTCTCCCATATTTGCGTTTCTGCCATATTTGCGTTTCTCCCATATTTGTGTCTCCCATATTTGCGTTTTTCCCATATTTGCGTTTTTCCCATATTTGCGTTTTTCCCATATTTGCGTTTTTCCCATATTTGCGTTTTTCCCATATTTGCGTTTTTCACATAATTGCGTTTTTCCAATGTTAGGGTTTTCCAATATTTGCGTTTTCCCCATATTTGCGTTTTCCCCATATTTGCGTTTTCCCCATATTTGCGTTTTCCCCATATTTGCGTTTTCCCCATATTTGCGTTTTTCCCATATTTGCGTTTTTCCTATATTTGCGTTTTTCCCATAATTGCGTTTTTCCCATAATTGCGTTTTTCCCATAATTGCGTTTTTCCCATAATTGCGTTTTTCCCATAATTGCGTTTTTCCCATAATTGCGTATTTCCCATAATTGCGTATTTCCCATAATTGCGTATTTCCCATAATTGCGTATTTCCCATAATTGCGTATTTCCCATAATTGCGTATTTCCCATAATTGCGTTTTTCCCATAATTGCGTTTTTCCCATAATTGCGTTTTTCCCATAATTGCGTTTTTCCCATAATTGCGTTTTTCCCATAATTGCGTTTTTCCCATAATTGCGTTTTTCCCATAATTGCGTTTTTCCCATAATTGCGTTTTTCCCATAATTGCGTTTTTCCCATAATTGCGTTTTTCCCATAATTGCGTTTTTCCCATAATTGCGTTTTTCCCATAATTGCGTTTTTCCCATAATTGCGTTTTTTCCATAATTGCGTTTTTTCCATAATTGCGTTTTTTCCATAATTGCGTTTTTTCCATAATTGCGTTTTTCCCATATTTGCGTTTTTCCCATATTTGCGTTTTTCCCATATTTGCGTTTTTCCCATATTTGCGTTTTTCCCATATTTGCGTTTTTCCCATATTTGCGTTTTTCCCATATTTGCGTTTTTCCCATATTTGCGTTTTTCCCATATTTGCGTTTTTCCCATATTTGCGTTTTTCCCATATTTGCTTCTCTCCCATATGTCTCTTACCAACTGTCCTACCAACTGAATCCTTCTTGAAGTCAAGTTGTGCCACAAATTTCTCTTCTCTCATATTTGCGTTTTTCCCATATTTGCGTTTTTCCCATATTTGCGTTTTTCCCATATTTGCGTTTTTCCCATATTTGCGTTTCTCCCATATTTGCGTTTCTCCCATATTTGCGTTTTTCCCATATTTGCGTTTTTCCCATATTTGCGTTTTTCCCATATTTGCGTTTTTCCCATATTTGCGTTTTTCCCATATTTGCGTTTTTCCCATATTTGCGTTTTTCCCATATTTGCGTTCTTCCCATATTTGCGTTCTTCCCATATTTGCGTTTTTCCCATATTTGCTTTTTTCCCATATTTGCTTCTCTCCCATATGTCTCTTACCAACTGTCCTACCAACTGAATCCTTCTTGAAGTCAAGTTGTGCCACAAATTTCTCTTCTCTCATATTTGCGTTTTTCCCATATTTGCGTTTTTCCCATATTTGCGATTTTTCCCATATTTGCGTTTTTCCCATATTTGCGTTTTTCCCATATTTGCGTTTTTCCCATATTTGCGTTTCTCCCATATTTGCGTTTCTCCCATATTTGCGTTTCTCCCATATTTGCGTTTCTCCCATATTTGCGTTTCTCCCATATTTGCGTTTCTCCCATATTTGCGTTTCTCCCATATTTGCGTTTCTCCCATATTTGCGTTTCTCCCATATTTGCGTTTCTCCCATGTTTGCGTTTCTCATATATTTGCGTTTCTCCCATATTTGCGTTTCTCCCATATTTGCGTTTCTGCCATATTTGCGTTTCTCCCATATTTGTGTCTCCCATATTTGCGTTTTTCCCATATTTGCGTTTTTCCCATATTTGCGTTTTTCCCATATTTGCGTTTTTCCCATATTTGCGTTTTTCCCATATTTGCGTTTTTCACATATTTGCGTTTTTCACATAATTGCGTTTTTCCAATGTTAGGGTTTTCCAATATTTGCGTTTTCCCCATATTTGCGTTTTCCCCATATTTGCGTTTTCCCCATATTTGCGTTTTCCCCATATTTGCGTTTTCCCCATATTTGCGTTTTTCCCATATTTGCGTTTTTCCTATATTTGCGTTTTTCCCATAATTGCGTTTTTCCCATAATTGCGTTTTTCCCATAATTGCGTTTTTCCCATAATTGCGTTTTTCCCATAATTGCGTTTTTCCCATAATTGCGTTTTTCCCATAATTGCGTTTTTCCCATAATTGCGTTTTTCCCATAATTGCGTTTTTCCCATAATTGCGTTTTTCCCATAATTGCGTTTTTCCCATAATTGCGTTTTTCCCATAATTGCGTTTTTCCCATAATTGCGTTTTTCCCATAATTGCGTATTTCCCATAATTGCGTTTTTCCCATAATTGCGTATTTCCCATAATTGCGTATTTCCCATAATTGCGTATTTCCCATAATTGCGTATTTCCCATAATTGCGTATTTCCCATAATTGCGTTTTTCCCATAATTGCGTTTTTCCCATAATTGCGTTTTTCCCATAATTGCGTTTTTCCCATAATTGCGTTTTTCCCATAATTGCGTTTTTCCCATAATTGCGTTTTTCCCATAATTGCGTTTTTCCCATAATTGCGTTTTTCCCATAATTGCGTTTTTCCCATAATTGCGTTTTTCCCATAATTGCGTTTTTCCCATATTTGTGTTTTTTCCATAATTGCGTTTTTTCCATAATTGCGTTTTTTCCATAATTGCGTTTTTTCCATAATTGCGTTTTTCCCATATTTGCGTTTTTCCCATATTTGCGTTTTTCCCATATTTGCGTTTTTCCCATATTTGCGTTTTTCCCATATTTGCGTTTTTCCCATATTTGCGTTTTTCCCATATTTGCGTTTTTCCCATATTTGCGTTTTTCCCATATTTGCGTTTTTCCCATATTTGCGTTTTTCCCATATTTGCTTCTCTCCCATATGTCTCTTACCAACTGTCCTACCAACTGAATCCTTCTTGAAGTCAAGTTGTGCCACAAATTTCTCTTCTCTCATATTTGCGTTTTTCCCATATTTGCGTTTTTCCCATATTTGCGTTTTTCCCATATTTGCGTTTTTCCCATATTTGCGTTTCTCCCATATTTGCGTTTCTCCCATATTTGCGTTTTTCCCATATTTGCGTTTTTCCCATATTTGCGTTTTTCCCATATTTGCGTTTTTCCCATATTTGCGTTTTTCCCATATTTGCGTTTTTCCCATATTTGCGTTTTTCCCATATTTGCGTTCTTCCCATATTTGCGTTCTTCCCATATTTGCGTTTTTCCCATATTTGCTTTTTTCCCATATTTGCTTCTCTCCCATATGTCTCTTACCAACTGTCCTACCAACTGAATCCTTCTTGAAGTCAAGTTGTGCCACAAATTTCTCTTCTCTCATATTTGCGTTTTTCCCATATTTGCGTTTTTCCCATATTTGCGTTTTTCCCATATTTGCGTTTTTCCCATATTTGCGTTTTTCCCGAATTTGCGTTTTTCCCGAATTTGCGTTTTTCCCGAATTTGCGTTTTTCCCGAATTTGCGTTTTTCCCGTATTTGCGTTTTTTCCCGTATTTGCTTTTTTTCCCGTATTTGCGTTTTTTCCCGTATTTGCGTTTTTCCCCGTATTTGCGTTTTTCCCCGTATTTGCGTTTTTCCCATACTTGCGTTTTTCCCATACTTGCGTTTTTCCCATACTTGCGTTTTTCCCATACTTGCGTTTTTCCCATACTTGCGTTTTTCCCATACTTGCGTTTTTCCCATACTTGCGTTTTTCCCATACTTGCGTTTTTCCCATACTTGCGTTTTTCCCATACTTGCGTTTTTCCCATACTTGCGTTTTTCCCATACTTGCGTTTTTCCCATACTTGCGTTTTTCCCATATTTGCGTTTTTCCCATATTTGCGTTTTTCCCATATTTGCGTTTTTCCCATATTTGCGTTTTTCCCATATTTGCGTTTTTCCCATATTTGCGTTTTTCCCATATTTGCGTTTTTCCCATATTTGCGTTTTTCCCATATTTGCGTTTTTCCCATATTTGCGTTTTTCCCATATTTGCGTTTTTCCCATATTTGCGTTTTTCCCATATTTGCGTTTTTCCCATATTTGCGTTTTTCCCATATTTGCGTTTTTCCCATATTTGCGTTTTTCCCATATTTGCGTTTTTCCCATATTTGCGTTTTTCCCATATTTGCGTTTTTCCCATATTTGCGTTTTTCCCATATTTGCGTTTTTCCCATATTTGCGTTTTTCCCATATTTGCGTTTTTCCCATATTTGCGTTTTTCCCATATTTGCGTTTTTCCCATATTTGCGTTTTTCCCATATTTGCGTTTTTCCCATATTTGCGTTTCTCCCATATTTGCGTTTCTCCCATATTTGCGTGTCTCCCATATTTGCGTGTCTCCCATATTTGCGTGTCTCCCATATTTGCGTGTCTCCCATATTTGCGTGTCTCCCATATTTGCGTGTCTCCCATATTTGCGTGTCTCCCATATTTGCGTGTCTCCCATATTTGCGTGTCTCCCATATTTGCGTGTCTCCCATATTTGCGTGTCTCCCATATTTGCGTGTCTCCCATATTTGCGTGTCTCCCATATTTGCGTTTTTCCCATATTTGCGTTTTTCCCATATTTGCGTTTTTCCCATATTTGCGTTTTTCCCATATTTGCGTTTTTCACATAATTGCGTTTTTCCAATGTTAGGGTTTTCCAATATTTGCGTTTTCCCCATATTTGCGTTTTCCCCATATTTGCGTTTTCCCCATATTTGCGTTTTCCCCATATTTGCGTTTTCCCCATATTTGCGTTTTCCCCATATTTGCGTTTTCCCCATATTTGCGTTTTCCCCATATTTGCGTTTTCCCCATATTTGCGTTTTTCCCATATTTGCGTTTTTCCCATAATTGCGTTGTTCCCATAATTGCGTTTTTCCCATAATTGCGTTTTTCCCATAATTGCGTTTTTCCCATAATTGCGTTTTTCCCATAATTGCGTTTTTTCCATAATTGCGTTTTTTCCCATAATTGCGTTTTTTCCATAATTGCGTTTTTTCCATAATTGCGTTTTTTCCATAATTGCCTTTTTTCCATAATTGCGTTTTTCCATAATTGCGTTTTTCCCATATTTGCTTCTCTCCCATATGTCTCTTACCAACTGTCCTACCAACTGAATCCTTCTTGAAGTCAAGTTGTGCCACAAATTTCTCTTCTCTCATATTTGCGTTTTTCCCATATTTGCGTTTTTCCATATTTGCGTTTTTCCCATATTTGCGTTTCTCCCATATTTGCGTTTCTCCCCTTATTTGTGTTTCTCCCATATTTGCATTTCTCCCATATTTGCATTTCTCCTATATTTGCGTTTTTCCCATATTTGCGTTTTACCTATATTTGCTTCTCTCCCATTTATCTCTTACCAACTGTCCTACCAACTGAATCCTACTTGAAGTCAAGTTGTGCAACAAATTTCTCCTCTCTCATATTTGCGTTTTTCCCATATTTGCGTTTTTCCCATGTTTGCATTTTTCCCCTATTTGAGTTTTTCCCCTATTTGAGTTTTTCCCCTATTTGAGTTTTTTCTATATTTGCGTTTTTCCCCTATGTGAGTTTTTCCCCTATTTGAGTTTTTCCCATATTTCCGTTTTTCCCATATTTGCCTTTTGCCCATATGTGCCTTTTTCCCATATGTGCGTTTTTCCCATATTTGCGTTTTTCCAATGTTAGCGTTTTTCCAATATTTGCGTTTCTCCCATACTTGCGTTTTTCCAATGTTAGGGTTTTCCAATATTTGCGTTTACCCCATATTTGCGTTTTTCCCATATTTGCGTTTTTCCTATATTTGCATTTTTCCCATACTTGCGTTTATCCCATATTTGCGTTTATCCCATATTTGCGTTTTTCCCATATTTGCGATTTTCAAATATTTGCGTTTTTCCCATATTTGCTTTTTTCCCATATTTGCTTTTTTCCCATATTTGCTTTTTTCCCATATTTGCTTTTTTCCCATATTTGCTTTTTTCCCATATTTGCTTTTTTCCCATATTTGCTTTTTTCCCATATTTGCTTTTTTCCCATATTTGCTTTTTTCGCATATTTGCTTTTTTTCCCATATTTGCTTTTTTTCCCATATTTGCTTTTTTCCCATATTTACTTTTTTCCCATATTTGCTTATTTCCCATATTTGCGTTTTTCCCTTATTTGCGTTTTTCCCATATTTGCGTTTTTCCCATATTTGCGTTTCTCCCATATTTGCATTTCCCTAATATTTGCGTTTTTCCCATATTTGCGATTTTCCCATATTTGCGTTTTTCCCATATTTGCGTTTTTCCCATATTTGCGATTTTTCCCATATTTGCGTTTTTCCCATATTTGCGTTTTTCCCATATTTGCGTTTTTCCCATATTTGCGTTTCTCCCATATTTGCGTTTCTCCCATATTTGCGTTTCTCCCATATTTGCGTTTCTCCCATATTTGCGTTTCTCCCATATTTGCGTTTCTCCCATATTTGCGTTTCTCCCATATTTGCGTTTCTCCCATATTTGCGTTTCTCCCATATTTGCGTTTCTCCCATGTTTGCGTTTCTCATATATTTGCGTTTCTCCCATATTTGCGTTTCTCCCATATTTGCGTTTCTGCCATATTTGCGTTTCTCCCATATTTGTGTCTCCCATATTTGCGTTTTTCCCATATTTGCGTTTTTCCCATATTTGCGTTTTTCCCATATTTGCGTTTTTCCCATATTTGCGTTTTTCCCATATTTGCGTTTTTCACATAATTGCGTTTTTCCAATGTTAGGGTTTTCCAATATTTGCGTTTTCCCCATATTTGCGTTTTCCCCATATTTGCGTTTTCCCCATATTTGCGTTTTCCCCATATTTGCGTTTTCCCCATATTTGCGTTTTTCCCATATTTGCGTTTTTCCTATATTTGCGTTTTACCCATAATTGCGTTTTTCCCATAATTGCGTTTTTCCCATAATTGCGTTTTTCCCATAATTGCGTTTTTCCCATAATTGCGTTTTTCCCATAATTGCGTTTTTCCCATAATTGCGTTTTTCCCATAATTGCGTTTTTCCCATAATTGCGTTTTTCCCATAATTGCGTTTTTCCCATAATTGCGTTTTTCCCATAATTGCGTTTTTCCCATAATTGCGTTTTTCCCATAATTGCGTTTTTCCCATAATTGCGTTTTTCCCATAATTGCGTATTTCCCATAATTGCGTATTTCCCATAATTGCGTATTTCCCATAATTGCGTATTTCCCATAATTGCGTATTTCCCATAATTGCGTATTTCCCATAATTGCGTTTTTCCCATAATTGCGTTTTTCCCATAATTGCGTTTTTCCCATAATTGCGTTTTTCCCATAATTGCGTTTTTCCCATAATTGCGTTTTTCCCATAATTGCGTTTTTCCCATAATTGCGTTTTTCCCATAATTGCGTTTTTCCCATAATTGCGTTTTTCCCATAATTGCGTTTTTCCCATAATTGCGTTTTTCCCATAATTGCGTTTTTCCCATAATTGCGTTTTTCCCATAATTGCGTTTTTCCCATATTTGTGTTTTTTCCATAATTGCGTTTTTTCCATAATTGCGTTTTTTCCATAATTGCGTTTTTTCCATAATTGCGTTTTTCCCATATTTGCGTTTTTCCCATATTTGCGTTTTTCCCATATTTGCGTTTTTCCCATATTTGCGTTTTTCCCATATTTGCGTTTTTCCCATATTTGCGTTTTTCCCATATTTGCGTTTTTCCCATATTTGCGTTTTTCCCATATTTGCGTTTTTCCCATATTTGCGTTTTTCCCATATTTGCGTTTTTCCCATATTTGCTTCTCTCCCATATGTCTCTTACCAACTGTCCTACCAACTGAATCCTTCTTGAAGTCAAGTTGTGCCACAAATTTCTCTTCTCTCATATTTGCGTTTTTCCCATATTTGCGTTTTTCCCATATTTGCGTTTTTCCCATATTTGCGTTTTTCCCATATTTGCGTTTCTCCCATATTTGCGTTTCTCCCATATTTGCGTTTTTCCCATATTTGCGTTTTTCCCATATTTGCGTTTTTCCCATATTTGCGTTTTTCCCATATTTGCGTTTTTCCCATATTTGCGTTTTTCCCATATTTGCGTTTTTCCCATATTTGCGTTTTTCCCATATTTGCGTTTTTCCCATATTTGCGTTTTTCCCATATTTGCGTTCTTCCCATATTTGCGTTCTTCCCATATTTGCGTTTTTCCCATATTTGCTTTTTTCCCATATTTGCTTCTCTCCCATATGTCTCTTACCAACTGTCCTACCAACTGAATCCTTCTTGAAGTCAAGTTGTGCCACAAATTTCTCTTCTCTCATATTTGCGTTTTTCCCATATTTGCGTTTTTCCCATATTTGCGTTTTTCCCATATTTGCGTTTTTCCCGAATTTGCGTTTTTCCCGAATTTGCGTTTTTCCCGAATTTGCGTTTTTCCCGAATTTGCGTTTTTCCCGAATTTGCGTTTTTCCCGTATTTGCGTTTTTTCCCGTATTTGCGTTTTTCCCCGTATTTGCGTTTTTCCCCGTATTTGCGTTTTTCCCATACTTGCGTTTTTCCCATACTTGCGTTTTTCCCATACTTGCGTTTTTCCCATACTTGCGTTTTTCCCATACTTGCGTTTTTCCCATACTTGCGTTTTTCCCATACTTGCGTTTTTCCCATACTTGCGTTTTTCCCATACTTGCGTTTTTCCCATACTTGCGTTTTTCCCATATTTGCGTTTTTCCCATATTTGCGTTTTTCCCATATTTGCGTTTTTCCCATATTTGCGTTTTTCCCATATTTGCGTTTTTCCCATATTTGCGTTTTTCCCATATTTGCGTTTTTCCCATATTTGCGTTTTTCCCATATTTGCGTTTTTCCCATATTTGCGTTTTTCCCATATTTGCGTTTTTCCCATATTTGCGTTTTTCCCATATTTGCGTTTTTCCCATATTTGCGTTTTTCCCATATTTGCGTTTTTCCCATATTTGCGTTTTTCCCATATTTGCGTTTTTCCCATATTTGCGTTTTTCCCATATTTGCGTTTTTCCCATATTTGCGTTTTTCCCATATTTGCGTTTTTCCCATATTTGCGTTTTTCCCATATTTGCGTTTTTCCCATATTTGCGTTTTTCCCATATTTGCGTTTTTCCCATATTTGCGTTTTTCCCATATTTGCGTTTTTCCCATATTTGCGTTTTTCCCATATTTGCGTTTTTCCCATATTTGCGTTTTTCCCATATTTGCGTTTTTCCCATATTTGCGTTTTTCCCATATTTGCGTTTTTCCCATATTTGCGTTTTTCCCATATTTGCGTTTTTCCCATATTTGCGTTTTTCCCATATTTGCGTTTTTCCCATATTTGCGTTTTTCCCATATTTGCGTTTTTCCCATATTTGCGTTTTTCCCATATTTGCGTTTTTCCCATATTTGCGTTTTTCCCATATTTGCGTTTTTCCCATATTTGCGTTTTTCCCATATTTGCGTTTTTCCCATATTTGCGTTTTTCCCATATTTGCGTTTTTCCCATATTTGCGTTTTTCCCATATTTGCGTTTTTCCCATATTTGCGTTTTTCCCATATTTGCGTTTTCCCTATATTTGCTTCTCTCCCTTATATCTCTTACCAACTGTCCTACCAACTGAATCCTTCTTGAAGTCAAGTTGTGCCACAAATTTCTCTTCTCCCATATTTGCGTTTTTCCCATATTTGCGTTTTTCCCATATTTGCGTTTTTCCCATATTTGCGTTTTTCCCATATTTGCGTTTTTCCCATATTTGCGTTTCTCCCATATTTGCGTTTCTCCCATATTTGCGTTTCTCCCATATTTGCGTTTCTCCCATATTTGCATTTCTCCCTTATTTGCATTTCTCCTATATTTGCGTTTTTCCTACATTTGCTTCTCTCCCATATATCTCTTACCAACTGTCCTACCAACTGAATCCTTCTTGAAGTCAAGTTGTGCCACAAATTTCTCCTCTCATATTTGCGTTTTTCCCATATTTGCGTTTTTCCCATATTTGCGTTTTTTTCATATTTGCGTTTTTTCCCATATTTGCGTTTTTCCCATATTTGCGTTTTTCCCATATTTGCGTTTTTCCCATATTTGCGTTTTTCCCATATTTGCGTTTTTCCCATATTTGCGTTTTTCCCATATTTGCGTTTTTCCCATATTTGCGTTTTTCCCATATTTGCGTTTTTCCCATATTTGCGTTTTTCCCATATTTGCGTTTTTCCCATATTTGCGGTTTTCCCATATTTGCGTTTTTCCCATATTTGCGTTTTTCCCATACTTTCTTTTTCACATAATTGCGTTTTCCCCATAATTGATTTTTTCCCATTATTGCGTTTTTCACATAATTGCGTTTTCCCCATAATTGATTTTTTCCCATAATTGCGTTTTTCCCATAATTGCGTTTTTCCCATAATTGCGTTTTTCCCATATTTGCGTTTTTCCCATATTTGCGTTCTTCCCATATTTGCGTTTTTCCAATATTTGCGTTTTTCCAATATTTGCGTTTATCCCATATTTGCGTTTATCCCATATTTGCGTGTTTCCCATATTTGCGTTTTTCCCATATTTGCGTTTCTCCCATATTTGCGTTTTTCCCATATTTGCGTTTTTCCCATATTTGCGTTTTTCCCATATTTGCGTTTTTCCCATATTTGCGATTTTCCCATATTTGCGATTTTCCCATATTTGCGTTCTTCCCATATTTGCGTTTTTCCAATATTTTCGTTTACCCATATTTGAGTTCTTTCTGAATATGAATTCTTCCCATATTTGCGTTTTTCCCATATTTGCGTTTTTCCCAAAGTTGCGTTTTTCCCATATTTGCGTTTTTCCGATATGTGCGTTTTTCCCATATGTGCGTTTTTCCCATATGTTTTTGCCATATGTGTGTTTTTCCAATATTAGCATTTTTCCCATATGTGCGTTTTTCCCATATGTGCGTTTTTCCCATATTTGCTTTTTTCCCATATTTGCTTTTTTGCCATATTTGCTTTTACCCCATATTTGCTTTTTTCCCATATTTGCGTTTTTCCCGTATTTGCGTTTTTCCCGTATTTGCGTTTTTCCCTTATTTGCGATTGTCCCTTATTTGCGATTGTCCCGTATTTGCGTATGTCCCGTATTTGCGTATGTCCCGTATTTGCGTATGTCCCGTATTTGCGTATGTCCCGTATTTGCGTATGTCCCGTATTTGCGTATGTCCCGTATTTGCGTATGTCCCGTATTTGCGTATGTCCCGTATTCGCGTATGTCCCGTATTTGCGTTTGTCCCGTATTTGCGTTTGTCCCCTATTTGTGTTTGTCCCCTATTTGCGTTTGTCCCCTATTTGCGTTTGTCCCCTATTTGCGTTTGTCCCCTATTTGCGTTTGTCCCGTATATGCGTTTGTCCTGTATTTGCGCTTGTCCCATATATGCGTTTTTCTCTTATTTGCGTTTTTCCCATATTTGCATTTTTCCCATATTTGCGTTTTTCCCAAATATCTCCTACCAACCGAACCTCCTTCTAGTCAAGTTGTCACACATTTCTCTTCTCCCATATTTGCGTTTTTTCGATATTTGCGTTTTTCCCATATTTCCGTCTTTCCCATATTTGCGTTTTTCCCATATTTGCGTTTTTCCCATATTTGCGTTTTTCCCATATTTGCGTTTTTCCCATATTTGCGTTTTTCCCATATTTGCGTTTTTCCCATATTTGCGTTTTTCCCATATTTGCGTTTTTCCCATATTTGCGTTTTTCCCATATTTGCGTTTTTCCCATATTTGCGTTTTTCCCATATTTGCGTTTTTCCCATATTTGCGTTTTTCCCATATTTGCGTTTTTCCCATATTTGCGTTTTTCCCATATTTGCGTTTTTCCCATATTTGCGTTTTTCCCATATTTGCGTTTTTCCCATATTTGCGTTTTTCCCATATTTGCGTTTTTCCCATATTTGCGTTTTTCCCATATTTGCGTTTTTCCCATATTTGCGTTTTTCCCATATTTGCGTTTTTCCCATATTTGCGTTTTTCCCACAATTGCGTTTTTCCCACAATTGCGTTTTTCCCATAATTGCGTTTTCCCCATATTTGTGTTCAGATATTTGCGTTTTTCAGATATTTGCGTTTTCCCCAGATATTTACTACCAACCGTCCTACCAACCGAATCCTTCTTATAGCAAGTTGTGCCACAAATTTCTCTTCTCACATATTTGCATATTTCGCATATTTGCGTTTTTCCCATATTTGCGCCCGCATCTCGTGGTCGCGCGGTAGCGTTCTCGCTTCCCACGCCCGGGTTCCCGGGTTCGATACCCGGCGGGGTCAGGGATTTTCTCTGCCTCGTGATGGCTGGGTGTTGTGTGCTGTCCTTAGGTTAGTTCGGTTTAAGTAGTTCTAAGTTCTAGGGGACTGATGACCATAGATGTTAAGTCCCATAGTGCTCAGAGCCAGCCATATTTGCGTTTTTCCCATATTTGCGTTTTTCCCATATTTGCCTTTTTCCCATATTTGCCTTTTTCCCATATTTGCCTTTTTCCCATATTTGCCTTTTTCCCATATTTGCCTTTTTCCCATATTTGCATTTTTCCCATATTTGCATTTTTCCCATATTTGCCTTTTTCCCATATTTGCCTTTTTCCCATATTTGCGTTATCCCATATTTGCGTTTTTCCCATTTATCTCTTACCAACCGTCCTACAACTTCAAGTGAAGTTGTGCCACAAAATTCTCTTCTCCCATACATGCGTTTCTCCCATATTTGCGTTTTTCCCATATTTGCGTTTTTCCTTGTATTTGCGTTTTTCCCATATTTACGTTTTTCCCATATTTGCGTTTCTCCCATATTTGCGTTTTTCCCCTACTTACTTCTTCCTACAATTGTTTTCCCATAATTGCGTTTTTCCCATATTTGCGTTTTTCCCATATTTGCGTTTTTCCCATATTTGCGTTTTTCCCATATTTGCGTTTTTCCCATATTTGCGTTTTTCCCATATTTGCGTTTTTCCCATATTTGCGTTTTTCCCATATTTGCGTTTTTCCCATATTTGCGTTTTTCCCATATTTGCGTTTTTCCCATATTTGCGTTTTTCCCATATTTGCGTTTTTCCCATATTTGCGTTTTTCCCATATTTGCGTTTTTCCCATATTTGCGCTTTTCCCCTATTTGCGTATTCCCCATATTTGCGTTTTCCCCATATTTGCATTTTCCCCATAATTTCGTTTTACTCATATTTGGGTTCTTCCCATTTATGAGTTGTTCCCATATTTTCGTTTTACTCATATTTGCATTTTTCCCATATTTGCGTTTTTCCCAAATTTGCGTTTTTCCCATATTTGCGTTTTTCCCATATCTGCGTTTTTCCCATATCTGCGTTTTTCCCATATTTGCGTTTTTCCCATATCTGCGTTTTTCCCATATCTGCGTTTTTCCCATATTTGCGTTTGTCCCATATTTGCGTTTCACCCCTATTTGCGTTTCACCCCTATTTGCGTTTCACCCATATTTGCGTTTCACCCATATTTGCGTTTCTCCCATATTTGCGTTTCTCCCATATTTGCGTTTCTCCCATATTTGCGTTTTTCCCATATTTGCGTTTTTCCCATATTTTCGTTTTTCCCATATTTTCGTTTTTCCCATATTTTCGTTTTCCCATATTTTCGTTTTCCCATATTTTCGTTTTCCCATATTTTCATTTTTCCCATATTTTCGTTTTTCCCATATTTTCGTTTTTCCCACATTTTCGTTTTTCCCACATTTTCGTTTTTCCCATATTTTCGTTTTTCCCATATTTTCGTTTTTCCCATATTTTCGTTTTTCCCATATTTTCGTTTTTCCCATATTTTCGTTTTTCCCATATTTTCGTTTTTCCCATATTTTCGTTTTTCCCATATTTTCGTTTTTCCCATATTTTCGTTTTTCCCATATTTTCGTTTTTCCCATATTTTCGTTTTTCACATATTTTCGTTTTTCACATAATTGCATTTTCCCCATAATTGATTTTTCCCATTATTGCGTTTTTCCCATAATTGCGTTTTTCCCATAATTGCGTTTTTCCCATAGTTGCGTTTTTCCCATAGTTGCGTTTTTCCCATAGTTGCGTTTTTCCCATAATTGCGTTTTTCCCATAGTTGCGTTTTTCCCATAGTTGCGTGTTTCCCATAGTTGCGTGTTTCCCATAGTTGCGTGTTTCCCATAGTTGCGTTTTTCCCATAGTTGCGTTTTTCCCATAATTGCGTTTTTCCCATAATTGCGTTTTTCCTACAATTGCGTTTTTCCCACAATTGCGTTTTTCCCATAATTGCGTTTTTCCCATAATTGCGTTTTTCCCATAATTGCGTTTTTCCCATAATTGCGTTTTTCCCATAATTGCGTTTTTCCCATAATTGCGTTTTTCCCATAATTGCGTTTTTCCCATAATTGCGTTTTTCCCATAATTGCGTTTTTCCCATAATTGCGTTTTTCCCATAATTGCGTTTTTCCCATAATTGCGTTTTTCCCATAATTGCGTTTTTCCCATAATTGCGTTTTTCCCATAATTGCGTTTTTCCCATAATTGCGTTTTTCCCATAATTGCGTTTTTCACATAATTGCGTTTTTCACATAATTGCGTTTTTCACATAATTGCGTTTTTCACATAATTGCGTTTTTCACATAATTGCGTTTTTCACATAATTGCGTTTTTCACATAATTGCGTTTTTCACATAATTGCGTTTTTCACATAATTGCGTTTTTCACATAATTGCGTTTTTCACATAATTGCGTTTTTCACATAATTGCGTTTTTCACATAATTGCGTTTTTCACATAATTGCGTTTTTCACATAATTGCGTTTTTCACATAATTGCGTTTTTCACATAATTGCGTGTTTCACATAATTGCGTTTTTCACATAATTGCGTTTTTCACATAATTGCGTTTTTCACATAATTGCGTTTTTCACATAATTGCGTTTTTCACATAATTGCGTTTTTCACATAATTGCGTTTTTCACATAATTGCGTTTTTCACATAATTGCGTTTTTCACATAATTGCGTTTTTCACATAATTGCGTTTTTCCCATAATTGCGTTTTTTCCATAATTGCGTTTTTTCCATAATTGCGTTTTTTCCATAATTGCGTTTTTCCCATATTTGCGTTTTTCCCATACTTGCGTTTTTCCCATACTTGCGTTTTTCCCATATTTGCGTTTTCCCCATAATTTCGTTTTACTCATATTTGGGTTCTTCCCATATGAGTTGTTCCCATATTTGCATTTTTCCCATGTTTGCGTTTTTCCCCTATTTGAGTTTTTCCCCTATTTGAGTTTTTTCTATATTTGCGTTTTTCCCCTATTTGAGTTTTTCCCCTATTTGAGTTTTTTCCCATATTTGCGTTTTTCCCATATTTCCGATTTTCCCATATTTGCCTTTTGCCCATATGTGCCTTTTTCCCATATGTGCGGTTTTCCCATATTTGCGTTTTTCCAATGTTAGCGTTTTTCCAATATTTGCGTTTCTCCCATATTTGCGTTTTTCCAATGTTAGGGTTTTCCAATATTTGCGTTTTTCCCGTATTTGCGTTTTTCCCATATTTGCGTTTTTCCCATATTTGCGTTTTTCCCATATTTGCGTTTTTCCCATATTTGCGTTTTTCCCATATTTGCGTTTTTCCCATATTTGCGTTTTTCCCATATTTGCGTTTTTCCCATATTTGCGTTTTTCCCATATTTGCGTTTTTCCCATATTTGCGTTTTTCCCATATTTGCGTTTTTCCCATATTTGCGTTTTTCCCATATTTGCGTTTTTCCCATATTTGCGTTTTTCCCATATTTGCGTTTTTCCCATATTTGCGTTTTTCCCATATTTGCGTTTTTCCCATATTTGCGTTTTTCCCATATTTGCGTTTTTCCCATATTTGCGTTTTTCCCATATTTGCGTTTTTCCCATATTTGCGTTTTTCCCATATTTGCGTTTTTCCCATATTTGCGTTTTTCCCATATTTGCGTTTTTCCCATATTTGCGTTTTTCCCATATTTGCGTTTTTCCCATATTTGCGTTTTTCCCATATTTGCGTTTTTCCCATATTTGCGTTTTTCCCATATTTGCGTTTTTCCCATATTTGCGTTTTTCCCATATTTGCGTTTTTCCCATATTTGCGTTTTTCCCATATTTGCGTTTTTCCCATATTTGCGTTTTTCCCATATTTGCGTTTTTCCCATATTTGCGTTTTTCCCATATTTGCGTTTTTCCCATATTTGCGTTTTTCCCATATTTGCGTTTTCCCATATTTCTACCAACCGTCCTACCAACCATATCCTCCTTCTAGTCAAGTTGTGAGACAAATTTCTCTTCTCCCACATTTGTGTTTTTCCCCTATTTACGTTTTTCCCATATTTTCATTTTTTCCCATGTGGTGTCACCGCCAGACACCACACTTGCTAGGTGGTAGCCTTTAAATCGGCCGCGGTCCGCTAGTATACATCGGACCCGCGTGTCGCCACTGTCAGTAATTGCAGACCAAGCGCCACCACACGGCAGGTCTAGAGAGACGTCCTAGTACTCGCCCCAGTTGTACAGCTAACGTAGCTAGCAACAGTTCACTGACCAATACGCTCTCATTTGCCGAGACGAGAGTTAGCATAGCCTTCAGCTACGTCATTGGCTACGACCTAGCGAGGCGCCGTGGCATTTGATATTTTATGAAGCATGTACAATCAAGAGCGATGTACACCGATTATGGATTAAAGTTAAGTATTCAAGAAGCTCCGTACTTTATTTAGTAGACTCAACTCCTTTAACTGTTCAGACCTCACGCCAGTCTGCATGAGCTTAAACGGGTGCCTTTCGGCTCCCTCAGAGAGGCTTGGCTGTCTTGCCACGCCACTACGTCCCATATTTGCGCTTTTCCCATATTTGTGTTATTCCCATGATTGCGTTTTTCCCATGATTGCGTTTTTCCCATGATTGCGTTTTTCCCATGATTGCGTTTTTCCCATGATTGCGTTTTTCCCATGATTGCGTTTTTCCCATGATTGCGTTTTTCCCATGATTGCGTTCTTCCCATGATTGCGTTTTTCCCATAATTGTGTTTTACCCATAATGGCCTATTCCCCATATTTGCCTTTTCCCCATATTTGCCTTTTCCCCATATTTGCCTTTTCCCCATATTTGCCTTTTCCCCATATTTGCCTTTTCCCCATATTTGCCTTTTCCCCATATTTGCCTTTTCCCCATATTTGCCTTTTCCCCATATTTGCCTTTTCCCCATATTTGCCTTTTCCCCATATTTGCCTTTTCCCCATATTTGCCTTTTCCCCATATTTGCCTTTTCCCCATATTTGCCTTTTCCCCATATTTGCCTTTTCCCCATATTTGCCTTTTCCCCATATTTGCCTTTTCCCCATATTTGCCTTTTCCCCATATTTGCCTTTTCCCCATATTTGCCTTTTCCCCATATTTGCCTTTTCCCCATATTTGCCTTTTCCCCATATTTGCCTATTCTCCATATTTGCCTTTTCCCCATATTTGCCTTTTCCCCATATTTGCCTTTTCCCCATATTTGCCTTTTCCCCATATTTGCCTTTTCCCCATATTTGCCTTTTCCCCATATTTGCCTTTTCCCCATATTTGCCTTTTCCCCATATTTGCCTTTTCCCCATATTTGCCTTTTCCCCATATTTGCCTTTTCCCCATATTTGCCTTTTCCCCATATTTGCCTTTTCCCCATATTTGCCTTTTCCCCATATTTGCCTTTTCCCCATATTTGCCTTTTCCCCATATTTGCCTTTTCCCCATATTTGCCTTTTCCCCATATTTGCCTTTTCCCCATATTTGCCTTTTCCCCATATTTGCCTTTTCCCCATATTTGCCTTTTCCCCATATTTGCCTTTTCCGCATATTTGCCTTTTCCCCATATTTGCCTTTTCCCCATATTTGCCTTTTCCCCATATTTGCCTTTTCCCCATATTTGCCTTTTCCCCATATTTGCCTTTTCCCCATATTTGCCTTTTCCCCATATTTGCCTTTTCCCCATATTTGCCTTTTCCCCATATTTGCCTTTTCCCCATATTTGCCTTTTCCCCATATTTGCCTTTTCCCCATATTTGCCTTTTCCCCATATTTGCCTTTTCCCCATATTTGCCTTTTCCCCATATTTGCCTTTTCCCCATATTTGCCTTTTCCCCATATTTGCCTTTTCCCCATATTTGCCTTTTCCCCATATTTGCCTTTTCCCCATATTTGCCTTTTCCCCATATTTGCCTTTTCCCCATATTTGCCTTTTCCCCATATTTGCCTTTTCCCCATATTTGCCTTTTCCCCATATTTGCCTTTTCCCCATATTTGCCTTTTCCCCATATTTGCCTTTTCCCCATATTTGCCTTTTCCCCATATTTGCCTTTTCCCCATATTTGCCTTTTCCCCATATTTGCCTTTTCCCCATATTTGCCTTTTCCCCATATTTGCCTTTTCCCCATATTTGCCTTTTCCCCATATTTGCCTTTTCCCCATATTTGCCTTTTCCCCATATTTGCCTTTTCCCCATATTTGCCTTTTCCCCATATTTGCCTTTTCCCCATATTTGCCTTTTCCCCATATTTGCCTTTTCCCCATATTTGCCTTTTCCCCATATTTGCCTTTTCCCCATATTTGCCTTTTCCCCATATTTGCCTTTTCCCCATATTTGCCTTTTCCCCATATTTGCCTTTTCCCCATATTTGCCTTTTCCCCATATTTGCCTTTTCCCCATATTTGCCTTTTCCCCATATTTGCCTTTTCCCCATATTTGCCTTTTCCCCATATTTGCCTTTTCCCCATATTTGCCTTTTCCCCATATTTGCCTTTTCCCCATATTTGCCTTTTCCCCATATTTGCCTTTTCCCCATATTTGCCTTTTCCCCATATTTGCCTTTTCCCCATATTTGCCTTTTCCCCATATTTGCCTTTTCCCCATATTTGCCTTTTCCCCATATTTGCCTTTTCCCCATATTTGCCTTTTCCCCATATTTGCCTTTTCCCCATATTTGCCTTTTCCCCATATTTGCCTTTTCCCCATATTTGCCTTTTCCCCATATTTGCCTTTTCCCCATATTTGCCTTTTCCCCATATTTGCCTTTTCCCCATATTTGCCTTTTCCCCATATTTGCCTTTTCCCCATATTTGCCTTTTCCCCATATTTGCCTTTTCCCCATATTTGCCTTTTCCCCATATTTGCCTTTTCCCCATATTTGCCTTTTCCCCATATTTGCCTTTTCCCCATATTTGCCTTTTCCCCATATTTGCCTTTTCCCCATATTTGCCTTTTCCCCATATTTGCCTTTTCCCCATATTTGCCTTTTCCCCATATTTGCCTTTTCCCCATATTTGCCTTTTCCCCATATTTGCCTTTTCCCCATATTTGCCTTTTCCCCATATTTGCCTTTTCCCCATATTTGCCTTTTCCCCATATTTGCCTTTTCCCCATATTTGCCTTTTCCCCATATTTGCCTTTTCCCCATATTTGCCTTTTCCCCATATTTGCCTTTTCCCCATATTTGCCTTTTCCCCATATTTGCCTTTTCCCCATATTTGCCTTTTCCCCATATTTGCCTTTTCCCCATATTTGCCTTTTCCCCATATTTGCCTTTTCCCCATATTTGCCTTTTCCCCATATTTGCCTTTTCCCCATATTTGCCTTTTCCCCATATTTGCCTTTTCCCCATATTTGCCTTTTCCCCATATTTGCCTTTTCCCCATATTTGCCTTTTCCCCATTTTTGCGTTTTTCCCATTTATCTCTTACCAACCGTCCTACAACTTCTTCAAGTGAAGTTGTGCCACAAAATTCTCTTCTCCCATACATGCGTTTTTCCCATATTTGCGTTTTTCCCATATTTGCGTTTTTCCTTGTATTTGCGTTTTTCCCATTTTTACGTTTTTCCCATATTTGCGTTTCTCCCATATTTGCATTTTTTCCCTACTTACTTCTTCCTACAATTGTTTTCCCATAATTGCGTTTTTCCCATAATTGCGTTTTTCCCATATTTGCGTTTTTCCCATATTTGCGCTTTTCCCCTATCTGCGTTTTCCCCCTATTTGCGTTTTCCCCCTATTTGCGTTTTCCCCCTATTTGCGTTTTCCCCCTATTTGCGTTTTCCCCCTATTTGCGTTTTCCCCCTATTTGCGTTTTCCCCCTATTTGCGTTTTCCCCCTATTTGCGTTTTCCCCCTATTTGCGTTTTCCCCCTATTTGCGTTTTCCCCCTATTTGCGTTTTCCCCCTATTTGCGTTTTCCCCCTATTTGCGTTTTCCCCCTATTTGCGTTTTCCCCCTATTTGCGTTTTCCCCTATTTGCGTTTTCCCCCTATTTGCGTTTTCCCCCTATTTGCGTTTTCCCCCTATTTGCGTTTTCCCCCTATTTGCGTTTTCCCCCTATTTGCGTTTTCCCCCTATTTGCGTTTTCCCCCTATTTGCGTTTTCCCCCTATTTGCGTTTTCCCCCTATTTGCGTTTTCCCCCTATTTGCGTTTTCCCCCTATTTGCGTTTTCCCCCTATTTGCGTTTTCCCCCTATTTGCGTTTTCCCCATATTTGCGTTTTCCCCATATTTGCGTTTTCCCCATATTTGCGTTTTCCCCATATTTGCGTTTTTCCCGTATTTGCGTTTTTTCCGTATTTGCGTTTTTCCCGTATTTGCGTTTTTCCCGTATTTGCGTTTTTCCCGTATTTGCGTTTTTCCCATATTTGCGTTTTTCCCATATTTGCGTTTTTCCCATATTTGCGTTTTTCCCATATTTGCGTTTTTCCCATATTTGCGTTTTTCCCATATTTGCGTTTTTCCCATATTTGCGTTTTTCCCATATTTGCGTTTTTCCCATATTTGCGTTTTTCCCATATTTGCGTTTTTCCCATATTTGCGTTTTTCCCTATATTTGCGTTTTTCCCTATATTTGCGTTTTTCCCTATATTTGCGTTTTCCCTATATTTGCGTTTTTCCCTATATTTGCGTTTTTCCCTATATTTGCGTTTTTCCCTATATTTGCGTTTTTCCCTATATTTGTGTTTTCCCTATATTTGCTTCTCTCCCTTATATCTCTTACCAACTGTCCTACCAACTGAATCCTTCTTGAAGTCAAGTTGTGCCACAAATTTCTCTTCTCCCATATTTGCGTTTTTCCCATATTTGCGTTTTTCCCATATTTGCGTTTCTCCCATATTTGCGTTTCTCCCATATTTGCGTTTCTCCCATATTTGCGTTTCTCCCATATTTGCGTTTCTCCCATATTTGCGTTTCTCCCATATTTGCGTTTCTCCCATATTTGCGTTTCTCCCATATTTGCATTTCTCCCTTATTTGCATTTCTCCTATATTTGCGTGTTTCCCATATTTGCGTTTTTCCTACATTTGCTTCTCTCCCATATATCTCTTACCAACTGTCCTACCAACTGAATCCTTCTTGAAGTCAAGTTGTGCCACAAATTTCTCCTCTCCTATTTGCGTTTTTCCCATATTTGCGTTTTTCCCATATTTGCGTTTTTCCCATATTTGCGTTTTTCCCATATTCGCCTTTATCCCATATTTGCGTTTTTCCCATATTTGTGTTTTCCCCCTATTTGCGTTTTCCCCCTATTTGCGTTTTCCCCCTATTTGCGTTTTCCCCCTATTTGCGTTTTCCCCATATTTGCGTTTTTCCCATATTTGCGTTTTTCCCATATTTGCGTTTTTCCCATACTTGCGTTTTTCCCATACTTGCGTTTTTCCCATATTTGCGTTTTCCCCATATTTTCGTTTTACTCATATTTGGGTTCTTCCCATATGAGTTGTTCCCATATTTGCATTTTTCCCATGTTTGCGTTTTTCCCATATTTGCGTTTTTCCCATATTTGCGTTTTTCCCATATTTGCGTTTTTCCCATATTTGCGTTTTTCCCATATTTGCGTTTTTCCCATATTTGCGTTTTTCCCGTATTTGCGTTTTTCCCATATTTGCGTTTTTCCCATATTTGCGTTTTTCCCATATTTGCGTTTTTCCCATATTTGCGTTTTTCCCATATTTGCGTTTTTCCCATATTTGCGTTTTTCCCATATTTGCGTTTTTCCCATATTTGCGTTTTTCCCATATTTGCGTTTTTCCCATATTTGCGTTTTTCCCATATTTGCGTTTTTCCCATATTTGCGTTTTTCCCATATTTGCGTTTTTCCCATATTTGCGTTTTTCCCATATTTGCGTTTTTCCCATATTTGCGTTTTTCCCATATTTGCGTTTTTCCCATATTTGCGTTTTTCCCATATTTGCGTTTTTCCCATATTTGCGTTTTTCCCATATTTGCGTTTTTCCCATATTTGCGTTTTTCCCATATTTGCGTTTTTCCCATATTTGCGTTTTTCCCATATTTGCGTTTTTCCCATATTTGCGTTTTCCCATATTTCTACCAACCGTCCTACCAACCATATCCTCCTTCTAGTCAAGTTGTGAGACAAATTTCTCTTCTCCCACATTTGTGTTTTTCCCCTATTTACGTTTTTCCCATATTTTCATTTTTTCCCATGTGGTGTCACCGCCAGACACCACACTTGCTAGGTGGTAGCCTTTAAATCGGCCGCGGTCCGCTAGTATACATCGGACCCGCGTGTCGCCACTGTCAGTAATTGCAGACCAAGCGCCACCACACGGCAGGTCTAGAGAGACGTCCTAGTACTCGCCCCAGTTGTACAGCTAACGTAGCTAGCAACAGTTCACTGACCAATACGCTCTCATTTGCCGAGACGAGAGTTAACATAGCCTTCAGCTACGTCATTGGCTACGACCTAGCGAGGCGCCGTGGCATTTGATATTTTATGAAGCATGTACAATCAAGAGCGATGTACACCGATTATGGATTAAAGTTAAGTATTCAAGAAGCTCCGTACTTTATTTAGTAGACTCAACTCCTTTAACTGTTCAGACCTCACGCCAGTCTGCATGAGCTTAAACGGGTGCCTTTCGGCTCCCTCAGAGAGGCTTGGCTGTCTTGCCACGCCACTACGTCCCATATTTGCGCTTTTCCCATATTTGTGTTATTCCCATGATTGCGTTTTTCCCATGATTGCGTTTTTCCCATGATTGCGTTTTTCCCATGATTGCGTTTTTCCCATGATTGCGTTTTTCCCATGATTGCGTTTTTCCCATGATTGCGTTTTTCCCATGATTGCGTTTTTCCCATGATTGCGTTCTTCCCATGATTGCGTTTTTCCCATAATTGTGTTTTACCCATAATGGCCTATTCCCCATATTTGCCATTTCCCCATATTTGCCTTTTCCCCATATTTGCCTTTTCCCCATATTTGCCTTTTCCCCATATTTGCCTTTTCCCCATATTTGCCTTTTCCCCATATTTGCCTTTTCCCCATATTTGCCTTTTCCCCATATTTGCCTTTTCCCCATATTTGCCTTTTCCCCATATTTGCCTTTTCCCCATATTTGCCTTTTCCCCATATTTGCCTTTTCCCCATATTTGCCTTTTCCCCATATTTGCCTTTTCCCCATATTTGCCTTTTCCCCATATTTGCCTTTTCCCCATATTTGCCTTTTCCCCATATTTGCCTTTTCCCCATATTTGCCTTTTCCCCATATTTGCCTTTTCCCCATATTTGCCTTTTCCCCATATTTGCCTTTTCCCCATATTTGCCTTTTCCCCATATTTGCCTTTTCCCCATATTTGCCTTTTCCCCATATTTGCCTTTTCCCCATATTTGCCTTTTCCCCATATTTGCCTTTTCTCCATATTTGCCTTTTCCCCATATTTGCCTTTTCCCCATATTTGCCTTTTCCCCATATTTGCCTTTTCCCCATATTTGCCTTTTCCCCATATTTGCCTTTTCCCCATATTTGCCTTTTCCCCATATTTGCCTTTTCCCCATATTTGCCTTTTCCCCATATTTGCCTTTTCCCCATATTTGCCTTTTCCCCATATTTGCCTTTTCCCCATATTTGCCTTTTCCCCATATTTGCCTTTTCCCCATATTTGCCTTTTCCCCATATTTGCCTTTTCCCCATATTTGCCTTTTCCCCATATTTGCCTTTTCCCCATATTTGCCTTTTCCCCATATTTGCCTTTTCCCCATATTTGCCTTTTCCCCATATTTGCCTTTTCCCCATATTTGCCTTTTCCCCATATTTGCCTTTTCCCCATATTTGCCTTTTCCCCATATTTGCCTTTTCCCCATATTTGCCTTTTCCCCATATTTGCCTTTTCCCCATATTTGCCTTTTCCCCATATTTGCCTTTTCCCCATATTTGCCTTTTCCCCATATTTGCCTTTTCCCCATATTTGCCTTTTCCCCATATTTGCCTTTTCCCCATATTTGCCTTTTCCCCATATTTGCCTTTTCCCCATATTTGCCTTTTCCCCATATTTGCCTTTTCCCCATATTTGCCTTTTCCCCATATTTGCCTTTTCCCCATATTTGCCTTTTCCCCATATTTGCCTTTTCCCCATATTTGCCTTTTCCCCATATTTGCCTTTTCCCCATATTTGCCTTTTCCCCATATTTGCCTTTTCCCCATATTTGCCTTTTCCCCATATTTGCCTTTTCCCCATATTTGCCTTTTCCCCATATTTGCCTTTTCCCCATATTTGCCTTTTCCCCATATTTGCCTTTTCCCCATATTTGCCTTTTCCCCATATTTGCCTTTTCCCCATATTTGCCTTTTCCCCATATTTGCCTTTTCCCCATATTTGCCTTTTCCCCATATTTGCCTTTTCCCCATATTTGCCTTTTCCCCATATTTGCCTTTTCCCCATATTTGCCTTTTCCCCATATTTGCCTTTTCCCCATATTTGCCTTTTCCCCATATTTGCCTTTTCCCCATATTTGCCTTTTCCCCATATTTGCCTTTTCCGCATATTTGCCTTTTCCCCATATTTGCCTTTTCCCCATATTTGCCTTTTCCCCATATTTGCCTTTTCCCCATATTTGCCTTTTCCCCATATTTGCCTTTTCCCCATATTTGCCTTTTCCCCATATTTGCCTTTTCCCCATATTTGCCTTTTCCCCATATTTGCCTTTTCCCCATATTTGCCTTTTCCCCATATTTGCCTTTTCCCCATATTTGCCTTTTCCCCATATTTGCCTTTTCCCCATATTTGCCTTTTCCCCATATTTGCCTTTTCCCCATATTTGCCTTTTCCCCATATTTGCCTTTTCCCCATATTTGCCTTTTCCCCATATTTGCCTTTTCCCCATATTTGCCTTTTCCCCATATTTGCCTTTTCCCCATATTTGCCTTTTCCCCATATTTGCCTTTTCCCCATATTTGCCTTTTCCCCATATTTGCCTTTTCCCCATATTTGCCTTTTCCCCATATTTGCCTTTTCCCCATATTTGCCTTTTCCCCATATTTGCCTTTTCCCCATATTTGCCTTTTCCCCATATTTGCCTTTTCCCCATATTTGCCTTTTCCCCATATTTGCCTTTTCCCCATATTTGCCTTTTCCCCATATTTGCCTTTTCCCCATATTTGCCTTTTCCCCATATTTGCCTTTTCCCCATATTTGCCTTTTCCCCATATTTGCCTTTTCCCCATATTTGCCTTTTCCCCATATTTGCCTTTTCCCCATATTTGCCTTTTCCCCATATTTGCCTTTTCCCCATATTTGCCTTTTCCCCATATTTGCCTTTTCCCCATATTTGCCTTTTCCCCATATTTGCCTTTTCCCCATATTTGCCTTTTCCCCATATTTGCCTTTTCCCCATATTTGCCTTTTCCCCATATTTGCCTTTTCCCCATATTTGCCTTTTCCCCATATTTGCCTTTTCCCCATATTTGCCTTTTCCCCATATTTGCCTTTTCCCCATATTTGCCTTTTCCCCATTTTTGCGTTTTTCCCATTTATCTCTTACCAACCGTCCTACAACTTCTTCAAGTGAAGTTGTGCCACAAAATTCTCTTCTCCCATACATGCGTTTTTCCCATATTTGCGTTTTTCCCATATTTGCGTTTTTCCTTGTATTTGCGTTTTTCCCATATTTACGTTTTTCCCATATTTGCGTTTCTCCCATATTTGCATTTTTTCCCTACTTACTTCTTCCTACAATTGTTTTCCCATAATTGCGTTTTTCCCATAATTGCGTTTTTCCCATATTTGCGTTTTTCCCATATTTGCGCTTTTCCCCTATCTGCGTTTTCCCCCTATTTGCGTTTTCCCCCTATTTTTTTTTCCCCCTATTTTTTTTCCCCCTATTTGCGTTTTCCCCCTATTTGCGTTTTCCCCCTATTTGCGTTTTCCCCCTATTTGCGTTTTCCCCCTATTTGCGTTTTCCCCCTATTTGCGTTTTCCCCCTATTTGCGTTTTCCCCCTATTTGCGTTTTCCCCCTATTTGCGTTTTCCCCCTATTTGCGTTTTCCCCCTATTTGCGTTTTCCCCCTATTTGCGTTTTCCCCCTATTTGCGTTTTCCCCCTATTTGCGTTTTCCCCCTATTTGCGTTTTCCCCCTATTTGCGTTTTCCCCCTATTTGCGTTTTCCCCCTATTTGCGTTTTCCCCCTATTTGCGTTTTCCCCCTATTTGCGTTTTCCCCCTATTTGCGTTTTCCCCCTATTTGCGTTTTCCCCCTATTTGCGTTTTCCCCCTATTTGCGTTTTCCCCCTATTTGCGTTTTCCCCCTATTTGCGTTTTCCCCCTATTTGCGTTTTCCCCCTATTTGCGTTTTCCCCCTATTTGCGTTTTCCCCCTATTTGCGTTTTCCCCCTATTTGCGTTTTCCCCCTATTTGCGTTTTCCCCCTATTTGCGTTTTCCCCCTATTTGCGTTTTCCCCCTATTTGCGTTTTCCCCCTATTTGCGTTTTCCCCCTATTTGCGTTTTCCCCATATTTGCGTTTTTCCCATATTTGCGTTTTTCCCATATTTGCGTTTTTCCCATATTTGCGTTTTTCCCATATTTGCGTTTTTCCCATATTTGCGTTTTTCCCATATTTGCGTTTTTCCCATATCTGCATATTTCCCATATTTGCGGTTTCCCATATTTGCGTTTTTCCCATATTTGCGTTTACCCCATATTTGCGTTTTCCCCGTATTTGCGTTTTTCCCGTATTTGCGTTTTTTCCGTATTTGCGTTTTTCCCGTATTTGCGTTTTTCCCATATTTGCGTTTTTCCCATATTTGCGTTTTTCCCATATTTGCGTTTTTCCCATATTTGCGTTTTTCCCATATTTGCGTTTTTCCCATATTTGCGTTTTTCCCATATTTGCGTTTTTCCCATATTTGCGTTTTTCCCATATTTGCGTTTTTCCCATATTTGCGTTTTTCCCATATTTGCGTTTTTCCCATATTTGCGTTTTTCCCATATTTGCGTTTTTCCCATATTTGCGTTTTTCCCATATTTGCGTTTTTCCCATATTTGCGTTTTTCCCATATTTGCGTTTTTCCCATATCTGCATTTTTCCCATATTTGCGGTTTCCCATATTTGCGTTTTTCCCATATTTGCGTTTACCCCATATTTGCGTTTTCCCCGTATTTGCGTTTTTCCCGTATTTGCGTTTTTTCCGTATTTGCGTTTTTCCCGTATTTGCGTTTTTCCCATATTTGCGTTTTTCCCATATTTGCGTTTTTCCCATATTTGCGTTTTTCCCATATTTGCGTTTTTCCCATATTTGCGTTTTTCCCATATTTGCGTTTTTCCCATATTTGCGTTTTTCCCATATTTGCGTTTTTCCCATATTTGCGTTTTTCCCATATTTGCGTTTTTCCCTATATTTGCGTTTTTCCCTATATTTGCGTTTTTCCCTACATTTGCGTTTTTCCCTATATTTGCGTTTTTCCCTATATTTGCGTTTTTCCCTATATTTGCGTTTTTCCCTATATTTGTGTTTTCCCTATATTTGTGTTTTCCCTATATTTGCTTCTCTCCCTTATATCTCTTACCAACTGTCCTACCAACTGAATCCTTCTTGAAGTCAAGTTGTGCCACAAATTTCTCTTCTCCCATATTTGCGTTTTTCCCATATTTGCGTTTTTCCCATATTTGCGTTTCTCCCATATTTGCGTTTCTCCCATATTTGCGTTTCTCCCATATTTGCGTTTCTCCCATATTTGCGTTTCTCCCATATTTGCGTTTCTCCCATATTTGTGTTTCTCCCATATTTGCATTTCTCCCTTATTTGCATTTCTCCTATATTTGCGTGTTTCCCATATTTGCGTTTTTCCTACATTTGCTTCTCTCCCATATATCTCTTACCAACTGTCCTACCAACTGAATCCTTCTTGAAGTCAAGTTGTGCCACAAATTTCTCCTCTCCTATTTGCGTTTTTCCCATATTTGCGTTTTTCCCATATTTGCGTTTTTCCCATATTTGCGTTTTTCCCATATTCGCATTTTTCCCATATTTGCGTTTTTCCCATATTTGCGTTTTTCCCATATTTGCGTTTTTCCCATATTTGCGTTTTTCCCATATTTGCGTTTTTCCCATATTTGCGTTTTTCCCATATTTGCGTTTTCCCCATATTTGCGTTTTCCCCATATTTGCGTTTTCCCCATATTTGCGTTTTTCCCATATTTGCGTTTTTCCCATATTTGCGTTTTTCCCATATTTGCGTTTTTCCCATATTTGCGTTTTTCCCATATTTGCGTTTTTCCCATATTTGCGTTTTTCCCATATTTTCGTTTTTCACATAATTGCGTTTTCCCCATAATTGATTTTTTCCCATTATTGAGTTTTTCACATATTTGCGTTTTCCCCATAATTGATTTTTTCCCATTATTGCGTTTTTCCCATAATTGCGTTTTTCCCATATATGTGTTTTTCCCATAATTGCGTTTTTCCCATATTTGTGTTTTTCCAATATTTGCGTTTTTCCAATAACTGCGTTTTTCCCATAACTGCGTTTTTCCCATAACTGCGTTTTCCCCATAACTGCGTTTTCCCATAACTGCGTTTTTCCCATAACTGCGTTTTTCCCGTAACTGCGTTTTTCCCATAACTGCGTTTTTCCCATAACTGCGTGTTTCCCATAACTGCGTTTTTCCCATGATTGCTTTTTTCCCATGATTGCTTTTTTCCCATGATTGCTTTTTTCCCATGATTGCTTTTTTCCCATGATTGCTTTTTTCCCATGATTGCTTTTTTCCCATGATTGCTTTTTTCCCATATTTACGTTTTTCCCATATTTGCGTTTACCCCATATTTGCGTTTTCCCCATATTTGCGTTTTCCCCATATTTGCGTTTCTCCCATATTTGCGTTTTTCCCATATTTGCGTTTTTCCCATATTTGCGTTTTTCCCATATCTGCGTTTTTCCCATATTTGCGTTTTTCCCATATTTGCGTTTCACCCCTATTTGCGTTTCACCCATATTTGCGTTTCTCCCATATTTGCGTTTCTCCCATATTTGCGTTTCTCCCATATTTGCGTTTTTCCCATATTTGCGTTTTTCCCATATTTTCGTTTTCCCATATTTTCGTTTTTCCCATATTTTCGTTTTTCACATAATTGCGTTTTTCACATAATTGCATTTTCCCCATAATTGATTTTTTCCCATTATTGCGTTTTTCCCATTATTGCGTTTTTCCCATTATTGCGTTTTTCCCATAATTGCGTTTTTCCCATAATTGCGTTTTTCCCATAATTGCGTTTTTCCCATAATTGCGTTTTTCCCATAATTGCCTTTTTCCCATAATTGCCTTTTTCCCATAATTGCCTTTTTCCCATAATTGCCTTTTTCCCATAATTGCGTTTTTCCCGTATTTGCGTTTTTCCCGTATTTGCGTTTTTCCCGTATTTGCGTTTTTCCCGTATTTGCGTTTTTCCCGTATTTGCGTTTTTCCCGTATTTGCGTTTTTCCCGTATTTGCGTTTTTCCCGTATTTGCGTTTTTCCCGTATTTGCGTTTTTCCCGTATTTGCGTTTTTCTCATATTTGCGTTTTTCTCATATTTGCGTTTTTCTCATATTTGCGTTTTTCCCATATTTGCGTTTTTCCCATATTTGCGTTTTTCCCATATTTGCGTTTTTCCCATATTTGCGTTTTTCCCATATTTGCGGTTTTCCCATATTTTCGTTTTTCCCATATTTGCGTTTTTCCCATATTTTCTTTTTCACATAATTGCGTTTTCCCCATAATTGATTTTTTCCCATTATTGCGTTTTTCACATAATTGCGTTTTCCCCATAATTGATTTTTTCCCATAATTGCGTTTTTCCCATATTTGCGTTTTTCCAATATTTGCGTTTATCCCATATTTGCGTTTATCCCATATTTGCGTTTATCCCATATTTGCGTTTATCCCATATTTGCGTGTTTCCCATATTTGCGATTTTCCCATATTTGCGATTTTCCCATATTTGCGATTTTCCCATATTTGCGATTTTCCCATATTTGCGTTCTTCCCATATTTGCGTTCTTCCCATATTTGCGTTCTTCCCATATTTGCGTTTTTCCAATATTTTCGTTTACCCATATTTGAGTTCTTCCTGAATATGAATTCTTCCCATATTTGCGTTTTTCCCATATTTGCGTTTTTCCCAAAGTTGCGTTTTTCCCATATTTGCGTTTTTCCGATATGTGCGTTTTTCCCATATGTGCGTTTTTCCCATATGTTTTTGCCATATGTGTGTTTTTCCAATATTAACATTTTTCCCATATGTGCGTTTTTCCCATATGTGCGTTTTTCCCATATTTGCTTTTTTCCCATATTTGCTTTTTTCCCATATTTGCTTTTTTGCCATATTTGCTTTTACCCCATATTTGCGTTTTTCCCGTATTTGCGTTTTTCCCGTATTCGCGTTTTTCCCGTATTTGCGTTTTTCCCGTATTTGCGTTTTTCCCTTATTTGCGATTGTCCCTTATTTGCGATTGTCCCGTATTTGCGTTTGTCCCTTATTTGCGTATGTCCCGTATTTGCGTATGTCCCGTATTTGCGTATGTCCCGTATTTGCGTATGTCCCGTATTTGCGTATGTCCCGTATTTGCGTATGTCCCCTATTTGCGTTTGTCCCCTATTTGCGTTTGTCCCCTATTTGCGTTTGTCCCCTATTTGCGTTTGTCCCCTATTTGCGTTTGTCCCCTATTTGCGTTTGTCCCCTATTTGCGTTTGTCCCCTATTTGCGTTTGTCCCCTATTTGCGTTTGTCCCCTATTTGCGTTTGTCCCCTATTTGCGTTTGTCCCGTATTTGCGTTTGTCCCGTATTTGCGCTTGTCCTGTATTTGCGCTTGTCCCATATATGCGTTTTTCTCTTATTTGCGTTTTTCCCATATTTGCATTTTTCCCATATTTGCGTTTTTCCCAAATATCTCCTACCAACCGAATCCTCCTTCTAGTCAAGTTGTGTCACACATTTCTCTTCTCCCATATTTGCGTTTTTTCGATATTTGCGTTTTTCCCATATTTCCGTCTTTCCCATATTTCCGTCTTTCCCATATTTCCGTCTTTCCCATATTTCCGTCTTTCCCATATTTCCGTCTTTCCCATATTTCCGTCTTTCCCATATTTCCGTCTTTTCCATATTTCCGTCTTTTCCATATTTGCGTTTTTCCCATATTTGCGTTTTTCCCATATTTGCGTTTTTCCCATATTTGCGTTTTTCCCATATTTGCGTTTTTCCCATATTTGCGTTTTTCCCATATTTGCGTTTTTCCCATATTTGCGTTTTTCCCGTATTTGCGTTTTTCCCGTATTTGCGTTTTTCCCATATTTGCGTTTTTCCCATATTTGCGTTTTTCCCGTATTTGCGTTTTTCCCATATTTGCGTTTTTCCCATATTTGCGTTTTTCCCATATTTGCGTTTTTCCCATATTTGCGTTTTTCCCATATTTGCGTTTTTCCCATATTTGCGTTTTTCCCATATTTGCGTTTTTCCCATATTTGCGTTTTTCCCATATTTGCGTTTTTCCCATATTTGCGTTTTTCCCATATTTGCGTTTTTCCCATATTTGCGTTTTTCCCATATTTGCGTTTTTCCCATATTTGCGTTTTTCCCATATTTGCGTTTTTCCCATATTTGCGTTTTTCCCATATTTGCGTTTTTCCCGTATTTGCGTTTTTCCCGTATTTGCGTTTTTCCCGTATTTGCGTTTTTCCCGTATTTGCGTTTTTCCCGTATTTGCGTTTTTCCCGTATTTGCGTTTTTCCCGTATTTGCGTTTTTCCCGTATTTGCGTTTTTCCCACAATTGCGTTTTTCCCATAATTGCGTTTTTCCCATAATTGCGTTTTCCCCATATTTGTGTTCAGATATTTGCGTTTTTCAGATATTTGCGTTTTCCCCAGATATTTACTACCAACCGTCCTACCAACCGAATCCTTCTTATAGCAAGTTGTGCCACAAATTTCTCTTCTCACATATTTGCATATTTCGCATATTTGCGTTTTTCCCATATTTGCGCCCGCATCTCGTGGTCGCGCGGTAGCGTTCTCGCTTCCCACGCCCGGGTTCCCGGGTTCGATACCCGGCGGGGTCAGGGATTTTCTCTGCCTCGTGATGGCTGGGTGTTGTGTGCTGTCCTTAGGTTAGTTCGGTTTAAGTAGTTCTAAGTTCTATGGGACTGATGACCATAGATGTTAAGTCCCATAGTGCTCAGAGCCAGCCATATTTGCGTTTCTCCCATATTTGCCTTTTTCCCATATTTGCCTTTTTCCCATATTTGCCTTTTTCCCATATTTGCCTTTTTCCCATATTTGCCTTTTTCCCATATTTGCCTTTTTCCCATATTTGCCTTTTTCCCATATTTGCCTTTTTCCCATATTTGCCTTTTTCCCATATTTGCCTTTTTCCCATATTTGCCTTTTTCCCATATTTGCCTTTTTCCCATATTTGCCTTTTTCCCATATTTGCCTTTTTCCCATGATTGCGTTTTTCCCATGATTGCGTTTTTCCCATGATTGCGTTTTTCCCATGATTGCGTTTTTCCCATGATTGCGTTTTTCCCATGATTGCGTTTTTCCCATGATTGCGTTTTTCCCATGATTGCGTTTTTCCCATAATTGTGTTTTACCCATAATTGCCATTTCCCCATATTTGCCATTTCCCCATATTTGCCATTTCCCCATATTTGCCATTTCCCCATATTTGCCATTTCCCCATATTTGCCATTTCCCCATATTTGCCTTTTGCCCATATTTGCCTTTTGCCCATATTTGCCTTTTGCCCATATTTGCCTTTTCCCCATATTTGCCTTTTCCCCATATTTGCCTTTTCCCCATATTTGCCTTTTCCCCATATTTGCCTTTTCCCCATATTTGCCTTTTCCCCATATTTGCCTTTTCCCCATATTTGCCTTTTCCCCATATTTGCCTTTTCCCCATATTTGCCTTTTCCCCATATTTGCCTTTTCCCCATATTTGCCTTTTCCCCATATTTGCCTTTTCCCCATATTTGCCTTTTCCCCATATTTGCCTTTTCCCCATATTTGCCTTTTCCCCATATTTGCCTTTTCCCCATATTTGCCTTTTCCCCATATTTGCCTTTTCCCCATATTTGCCTTTTCCCCATATTTGCCTTTTCCCCATATTTGCCTTTTCCCCATATTTGCCTTTTCCCCATATTTGCCTTTTCCCCATATTTGCCTTTTCCCCATATTTGCCTTTTCCCCATATTTGCCTTTTCCCCATATTTGCCTTTTCCCCATATTTGCCTTTTCCCCATATTTGCCTTTTCCCCATATTTGCCTTTTCCCCATATTTGCCTTTTCCCCATATTTGCCTTTTCCCCATATTTGCCTTTTCCCCATATTTGCCTTTTCCCCATATTTGCCTTTTCCCCATTTTTGCGTTATCCCATATTTGCGTTTTTCCCATTTATCTCTTACCAACCGTCCTACAACTTCAAGTGAAGTTGTGCCACAAAATTCTCTTCTCCCATACATGCGTTTCTACCATATTTGCGTTTTTCCCATATTTGCGTTTTTCCTTGTATTTGCGTTTTTCCCATATTTACGTTTTTCCCATATTTGCGTTTCTCCCATATTTGCGTTTTTCCCCTACTTACTTCTTCCTACAATTGTTTTCCCATAATTGCGTTTTTCCCATATTTTCGTTTTTCCCATATTTGCGTTTTTCCCATATTTGCGTTTTTCCCATATTTGCGTTTTTCCCATATTTGCGCTTTTCCCCTATTTGCGTTTTCCCTATATTTGCGTTTTCCCCATATTTGCGTTTTCCCCATATTTGCGTTTTCCCCATATTTGCGTTTTCCCCATATTTGCGTTTTCCCCATATTTGCGTTTTCCCCATATTTGCGTTTTCCCCATATTTGCGTTTTCCCCATATTTGCGTTTTCCCCATATTTGCGTTTTCCCCATATTTGCGTTTTCCCCATATTTGCGTTTTCCCCATATTTGCGTTTTCCCCATATTTGCGTTTTCCCCATATTTGCGTTTTCCCCATATTTGCGTTTTCCCCATATTTGCGTTTTCCCCATATTTGCGTTTTCCCCATATTTGCGTTTTCCCCATATTTGCGTTTTCCCCATATTTGCGTTTTCCCCATATTTGCGTTTTCCCCATAATTTCGTTTTACTCATATTTGGGTTCTTCCCAAATATGAGTTGTTCCCATATTTTCGTTTTACTCATATTTGCAGTTTTCCCATATTTGCGTTTTTCCCATATTTGCGTTTTTCCCATATTTGCGTTTTTCCCATATTTGCGTTTTTCCCATATCTGCGTTTTTCCCATATTTGCGTTTTTCCCATATCTGCGTTTTTCCCATATTTGCGTTTTTCCCATATTTGCGTTTTTCCCATATTTGCGTTTCACCCCTGTTTGCGTTTCACCCCTATTTGCGTTTCACCCCTATTTGCGTTTCACCCATATTTGCGTTTCTCCCATATTTGCGTTTCTCCCATATTTGCGTTTCTCCCATATTTGCGTTTTTTCCATATTTGCGTTTTTCCCATATTTTCGTTTTTCCCATATTTTCGTTTTCCCATATTTTCGTTTTCCCATATTTTCGTTTTCCCATATTTTCGTTTTCCCATATTTTCGTTTTCCCATATTTTCGTTTTTCCCATATTTTCGTTTTTCCCATATTTTCGTTTTTCCCATATTTTCGTTTTTCCCATATTTTCGTTTTTCCCATATTTTCGTTTTTCCCATATTTTCGTTTTTCCCATATTTTCGTTTTTCCCATATTTTCGTTTTTCCCATATTTTCGTTATTCCCATATTTTCGTTTTTCCCATATTTTCGTTTTTCCCATATTTTCGTTTTTCCCATATTTTCGTTTTTCCCATATTTTCGTTTTTCACATAATTGCGTTTTTCACATAATTGCATTTCCCCATAATTGATTTTTCCCATTATTGCGTTTTTCCCATTATTGCGTTTTTCCCATAATTGCGTTTTTCCCATAGTTGCGTTTTTCCCATAATTGCGTTTTTCCCATAGTTGCGTTTTTCCCATAGTTGCGTTTTTCCCATAGTTGCGTTTTTCCCATAGTTGCGTTTTTCCCATAGTTGGGTGTTTCCCATAGTTGCGTGTTTCCCCTAGTTGCGTTTTTCCCATAGTTGCGTTTTTCCCATAGTTGCGTTTTTCCCATAGTTGCGTTTTTCCCATAGTTGCGTTTTTCCCATAGTTGCGTTTTTCCCATAGTTGCGTTTTTCCCATAATTGCGTTTTTCCCATAATTGCGTTTTTCCCATAATTGCGTTTTTCCCATAATTGCGTTTTTCCCATAATTGCGTTTTTCCCATAATTGCGTTTTTCCCATAATTGCGTTTTTCCCATAATTGCGTTTTTCACATAATTGCGTTTTTCACATAATTGCGTTTTTCACATAATTGCGTTTTTCACATAATTGCGTTTTTCACATAATTGCGTTTTTCACATAATTGCGTTTTTCACATAATTGCGTTTTTCACATAATTGCGTTTTTCACATAATTGCGTTTTTCACATAATTGCGTTTTTCACATAATTGCGTTTTTCACATAATTGCGTTTTTCACATAATTGCGTTTTTCACATAATTGCGTTTTTCACATAATTGCGTTTTTCACATAATTGCGTTTTTCACATAATTGCGTTTTTCACATAATTGCGTTTTTCACATAATTGCGTTTCTCACATAATTGCGTTTCTCACATAATTGCGTTTCTCACATAATTGCGTTTCTCACATAATTGCGTTTTTCACATAATTGCGTTTTTCACATAATTGCGTTTTTCACATAATTGCGTTTTTCACATAATTGCGTTTTTCACATAATTGCGTTTTTCACATAATTGCGTTTTTCACATAATTGCGTTTTTCACATAATTGCGTTTTTCACATAATTGCGTTTTTCACATAATTGCGTTTTTCACATAATTGCGTTTTTCACATAATTGCGTTTTTCACATAATTGCGTTTTTCACATAATTGCGTTTTTCACATAATTGCGTTTTTCACATAATTGCGTTTTTCACATAATTGCGTTTTTCACATAATTGCGTTTTTCACATAATTGCGTTTTTCACATAATTGCGTTTTTCACATAATTGCGTTTTTCACATAATTGCGTTTTTCACATAATTGCGTTTTTCACATAATCGAGTTTTTCACAAAATTGAGTGTTCCCCATAGTTGCGTTTTTCCCATAATTGCGTTTTTCCCATAATTGCGTTTTTCCCATAATTGCGTTTTTCCCATAATTGCGTTTTTCCCATAATTGCGTTTTTCCCATAATTGCGTTTTTCACATAATTGCGTTTTTCACATAATTGCGTTTTTCACATAATTGCGTTTTTCACATAATTGCGTTTTTCACATAATTGCGTTTTTCACATAATTGCGTTTTTCACATAATTGCGTTTTTCACATAATTGCGTTTTTCACATAATCGAGTTTTTCACAAAATTGAGTGTTCCCCATAGTTGCGTTTTTCCCATAATTGCGTTTTTCCCATAATTGCGTTTTTCCCATAATTGCGTTTTTCCCATAATTGTGTTTTTTCCATAATTGCGTTTTTTCCATAATTGCGTTTTTTCCATAATTGAGTTTTTCCCCTATTTGAGTTTTTCCCCTATTTGAGTTTTTCCCCTATTTGAGTTTTTCCCATATTTGCGTTTTTCCCATATTTCCGATTTTCCCATATTTGCCTTTTGCCCATATGTGCCTTTTTCCCATATGTGCGGTTTTCCCATATTTGCGTTTTTCCAATGTTAGCGTTTTTCCAATATTTGCGTTTCTCCCATATTTGCGTTTCTCCCATATTTGCGTTTTTCCAATGTTAGGGTTTTCCAATATTTGCGTTTTTCCCGTATTTGCGTTTTTCCCATATTTGCGTTTTTCCCATATTTGCGTTTTTCCCATATTTACGTTTTTCCCATATTTACGTTTTTCCCATATTTACGTTTTTCCCATATTTGCGTTTCTCCCATATTTGCATTTTTTCCCTACTTCTTCCTACAATTGTTTTCCCATAATTGCGTTTTTCCCATATTTGCGTTTTTCCCATATTTGCGTTTTTCCCATATTTGCGTTTTTCCCATATTTGCGCTTTTTCCATATTTGCGCTTTTCCCCTATTTGCGCTTTTCCCCTATTTGCGTTTTCCCCTATTTGCGTTTTCCCCCTATTTGCGTTTTCCCCCTATTTGCGTTTTCCCCCTATTTGCGTTTTCCCCCTATTTGCGTTTTCCCCCTATTTGCGTTTTCCCCCTATTTGCGTTTTCCCCCTATTTGCGTTTTCCCCCTATTTGCGTTTTCCCCCTATTTGCGTTTTCCCCCTATTTGCGTTTTCCCCCTATTTGCGTTTTCCCCCTATTTGCGTTTTCCCCCTATTTGCGTTTTCCCCCTATTTGCGTTTTCCCCCTATTTGCGTTTTCCCCCTATTTGCGTTTTCCCCCTATTTGCGTTTTCCCCCTATTTGCGTTTTCCCCCTATTTGCGTTTTCCCCATATTTGCGTTTTCCCCATATTTGCGTTTTCCCCATATTTGCGTTTTCCCCATATTTGCGTTTTCCCCATATTTGCGTTTTCCCCATATTTGCGTTTTCCCCATATTTGCGTTTTCCCCATATTTGCGTTTTCCCCATATTTGCGTTTTCCCCATATTTGCGTTTTCCCCATATTTGCGTTTTTCCCATATTTGCGTTTCACCCCTATTTGCGTTTCTCCCATATTTGCGTTTCTCCCATATTTGCGTTTCTCCCATATTTGCGTTTCTCCCATATTTGCGTTTCTCCCATATTTGCGTTTCTCCCATATTTGCGTTTCTCCCATATTTGCGTTTCTCCCATATTTGCGTTTCTCCCATATTTGCGTTTTTCCCATATTTTCGTTTTCCCATATTTTCGTTTTCCCATATTTTCGTTTTCCCATATTTTCGTTTTCCCATATTTTCGTTTTCCCATATTTTCGTTTTCCCATATTTTCGTTTTCCCATATTTTCGTTTTCCCATATTTTCGTTTTCCCATATTTTCGTTTTCCCATATTTTCGTTTTCCCATATTTTCGTTTTCCCATATTTTCGTTTTCCCATATTTTCGTTTTCCCATATTTTCGTTTTCCCATATTTTCGTTTTCCCATATTTTCGTTTTCCCATATTTTCGTTTTCCCATATTTTCGTTTTCCCATATTTTCGTTTTCCCATATTTTCGTTTTCCCATATTTTCGTTTTTCCCATATTTTCGTTTTTCCCATATTTTCGTTTTTCCCATATTTTCGTTTTTCCCATATTTTCGTTTTTCCCATATTTTCGTTTTTCCCATATTTTCGTTTTTCCCATATTTTCGTTTTTCACATATTTTCGTTTTTCACATATTTTCGTTTTTCACATATTTTCGTTTTTCACATATTTTCGTTTTTCACATAATTGATTTTTCCCCATAATTGATTTTTCCCCATAATTGATTTTTTCCCATTATTGCGTTTTTCCCATTATTGCGTTTTTCCCATTATTGCGTTTTTCCCATTATTGCGTTTTTCCCATTATTGCGTTTTTCCCATTATTGCGTTTTTCCCATTATTGCGTTTTTCCCATTATTGCGTTTTTCCCATTATTGCGTTTTTCCCATTATTGCGTTTTTCCCCTAATTGCGTTTTTCCCATTATTGCGTTTTTCCCATAATTGCGTTTTTCCCATAATTGCGTTTTTCCCATAATTGCGTTTTTCTCATACTTGCGTTTTTCCCATAATTGCGTTTTTCCCATAATTGCGTTTTTCCCATAATTGCGTTTTTCCCATAATTGCGTTTTTCCCATAATTGCGTTTTTCCCATAATTGCGTTTTTCCCATAATTGCGTTTTTCCCATAATTGCGTTTTTCCCATAATTGCGTTTTTCCCATAATTGCGTTTTTCCCATAATTGCGTTTTTCCCATAATTGCGTTTTTCCCATAATTGCGTTTTTCCCATAATTGCGTTTTTCCCGTATTTGCGTTTTTCCCGTATTTGCGTTTTTCCCGTATTTGCGTTTTTCCTTGTATTTGCGTTTTTCCCATATTTACGTTTTTCCCATATTTGCGTTTCTCCCATATTTGCATTTTTTCCCTACTTACTTCTTCCTACAATTGTTTTCCAATAATTGCGTTTTTCCCATATTTGCGTTTTTCCCATATTTGCGTTTTCCCATATTTGCGCTTTCCCCTATTTGCGTTTTCCCCCTATTAGCGTTTCCCCCCTATTAGCGTTTCCCCCCTATTAGCGTTTTCCCCCTATTAGCGTTTTCCCCATATTTGCGTTTTCCCCATATTTGCGTTTTCCCCATATTTGCGTTTTCCCCATATTTGCGTTTTCCCCATATTTGCGTTTTCCCCATATTTGCGTTTTCCCCATATTTGCGTTTTCCCCATATTTGCGTTTTCCCCATATTTGCGTTTTCCCCATATTTGCGTTTTCCCCATATTTGCGTTTTCCCCATATTTGCGTTTTCCCCATATTTGCGTTTTCCCCATATATTCGTTTTACTCATATTTGGGTTCTTCCCATATATGAGTTGTTCCCATATTTTCGTGTTACTCATGTTTGCGTTTTTCCCATATTTGCGTTTTTCCCATATTTGCGTTTTTCCCATATTTGCGTTTTTCCCATATTTGCGTTTTTCCCATATTTGCGTTTTTCCCATATTTGCGTTTCTCCCATATTTGCGTTTTTCCCATATTTGCGTTTTTCCCATATTTGCGTTTTTCCCATATTTGCGTTTTTCCCATATTTGCGTTTTTCCTCCCATATTTGCGTTTTTCCTCCCATATTTGCGTTTTTCCCATATTTGCGTTTCACCCCTATTTGCGTTTCTCCCATATTTGCGTTTCTCCCATATTTGCGTTTCTCCCATATTTGCGTTTCTCCCATATTTGCGTTTCTCCCATATTTGCGTTTCTCCCATATTTGCGTTTCTCCCATATTTGCGTTTCTCCCATATTTGCGTTTCTCCCATATTTGCGTTTCTCCCATATTTGCGTTTCTCCCATATTTGCGTTTCTCCCATATTTGCGTTTCTCCCATATTTGCGTTTCTCCCATATTTGCGTTTCTCCCATATTTGCGTTTCTCCCATATTTGCGTTTCTCCCATATTTGCGTTTCTCCCATATTTGCGTTTCTCCCATATTTGCGTTTCTCCCATATTTGCGTTTCTCCCATATTTGCGTTTCTCCCATATTTGCGTTTCTCCCATATTTGCGTTTCTCCCATATTTGCGTTTCTCCCATATTTGCGTTTCTCCCATATTTGCGTTTCTCCCATATTTGCGTTTCTCCCATATTTGCGTTTCTCCCATATTTGCGTTTCTCCCATATTTGCGTTTCTCCCATATTTGCGTTTCTCCCATATTTGCGTTTCTCCCATATTTGCGTTTCTCCCATATTTGCGTTTCTCCCATATTTGCGTTTCTCCCATATTTGCGTTTCTCCCATATTTGTGTTTCTCCCATATTTGCGTTTCTCCCATATTTGCGTTTCTCCCATATTCGCGTTTTTCCCATATTTTCGTTTTCACATATTCGCGTTTTTCCCATATTTTCGTTTTCCCATATTTTCGTTTTCCCATATTATCGTCTTTCACATATTTTCGTTTTTCACATAATTGCGTTTTTCACATAATTGCATTTTCCCCATTATTGCGTTTTCCCCATTATTGCGTTTTCCCCATTATTGCGTTTTTCCCATTATTGCGTTTTTCCCATTATTGCGTTTTTCCCATTATTGCGTTTTTCCCATTATTGCGTTTTTCCCATAATTGCGTTTTTCCCATAATTGCGTTTTTCCCATAATTGCGTTTTTCCCATAATTGCGTTTTTCCCATAATTGCGTTTTTCCCATAATTGCGTTTTTCCCATAATTGCGTTTTTCCCATAATTGCGTTTTTCCCATATTTGCGTTTTTCCCATATTTGCTTCTCTCCCATATGTCCCTTACCAACTGTCCTACCAACTGAATCCTTCTTGAAGTCAAGTTGTGCCACAAATTTCTCTTCTCTCATATTTGCGTTTTTCCCATATTTGCGTTTTTCCCATATTTGCGTTTTTCCCATATTTGCGTTTCTCCCATATTTGCGTTTCTCCCATATTTGCGTTTCTCCCATATTTGCATTTCTCCCATATTCGCATTTCCCCAAATTTGCGTTTTTCCCATATTTGCGTTTTTCCCATATTTGCGTTTTTCCCATATTTGCGTTTTTCCCATATTTGCGTTTTTCCTATATTTGCTTCTCTCCCATATATCTCTTACCAACTGTCCTACCAACTGAATCCTACTTGAAGTCAAGTTGTGCCACAAATTTCTCCTCTCTCATATTTGCGTTTTTCCCATATTTGCGTTTTTCCCATATTTGCGTTTTTCCCATATTTGCGTTCTTCCCATATTTGCGTTTTTCCCATATTTGCGTTTTTCCCATATTTGCGTTTTTCCCATATTTGCGTTTTTCCCATACTTGCGTTTTTCCCATATTTGCGTTTTCCCCATATTTTCGTTTTACTCATATTTGGGTTCTTCCCATATGAGTTGTTCCCATATTTGCATTTTTCCCATGTTTGCGTTTTTCCCCTATTTGAGTTTTTCCCCTATTTGAGTTTTTTCTATATTTGCGTTTTTCCCCTATTTGAATTTTTCCCCTATTTGAGTTTTTCCCCTATTTGAGTTTTTCCCCTATTTGAGTTTTTCCCCTATTTGAGTTTTTCCCCTATTTGAGTTATTCCCCTATTTGAGTTATTTCCCTATTTGAGTTTTTCCCCTATTTGAGTTTTTCCCCTATTTGAGTTTTTCCCATATTTGCGTTTTTCCCATATTTCCGTTTTTCCCATATTTGCCTTTTGCCCATATGTGCCTTTTTCCCATATGTGCCTTTTTCCCATATGTGCGTTTTTCCCATAATTGCGTTTTTCCCATAATTGCGTTTTTCCCACAATTGCGTTTTTCCCACAATTGCGTTTTTCCCATAATTGCGTTTTTCCCATAATTGCGTTTTTCCCATAATTGCGTTTTTCCCGTATTTGCGTTTTTCCCGTATTTGCGTTTTTCCCGTATTTGCGTTTTTCCCATATTTGCGTTTTTCCCATATTTGCGTTTTTCCCATATTTGCGTTTTTCCCATATTTGCGTTTTTCCCATATTTGCGTTTTTCCCATATTTGCGTTTTTCCCATATTTGCGTTTTTCCCATATTTGCGTTTTTCCCATATTTGCGTTTTTCCCATATTTGCGTTTTTCCCATATTTGCGTTTTTCCCATATTTGCGTTTTTCCCATATTTGCGTTTTTCCCATATTTGCGTTTTTCCCATATTTGCGTTTTTCCCATATTTGCGTTTTTCCCATATTTGCGTTTTTCCCATATTTGCGTTTTTCCCATGTTTGCGTTTTTCCCATGTTTGCGTTTTTCCCATATTTGCTTTTTTCCCATATTTGCGTTTTTCCCATATTTGCGTTTTTCCCATATTTGCGTTTTTCCCATATTTGCGTTTTTCCCATATTTGCGTTTTTCCCATATTTGCGTTTTTCCCATATTTGCGTTTTTCCCATATTTGCGTTTTTCCCATATTTGCGTTTTTCCCATATTTGCGTTTTTCCCATATTTGCGTTTTTCCCATATTTGCGTTTTTCCCTATATTTGCGTTTTTCCCTATATTTGCGTTTTTCCCTATATTTGCGTTTTTCCCTATATTTGCGTTTTTCCCTATATTTGCGTTTTTCCCTATATTTGCGTTTTTCCCTATATTTGCGTTTTTCCCTATATTTGCGTTTTTCCCTATATTTGTGTTTTTCCCTATATTTGTGTTTTTCCCTATATTTGTGTTTTCCCTATATTTGCTTCTCTCCCTTATATCTCTTACCAACTGTCCTACCAACTGAATCCTACTTGAAGTCAAGTTGTGCCACAAATTTCTCCTCTCATATTTGCGTTTTTCCCATATTTGCGTTTTTCCCATATTTGCGTTTTTCCCATATTTGCGTTTTTCCCATATTCGCATTTTCCCATATTCGCATTTTCCCATATTTGCGTTTTTCCCATATTTGCGTTTTTCCCATATTTGCGTTTTTCCCATATTTGCGTTTTTCCCATATTTGCGTTTTTCCCATATTTGCGTTTTTCCCATATTTGCGTTTTTCCCATATTTGCGTTTTCCCCATATTTGCGTTTTCCCCATATTTGCGTTTTTCCCATATTTGCGTTTTTCCCATATTTGCGTTTTTCCCATATTTTCGTTTTTCACATAATTGCGTTTTCCCCATAATTGATTTTTTCCCATTATTGCGTTTTTCCCATTATTGCGTTTTTCCCATTATTGCGTTTTTCCCATAATTGCGTTTTTCCCATATATGTGTTTTTCCCATAATTGCTTTTTTCCCATATTTGTGTTTTTCCCATATTTGTGTTTTTCCCATATTTGCGTTTTTCCCATATTTGTGTTTTTCCCATATTTGCGTTTTTCCAATATTTGCGTTTTTCCCATAACTGCGTTTTTCCCATAACTGCGTTTTTCCCATAACTGCGTTTTTCCCATAACTGCGTTTTTCCCATAACTGCGTTTTTCCCATAACTGCGTTTTTCCCATAACTGCGTTTTTCCCATAACTGCGTTTTTCCCATAACTGCGTTTTTCCCATAACTGCGTTTTCCCCATAACTGCGTTTTTCCCGTAACTGCGTTTTTCCCATAACTGCGTTTTTCCCATAACTGCGTTTTTCCCATAACTGCGTTTTTCCCATAACTGCGTTTTTCCCATAACTGCGTTTTTCCCATAACTGCGTTTTTCCCATAACTGCGTTTTTCCCATAATTGCGTCTTTCCCATGATTGCTTTTTTCCCATGATTGCTTTTTTCCCATGATTGCTTTTTTCCCATGATTGCTTTTTTCCCATGATTGCTTTTTTCCCATGATTGCTTTTTTCCGATTGCTTTTTTCCCATATTTACGTTTTTCCCATATTTACGTTTTTCCCATATTTACGTTTTTCCCATATTTGCGTTTACCCCATATTTGCGTTTACCCCATATTTGCGTTTTTCCCATATTTGCGTTTTTCCCATATTTGCGTTTTTCCCATATTTGCGTTTTTCCCATATTTGCGTTTTTCCCATATTTGCGTTTTTCCCATATCTGCATTTTTCCCATATTTGCGTTTTTCCCATATTTGCGTTTTTCCCATATTTGCGTTTCTCCCATATTTGCGTTTCTCCCATATTTGCGTTTTTCCCATATTTGCGTTTTTCCCATATTTGCGTTTTTCCCATATTTGCGTTTTTCCCATATTTGCGTTTTTCCCATATTTTCGTTTTCCCATATTTTCGTTTTCCCATATTTTCGTTTTCCCATATTTTCGTTTTCCCATATTTTCGTTTTCCCATATTTTCGTTTTTCCCATATTTTCGTTTTTCCCATATTTTCGTTTTGCCCATATTTTCGTTTTTCACATAATTGCGTTTTTCACATAATTGCATTTTCCCCATAATTGATTTTTTCCCATTATTGCGTTTTTCCCATTATTGCGTTTTTCCCATTATTGCGTTTTTCCCATTATTGCGTTTTTCCCATTATTGCGTTTTTCCCATTATTGCGTTTTTCCCATAATTGCGTTTTTCCCATAATTGCGTTTTTCCCATATTTGCGTTTTTCCCATATTTGCTTCTCTCCCATATGTCTCTTACCAACTGTCCTACCAACTGAATCTTTCTTGAAGTCAAGTTGTGCCACAAATTTCTCTTGTCTCATATTTGCGTTTTTCCCATATTTGCGTTTCTCCCATATTTGCGTTTCTCCCATATTTGCGTTTCTCCCATATTTGCGTTTCTCCCATATTTGCGTTTCTCCCATATTTGCGTTTCTCCCATATTTGCGTTTCTCCCATATTTGCGTTTCTCCCATATTTGCGTTTCTCCCATATTTGCATTTCTCCTATATTTGCGTTTTTCCCATATTTGCGTTTTTCCCATATTTGCGTTTTTCCCATATTTGCGTTTTTCCCATATTTGCGTTTTTCCTATATTTGCTTCTCTCCCATATATCTCTTACCAACTGTCCTACCAACTGAATCCTACTTGAAGTCAAGTTGTGCCACAAATTTCTCCTCTCTCATATTTGCGTTTTTCCCATATTTGCGTTTTTCCCATACTTGCGTTTTTCCCATATTTGCGTTTTTCCCATATTTGCGTTTTTCCCATATTTGCGTTTTTCCCATATTTGCGTTTTTCCCATATTTGCGTTTTTCCCATACTTGCGTTTTTCCCATACTTGCGTTTTTCCCATACTTGCGTTTTTCCCATACTTGCGTTTTTCCCATACTTGCGTTTTTCCCATACTTGCGTTTTTCCCATATTTGCGTTTTCCCCATATTTTCGTTTTACTCATATTTGGGTTCTTCCCATATGAGTTGTTCCCATATTTGCATTTTTCCCATGTTTGCGTTTTTCCCCTATTTGAGTTTTTCCCCTATTTGAGTTTTTTCTATATTTGCGTTTTTCCCCTTTTTGAGTTTTTCCCCTATTTGAGTTTTTCCCCTATTTGAGTTTTTCCCCTATTTGAGTTTTTCCCCTATTTGAGTTTTTCCCCTATTTGAGTTTTTCCCCTATTTGAGTTTTTCCCCTATTTGAGTTTTTCCCCTATTTGAGTTTTTCCCATATTTGAGTTTTTCCCATATTTCCGTATTTCCCATATTTCCGTTTTTCCCATATTTGCCTTTTGCCCATATGTGCCTTTTTCCCATATGTGCGTTTTTCCCATAATTGCGTTTTTCCCATAATTGCGTTTTTCCCATAATTGCGTTTTTCCCATAATTGCGTTTTTCCCATAATTGCGTTTTTCCCGTAATTGCGTTTTTCCCATATTTGCGTTTTTCCCGTAATTGCGTTTTTCCCATATTTGCGATTTTCCCGTATTTGCGTTTTTCCCGTATTTGCGTTTTTCCCGTATTTGCGTTTTTCCCGTATTTGCGTTTTTCCCGTATTTGCGTTTTTCTCATATTTGCGTTTTTCCCATATTTGCGTTTTTCCCATATTTGCGTTTTTCCCATATTTGCGTTTTTCCCATATTTGCGTTTTTCCCATATTTGCGTTTTTCCCATATTTGCGTTTTTCCCCTATTTGCGTTTTTCCCATATTTGCGTTTTTCCCATACTTGCGTTTTTCCCATATTTGCGTTTTTCCCATATTTGCGTTTTTCCCATATTTGCGTTTTTCCCATATTTGCGTTTTTCCCATATTTGCGATTTTCCCATATTTGCGATTTTCCCATATTTGCGTTTTTCCCATATTTGCGTTTTTCCCATATTTGCGTTTTCCCCATATTTGCGTTTTTCCCATATTTGCGTTTTTCCCATATTTGCGTTTTTCCCATATTTGCGTTTTTCCCATATTTGCGTTTTTCCCATATTTGCGTTTTTCCCATATTTGCGTTTTTCCCATATTTGCGTTTTTCCCATATTTGCGTTTTTCCCATATTTGCGTTTTTCCCATATTTGCGTTTTTCCCATATTTGCGTTTTTCCCATATTTGCGTTTTTCCCATATTTGCGTTTTTCCCATATTTGCGTTTTTCCCATATTTGCGTTTTTCCCATATTTGCGTTTTTCCCATATTTGCGTTTTTCCCATATTTGCGTTTTTCCCATATTTGCGTTTTTCCCATATTTGCGTTTTTCCCATATTTGCGTTTTTCCCATATTTGCGTTTTTCCCATATTTGCGTTTTTCCCATATTTGCGTTTTTCCCATATTTGCGTTTTTCCCATATTTGCGTTTTTCCCATATTTGCGTTTTTCCCATATTTGCGTTTTTCCCATATTTGCGTTTTTCCCATATTTGCGTTTTTCCCATATTTGCGTTTTTCCCATATTTGCGTTTTTCCCATATTTGCGTTTTTCCCATATTTGCGTTTTTCCCATATTTGCGTTTTTCCCATATTTGCGTTTTTCCCATATTTGCGTTTTTCCCATATTTGCGTTTTTCCCATATTTGCGTTTTTCCCATATTTGCGTTTTTCCCATATTTGCGTTTTTCCCATATTTGCGTTTTTCCCATATTTGCGTTTTTCCCATATTTGCGTTTTTCCCATATTTGCGTTTTCCCCATAATTGATTTTTTCCCATTATTGCGTTTTTCACATAATTGCGTTTTCCCCATAATTGATTTTTTCACATTATTGCGTTTTTCCCATTATTGCGTTTTTCCCATTATTGCGTTTTTCCCATAATTGCGTATTTCCCATAATTGCGTTCTTCCCATAATTGCGTTTTTCCCATATTTGTGTTTTTCCTACATTTGCTTCTCTCCCATATATCTCTTACCAACTGTCCTACCAACTGAATCCTTCTTGAAGTCAAGTTGTGCCACAAATTTCTCCTCTCATATTTGCGTTTTTCCCATATTTGCGTTTTTCCCATATTTGCGTTTTTCCCATATTTGCGTTTTTCCCATATTTGCGTTTTTCCCATATTTGCGTTTTTCCCATATTTGCGTTTTTCCCATATTTGCGTTTTTTTTCATATTTGCGTTTTTCCCATATTTGCATTTTTCCCATATTTGCGTTTTTCCCATATTTGCGTTTTTCCCATATTTGCGTTTTTCCCATATTTGCGTTTTCCCCATATTTGCGGTTTTCCCATATTTGCGTTTTTCCAATATTTGCGTTTTTCCCATAACTGCGTTTTTCCCATAACTGCGTTTTTCCCATAACTGCGTTTTTCCCATAACTGCGTTTTTCCCATAACTGCGTTTTTCCCATAACTGCGTTTTTCCCATAACTGCGTTTTTCCCATAACTGCGTTTTCCCCATAACTGCGTTTTCCCCATAACTGCGTTTTCCCCATAACTGCGTTTTTCCCATAACTGCGTTTTTCCCATAACTGCGTTTTTCCCATAACTGCGTTTTTCCCATAACTGCGTTTTTCCCATAACTGCGTTTTTCCCATAACTGCGTTTTTCCCATAACTGCGTTTTTCCCATAACTGCGTTTTTCCCATATCTGCGTTTTTCCCATACCTGCGTTTTTCCCATACCTGCGTTTTTCCCATACCTGCGTTTTTCCCATACCTGCGTTTTTCCCATACCTGCGTTTTCCCCATAACTGCGTTTTCCCCATAACTGCGTTTTCCCCATAACTGCGTTTTTCGCATAACTGCGTTTTTCGCATAACTGCGTTTTTCGCATAACTGCGTTTTTCGCATAACTGCGTTTTTCCCATAACTGCGTTTTTCCCATAACTGCGTTTTTCCCATATTTGCATTTTTCCCATATTTGCGTTTTTCCCATATTTTTGTTTTTCCCATATTTTTGTTTTTCCCACATTTGCGTTTTTCCCACATTTGCGTTTTTCCCACATTTGCGTTTTTCCCATATCTGCGTTTTTCCCATATCTGCGTTTTTCCCATATCTGCGTTTTTCCCATATTTGCGTTTTTCCCATATTTGCGTTTTTCCCATATTTGCGTTTTTCCCATATTTGCGTTTTTCCCATATTTGCGTTTTTCCCATATTTGCGTTTTTCCCCTTTTGCGTTTTTCCCATATTTGCGTTTTTCCCATATTTGCGTTTTTCCCATATTTGCGTTTTTCCCGTATTTGCGTTTTTCCCGTATTTGCGTTTTTCCCGTATTTGCGTTTTTCCCGTATTTGCGTTTTTCCCGTATTTGCGTTTTTCCCGTATTTGCGTTTTTCCCATATTTGCGTTTTTCCCATATTTGCGTTTTTCCCATATTTGCGTTTTTCCCATAATTGCGTTTTCCCCATAATTGATTTTTTCCCATTATTGCGTTTTTCACATAATTGCGTTTTCCCCATAATTGATTTTTTCTCATACTTGCGTTTTTCCCATTATTGCGTTTTTCCCATTATTGCGTTTTTCCCATAATTGCGTATTTCCCATAATTGCGTTCTTCCCATATTTGTGTTTTTCCTACATTTGCTTCTCTCCCATATATCTCTTACCAACTGTCCTACCAACTGAATCCTTCTTGAAGTCAAGTTGTGCCACAAATTTCTCCTCTCATATTTGCGTTTTTCCCATATTTGCGTTTTTCCCATATTTGCGTTTTTCCCATATTTGCGTTTTTCCCATATTTGCGTTTTTCCCATATTTGCGTTTTTCCCATATTTGTGTTTTTCCCATATTTGCGTTTTTCCCATATTTGCGTTTTTCCCATATTTGCGTTTTTCCCATATTTGCGTTTTTCCCATATTTGCGTTTTTCCCATATTTGCGTTTTTTTTCATATTTGCGTTTTTCCCATATTTGCATTTTTCCCATATTTGCGTTTTTCCCATATTTGCGTTTTTCCCATATTTGCGTTTTTCCCATATTTGCGTTTTTCCCATATTTGCGTTTTCCCCATATTTGCGGTTTTCCCATATTTGCGTTTTTCCAATATTTGCGTTTTTCCCATAACTGCGTTTTTCCCATAACTGCGTTTTTCCCATAACTGCGTTTTTCCCATAACTGCGTTTTTCCCATAACTGCGTTTTTCCCATAACTGCGTTTTCCCCATAACTGCGTTTTTCCCATAACTGCGTTTTTCCCATAACTGCGTTTTTCCCATAACTGCGTTTTTCCCATAACTGCGTTTTTCCCATATCTGCGTTTTTCCCATACCTGCGTTTTTCCCATACCTGCGTTTTTCCCATACCTGCGTTTTTCCCATACCTGCGTTTTTCCCATACCTGCGTTTTTCCCATACCTGCGTTTTTCCCATACCTGCGTTTTTCCCATACCTGCGTTTTCCCCATAACTGCGTTTTTCGCATAACTGCGTTTTTCGCATAACTGCGTTTTTCGCATAACTGCGTTTTTCGCATAACTGCGTTTTTCGCATAACTGCGTTTTTCGCATAACTGCGTTTTTCGCATAACTGCGTTTTTCGCATAACTGCGTTTTTCGCATAACTGCGTTTTTCCCATAACTGCGTTTTTCCCATATTTGCGTTTTTCCCATATTTGCATTTTTCCCATATTTGCGTTTTTCCCATATTTTTGTTTTTCCCATATTTTTGTTTTTCCCACATTTGCGTTTTTCCCATATCTGCGTTTTTCCCATATCTGCGTTTTTCCCATATTTGCGTTTTTCCCATATTTGCGTTTTTCCCATATTTGCGTTTTTCCCATATTTGCGTTTTTCCCATATTTGCGTTTTTCCCATATTTGCGTTTCTCCCATATTTGCATTACCCCAATATTTGCGTTTTTCCCATATTTGCGTTTTTCCCATATTTGCGTTTTTCCCATATTTGCGTTTTTCCCATATTTGCGTTTTTCCCATATTTGCGTTTTTCCCATATTTGCGTTTTTCCCATATTTGCGTTTTTCCCATATTTGCGTTTTTCCCATATTTGCGTTTTTCCCATATTTGCGTTTTTCCCATATTTGCGTTTTTCCCATATTTGCGTTTTTCCCATATTTGCGTTTTTCCCATATTTGCGTTTTTCCCATATTTGCGTTTTTCCCATATTTGCGTTTTTCCCATATTTGCGTTTTTCCCATATTTGCGTTTCTCCCATATTTGCGTTTCTCCCATATTTGCGTTTCTCCCATATTTGCGTTTCTCCCATATTTGCGTTTCTCCCATATTTGCGTTTCTCCCATATTTGCGTTTCTCCCATATTTGCGTTTCTCCCATATTTGCGTTTCTCCCATATTTGCGTTTCTCCCATATTTGCGTTTCTCCCATATTTGCGTTTCTCCCATATTTGCGTTTCTCCCATATTTGCGTTTCTCCCATATTTGCGTTTCTCCCATATTTGCGTTTCTCCCATATTTGCGTTTCTCCCATATTTGCGTTTCTCCCATATTTGCGTTTCTCCCATAATTGCGTTTTTCCCATAATTGCGTTTTTCCCATAATTGCGTTTTTCCCATAATTGCGTTTTTCCCATAATTGCGTTTTTCCCATAATTGCGTTTTTCCCATAATTGCGTTTTTCCCATAATTGCGTTTTTCCCATAATTGCGTTTTTCCCATAATTGCGTTTTTCCCATAATTGCGTTTTTGCCATAATTGCGTTTTTGCCATAATTGCGTTTTTGCCATAATTGCGTTTTTGCCATAATTGCGTTTTTGCCATAATTGCGTTTTTGCCATAATTGCGTTTTTGCCATAATTGCGTTTTTGCCATAATTGCGTTTTTGCCATATTTGCGTTTTTGCCATATTTGCGTTTTCCCATATTTCTACCAACCGTCCTACCAACCATATCCTTCTTCTAGTCAAGTGTTGAGACAAATTTCTCTTCTCCCACATTTGTGTTTTTCTCCTATTTACGTTTTTCCCATATTTTCATTTTTTTCCCATGTGGTGTCACCGCCAGACACCACACTTGCTAGGTGGTAGCCTTTTAATCGGCCGCGGTCCGCTAGTATACGTCGGACCCGCGTGTTGCCACTGTCAGTAATTGCAGACCGAGCGCCACCACACGGCAGGTCTAGAGAGACGTCCTAGGACTCGCCCCGGTTGTACAGCCAACGTAGCTAGCAACAGTTCACTGACCAATACGCTCTCATTTGCCGAGACGATAGTTAGCGTAGCCTTCAGCTACGTCATTGGGTACGACCTAGCGAGGCGCCGTGGCATTTGATATTTTATGAAGCATGTACAATCAAGAGCGATGTACACCGATTATGGATTAAAGTTAAGTATTCAAGAAGCTCCGTACTTTATTTAGTAGACTCAACTCCTATAACTGTTCAGACCTCACGCCAGTCTGCATGAGCTTAAACGCGTGCCTTTCGGCTCCCTCAGAGAGGCTTGGCTGTCTTGCCACGCCACTACATCCCATATTTGCGCTTTTCCCATATTTGTGTTTTTCCCATGATTGCGTTTTTCCCATATTTGCGTTTTTCCCATGATTGCGTTTTTCCCATGATTGCGTTTTTCCCATGATTGCGTTTTTCCCATGATTGCGTTTTTCCCATGATTGCGTTTTTCCCATGATTGCGTTTTTCCCATGATTGCGTTTTTCCCATGATTGCGTTTTTCCCATGATTGCGTTTTTCCCATGATTGCGTTTTTCCCATAATTGTGTTTTACCCATAATTGCCTATTCCCCATATTTGCCATTTCCCCATATTTGCCATTTCCCCATATTTGCCATTTCCCCATATTTGCCATTTCCCCATATTTGCCATTTCCCCATATTTGCCATTTCCCCATATTTGCCATTTCCCCATATTTGCCATTTCCCCATATTTGCCATTTCCCCATATTTGCCATTTCCCCATATTTGCCATTTCCCCATATTTGCCATTTCCCCATATTTGCCTTTTCCTCATATTTGCCTTTTTCCCATATTTGCCTTTTTCCCATATTTGCCTTTTTCCCATATTTGCCTTTTCCCCATATTTGCCTTTTCCCCACATTTGCCTTTTCCCCACATTTGCCTTTTCCCCACATTTGCCTTTTCCCCACATTTGCCTTTTCCCCACATTTGCCTTTTCCCCACATTTGCCTTTTCCCCACATTTGCCTTTTCCCCACATTTGCCTTTTCCCCACATTTGCCTTTTCCCCACATTTGCCTTTTCCCCACATTTGCCTTTTCCCCACATTTGCCTTTTCCCCACATTTGCCTTTTCCCCACATTTGCCTTTTCCCCACATTTGCCTTTTCCCCACATTTGCCTTTTCCCCACATTTGCCTTTTCCCCACATTTGCCTTTTCCCCACATTTGCCTTTTCCCCACATTTGCCTTTTCCCCACATTTGCCTTTTCCCCACATTTGCCTTTTCCCCACATTTGCCTTTTCCCCACATTTGCCTTTTCCCCACATTTGCCTTTTCCCCACATTTGCCTTTTCCCCACATTTGCCTTTTCCCCACATTTGCCTTTTCCCCACATTTGCCTTTTCCCCACATTTGCCTTTTCCCCACATTTGCCTTTTCCCCACATTTGCCTTTTCCCCACATTTGCCTTTTCCCCACATTTGCCTTTTCCCCACATTTGCCTTTTCCCCACATTTGCCTTTTCCCCACATTTGCCTTTTCCCCACATTTGCCTTTTCCCCACATTTGCCTTTTCCCCACATTTGCCTTTTCCCCACATTTGCCTTTTCCCCACATTTGCCTTTTCCCCACATTTGCCTTTTCCCCACATTTGCCTTTTCCCCACATTTGCCTTTTCCCCACATTTGCCTTTTCCCCACATTTGCCTTTTCCCCACATTTGCCTTTTCCCCACATTTGCCTTTTCCCCACATATCTCTTACCAACCGTCCTACAACTTCTTCAAGTGAAGTTGTGCCACAAAATTCTCTTCTCCCATACATGCGTTTTTCCTTGTATTTGCTTTTTTCCCATATTTGCGTTTTTCCTTGTATTTGCTTTTTTCCCATATTTGCGTTTTTCCTTGTATTTGCGTTTTTCCCATATTTGCGTTTTTCCCACATTTGCGTTTTTCCCGTATTTGCGTTTTTCCCATATTTTCGTTTTTTCCATGTATGCGTTTTTCCCATATTTGCGTTTTTCACATAATTGCGTTTTCCCCATAATTGCGTTTTTCCCATAGTTGCGTTTTTCCCATAATTGCGTTTTTCCCATAGTTGCGTTTTTCCCATAATTGCGTTTTTCCCATAATTGCGTTTTTCCCATAATTGCGTTTTTCCCATAATTGCGTTTTTCCCATAATTGCGTTTTTCCCATAATTGCGTTTTTCCCATAATTGCGTTTTTCCCATAATTGCGTTTTTCCCATAATTGCGTTTTTCCCATAATTGCGTTTTTCCCATAATTGCGTTTTTCCCATAATTGCGTTTTTCCCATAATTGCGTTTTTCCCATAATTGCGTTTTTCCCATAATTGCGTTTTTCCCATAATTGCGTTTTTCCCATAATTGCGTTTTTCCCATAATTGCGTTTTTCCCATAATTGCGTTTTTCCCATAATTGCGTTTTTCCCATAATTGCGTTTTTCCCATAATTGCGTTTTTCCCATATTTGCGTTTTTCCCATATTTGCGTTTTTCCCATATTTGCGTTTTTCCCATATTTGCGTTTTTCCCATATTTGCGTTTTTCCCATATTTGTGTTTTCCCCATATTTGCGGTTTTCGCAAAGCTGCGTATTTCGCAATTTTGCGTTTTTGCGAATTTGCGTGTTTCGCATATCTGCGTTTTTCGCATATTTGCGTTTTCCGCATATTTGCGTTTTTCGCCTATTTGTGTTTTTCCCATATTTTCGTTTTCCCATGTTTGCGTTTTTCCCATAATTTCGTATCTCCCATAATTTGCGTTTTTCCCATAATTTGCGTTTTTCCCATATTTGCGTTTTTCCCATATTTGCGTTTTTCCCATATTTGCGTTTTTCCCATTTTTGCGTTTTTCGCATATTTGCGTTATTCGCATATTTGTGTTTTTCCCATATTTTCGTTTTCCCATGTTTGCGTTTTTCCCATAATTTCGTATCTCCCATAATTTGCATTTTTCCCATATTTGCGTTTTTCCCATATTTGCGTTTTTCCCATATTTGCGTTTTTCCCATATTTGCGTTTTTCCCATATTTGCGTTTTTCCCATATTTGCGTTTTTCCCATATTTGCGTTTTTCCCATATTTGCGTTTTTCCCATATTTGCGTTTTTCCCATATTTGCGTTTTTCCCATATTTGCGTTTTTCCCATATTTGCGTTTTTCCCATATTTGCGTTTTTCCCATATTTGCGTTTTTCCCATATTTGCGTTTTTCCCATATTTGCATTTTCCCATATTTGCGTTCTTGCCATATATGCGTTTTTCCAATATTTTCGTTTTACCCATATTTGAGTTCTTCCCGAATATGAGTTCTTCCCATATTTGCGTTTTTCCCATATTTGTGTTTTTCCCATATTTGTGTTTTTCCCATATTTGCTTTTTTCCCATATTTGTTTTTTTCCCATATTTTTTTTCCCATATTTGTTTTTTTCCCATATTTGTTTTTTTCCCATATTTGTTTTTTTCCCATATTTGCTTTTTTCCCATATTTGCTTTTTTCCCATATTTGCTTTTTTCCCATATTTGCTTTTTTCCCATATTTGCTTTTTTCCCATATTTGCTTTTTTCCCATATTTGCTTTTCTCCCATATTTGCTTTTCTCCCATATTTGCTTTTCTCCCATATTTGCTTTTCTCCCATATTTGCTTTTCTCCCATATTTGCTTTTCTCCCATATTTGCTTTTCTCCCATATTTGCTTTTCTCCCATATTTGCTTTTCTCCCATATTTGCTTTTCTCCCATATTTGCTTTTCTCCCATATTTGCTTTTCTCCCATATTTGCTTTTCTCCCATATTTGCTTTTCTCCCATATTTGCTTTTCTCCCATATTTGCTTTTCTCCCATATTTGCTTTTCTCCCATATTTGCTTTTCTCCCATATTTGCTTTTCTCCCATATTTGCTTTTCTCCCATATTTGCTTTTCTCCCATATTTGCTTTTCTCCCATATTTGCTTTTCTCCCATATTTGCTTTTCTCCCATATTTGCTTTTCTCCCATATTTGCTTTTCTCCCATATTTGCTTTTCTCCCATATTTGCTTTTCTCCCATATTTGCTTTTCTCCCATATATCTCTTACCAACCGTCCTACCAACTGAATCCTTCTTGAAGTCAAGTTGTGCCACAAATTTCGCTTCTCCCATATTTGCATTTTTCCCATATTTGCGTTTTTCCCATATTTGCGTTTTTCCCATATTTGCGTTTTTCCCATATTTGCGTTTTTCCCATTTTTGCGTTTTTCCCATTTTTGCGTTTTTCCCATATTTGCGTTTTTCCCATTTTTGCGTTTTTCCCATTTTTGCGTTTTTCCCATTTTTGCGTTTTTCCCATTTTTGCGTTTTTCCCATTTTTGCGTTTTTCCCATATTTGCGTTTTTCCCATATTTGCGTTTTTCCCATATTTGCGTTTTTCCCATATTTGCGTTTTTCCCATATTTGCGTATTTCCCATATTTGCGTATTTCCCATATTTGCGTATTTCCCATATTTGCGTATTTCCCATATTTGCGTATTTCCCATATTTGCGTATTTCCCATATTTGCGTATTTCCCATATTTGCGTATTTCCCATATTTGCGTATTTCCCATATTTGCGTATTTCCCATATTTGCGTATTTCCCATATTTGCCTTTTTCCCATATTTGCCTTTTTCCCATAATTGCCTTTTTCCCATATTTGCCTTTTTCCCATAATTGCCTTTTTCCCATATTTGCCTTTTTCCCATATTTGCCTTTTTCCCATATTTGCCTTTTTCCCATATTTGCCTTTTTCCCATATTTGCCTTTTTCCCATATTTGCCTTTTTCCCATATTTGCCTTTTTCCCATATTTGCCTTTTTCCCATATTTGCCTTTTTCCCATATTTGCCTTTTTCCCATATTTGCCTTTTTCCCATATTTGCCTTTTTCCCATATTTGCCTTTTTCCCATATTTGCCTTTTTCCCATATTTGCCTTTTTCCCATATTTGCCTTTTTCCCATATTTGCCTTTTTCCCATATTTGCCTTTTTCCCATATTTGCCTTTTTCCCATATTTGCCTTTTTCCCATATTTGCCTTTTTCCCATATTTGCCTTTTTCCCATATTTGCCTTTTTCCCATATTTGCCTTTTTCCCATATTTGCCTTTTTCCCATATTTGCCTTTTTCCCATATTTGCCTTTTTCCCATATTTGCCTTTTTCCCATATTTGCCTTTTTCCCATATTTGCCTTTTTCCCATATTTGCCTTTTTCCCATATTTGCCTTTTTCCCATATTTGCCTTTTCCCCATATTTGCCTTTTTCCCATATTTGCCTTTTTCCCATATTTGCCTTTTTCCCATATTTGCCTTTTTCCCATATTTGCCTTTTTCCCATATTTGCCTTTTTCCCATATTTGCCTTTTTCCCATATTTGCCTTTTTCCCATATTTGCCTTTTTCCCATATTTGCCTTTTTCCCATATTTGCCTTTTTCCCATATTTGCCTTTTTCCCATATTTGCCTTTTTCCCATATTTGCCTTTTTCCCATATTTGCCTTTTTCCCATATTTGCCTTTTTCCCATATTTGCCTTTTTCCCATATTTGCCTTTTTCCCATATTTGCCTTTTTCCCATATTTGCCTTTTTCCCATATTTGCCTTTTTCCCATATTTGCCTTTTTCCCATATTTGCCTTTTTCCCATATTTGCCTTTTTCCCATATTTGCCTTTTTCCCATATTTGCCTTTTTCCCATATTTGCCTTTTTCCCATATTTGCCTTTTTCCCATATTTGCCTTTTTCCCATATTTGCCTTTTTCCCATATTTGCCTTTTTCCCATATTTGCCTTTTTCCCATATTTGCCTTTTTCCCATATTTGCCTTTTTCCCATATTTGCCTTTTTCCCATATTTGCCTTTTTCCCATATTTGCCTTTTTCCCATATTTGCCTTTTTCCCATATTTGCCTTTTTCCCATATTTGCCTTTTTCCCATATTTGCCTTTTTCCCATATTTGCCTTTTTCCCATATTTGCCTTTTTCCCATATTTGCCTTTTTCCCATATTTGCCTTTTTCCCATATTTGCCTTTTTCCCATATTTGCCTTTTTCCCATATTTGCCTTTTCCCCATATTTGCTGTAAGCTTGTTGACACCAGTGCCTACCTATTTAAATTATATAGTACAGCCCTGAATATGGTCACTAAGTGACCGAAAATCGCTTTTGCGGTTAATAAAACAAAAAATTCGACCAATGCTGTCTCTCCTTCCAAACTTAATTTCTACATCTCTGCTGCAGCCGTATGTCACCTCATATTGCCGACATACCGCTGTGCGATAGGGATGCCGTGGACGACAACCAATGGGTTGTGCCCCAATCCAACATTTTCGGCCTGGACTGTAGCATGTGGCCACTTAACATTTCTGTCAACATTAAATGCTGATATTTCGTATTCCCCAGTGGCTGCCATATTTCGCCGCAGAATTTGTTTGAAGCAATATGTAAGTCTCGCCTGCACATTTGAATAACTTCTCGTTTTTCCAGCTGCATTTTGTACTCTTTCTCTATGGAATTTGTCGTCCCCAAATACTCCAGTTTTCGTTTTTTGGCTTCAATCTCTTCCATTTCCAGTTATCTTTTACGTGCACACAAAACAGTAACTGTACTTAGGGCTGTAATTTCCCTAACAGGTAATGTCTTAAGTCTGTTCGACACTTTGGTTCTGGGAACCAGGGATAATTTGGCGACATCTGTATCTGACGGTATCGTGGAGAACAATTTCCTGGATTGAGAGAAATATTTCTCTTGCTTTAATACAGCACTTCTGTGTAACACTTCTATTGTCTTTGTTAGTCAGAGTTAAGAGTCTCGACGTAGTTTACAGGTAGATAATTAAAAATGAGTGCAGACAGAGCATAACTTATGAGCTTTCCTCGGTTTGGAGTGTCTGGTGGACTTACTTGCACACCAGTCGATTTTCAGGTATTCTCATTACCCAGTACACAAACTGCAGAACGTTGTTGAATACCACACGACAGCTGTTCTGTAAGTTATTAGTTAGCTGACACAACATTGATGTGATTGGCGCAGAGTACTGTAGAGCAATTGTAAATGTTATTTGTTACAATTTAAACCACTAGAACAATTTTGTACAGGGTCAAACACACGACTCACTCTGCAGCTATATATTGTTGCTTCCAGTTTCGTAATATCGTGTTTTTTGGCCAAGGAGAACGCAAAAGTTTCTCACAATCATATGTCTGGACACTATAGAATCTTTGTCCACACTTGTGCTTGTGATCCCACAAATTTATTATATATCTTTATTCTACATACAACTGGAGCGCATCAGCGTTACCCGCGCGGGGTAGCCGAGCGGTCTTGGGCGTCATGTCACGGTCCGCGCAGCCTCCCCCGTCGGACGTTCGAGTCCTCCCTCGAGCATGGGTGTGTGTGTCGTCCTTAGCGTAAGTTAAAGTTAGATTAATCACTGTATAAGCTTAGGGATAAATAGTTTAGACAAGAAGAGAATAGAAGCTTTCGAAATGTGGTGCTTCAGAAGAATGCTGACGATTAGATGGGTAGATCACATAACTAATAAGGAGGTGTTGAATAGGATTGGGGAGACGAGAAATTTGTCGCACAACTTGACTAGAAGAAGGGATCGGTTGGTAGGACATGTTCTGAGACATCGAGGGATCACAAATTTAGTATTGGAGGGCAGTGTGGAGAGTAAAAATCGTAGAGGGAGACCAAGAGATGAATACACAAAGCAGATTCAGAAGGATGTACATTGCAGTAGGTACTGGGAGCTGAAGAAGCTTGCACAGGATAGAGTAGCATGGAGAGCTGCATCAAACCAGTCTCAGGACTGAAGACCACAACGACAACAACAACAACGACAACAACAACAACAACAAGCTTAGGGACCGATGACCTCAGCAGTTTGATCCGATAAGACCTTACCACAAATTTCCGCATCAACGTTAAACAGTTTGGTCCAACTGTCATATCGTTGACCACAGCAGAAGTATTGGTTTGACATTAGATAGTCGCACATTTCGATTTCATTAAAAATACGAGCGAAATTTTGTGTTATGACAAAATCTACTACTTTAAGGAAAGCTCTTAGAGCTCAGATTAAGTCTACGGAAGTTTAAATTGAAGACTAATAATAGTAAGTGCTATTATGCATCGTGTGGTATTGGAAGTGATAGTATAAACTCTGCTTGATAACAGTAGAAGGGTTTGAATGATTAATTGCCTCATCAGCATTCATTCTCGTAATGAATTTTAAAATGAAGACTGAGTTGTTGAAGCTCATTTAATTGTCATTAATAATGATTTGCTAGTAAAAGGGAATCAACGAATGACATTATACGAAAGTTTATGAATCCAGTTCCCGTGAATTTAGACCGAGTGATCTGAAATGACTTATTAAAAGCAGTTATACTTTGGCAAAAGTCTTATATGTCCGAATTGTGAATGCTATTGGTCTGTTGCAGTTATTTAATTCATCTATAACGAATATTGCAGTGATATTTTAGTATGCATAATCACAATTCTTAGTGAGAGTGTTATCTCTGACTGTCCCTCATGTTCAAATGAACATTTCTATTTAACCTTCATTAACGACATTTGGAAGGTTGTGTCAAATGGAGACAGTTATTTAAAAACTCACTGTACTCTGGAATGGGTTATCGGAAGAAATTGTCACAATAAATATGCGTGAAAGGAGAAACTGCAACCAGAGATTAACAGATCGTTCCAACATTAATACAATGAGCGTTTGTTCGCTTCACAAAATTTCAGGCTTTCTACCCTCGAACTTAATTCAACATTGAACGTCCAAAAATATTCCTGGTTCTGCTTCTAATTAGTGAAAAGTGTCTGCTATTGAAGAATTGTACTTGATGGGAGGAGAATTAATTGCATGAAGATTGGTGCACACAATGATGGTGCACCTACGTAGTCATGTTAACTACCTAATAAATAAGAGTGTTTATACATTAAATAATCGGTCGTAGTCGACCGTCAGTTGAGGTCAAGATCTGGTCGAAACAGCTCGTGTTCTATATAAATAGATTTTAAGCTGTGACACCAGTTTTATGCTAAACATTTTCAGCTAGAGCGTGAGACAATACCTAGAACTAGTACAGAGTTATCTGAACTAAGGACTAAATAAACAAAAGAAATACACGAACGTTTCCTCCATAATTTAGGGGATGTTAGCCTCCATATCTGGAATGTATGATTCCCATACGGGGAACTCAAGTTCTGTTCCTGGCACTGCTATAGATTTTTTTTCTTTAGTGGGAGGATGAGCACGAGGTACACTCAGCTTCGTGAGGCCAATACAGGCGCTAATTGATTAAGAAATCTGGAATGCTGACAATAGCTAGAAGTGCATGCGCTGACCCTATGCCCGTCCGCACTGCACCGGAATGATTCCATATGGCAGAGGATGACACGGCGCTAGTTTGGCATCGCATTGACCCCTGGGCCTGATCGAGAGTGACGTAATATATGTGACATACTAGAATCAAGTCTCTCTGAATGTGGGACAGAGGCTTGTCAAATATTTAACGCGGAAATTCGCTAAACAGCCGTGCAAAATGAGAAATTAGTCTATTTTGTTTTCGCTACGAGTTACAGTCAAGTCTTCGAAGGAAGTACTCAATTCACGACATCCAGAAACAGATGGCCTTAGCATGCCAGTACCGATAATTTTCGAGCGATGCATATGAGGACTGAAGGTGGCGTACTGAACTGCCGAAAGTGGTAGCGAAAACAAAATAAACTAACTTCTCAATTTGCATGGCTGTTTGGAGAATTTCTGTGTTAAATACCACAATCTAAGCTCCTACATAGATTCCTCGTTCACTTCCGTACAGATGTATAATTCTCACATGCGAGCTGTAGATCTTCTCCACAGGGTTTTTAGCAAATCCGTAATGAGAGGTAGAATGAAGAAGTGGACAATAAGGGTTCAACACCTTCTTTTTGATTTTTGCGGTTGCTGGATCATTTACTAAATACAAGAATGCTGATCTTGAAGAGAAATGGCAAAGGAAGCGGGTATTATCATTTTCTTCTTCTTCAACAGAGATACTGCTGAAAATCTGATGGTCAGCACCACAGAAAGAAACTCGAACAATCCGGAAATTAAAGAAGAGGAAGGTGAAAAAATAGAAGGTAAGAATGAAAAGGTCAATTCAGCTACTACCACCAAAGGCCAAAAGACACTTTGCACTTGCCGGAAATAGCTACAGAAGGAAAAGAACGGGTCAAGGTTCAGAGTACTGGATTCTTCAAAGGTAACAAATGTGACCTGTTCTGAGTATAAGATGTTTTTGTGCCATAATTTGAAAGGGAATGTTTTTTAAAATTTCGTATTTCATAACATATGGCAAATATGTAACATTTTTAATAATTTGTAACTTTTTATTTTTATTTTTTAATGTTTGGTAACAATATTTATTCCAAGAAGAATAACCAGTGACAGGATTTGCAACAACTTTGTGCGTTTAATAACATGGAAAGGAATGGATGTCTTGGTAATGAACAAAAACAAAGGAAGTTTATTTTTTCAAAATGGCTCTGAGCACTATGGGACTTAACATCTGAGGTCATCAGTCCCCTAGAACTTAGAACTACTTAAACCTAACTAACCTAAGGACATCACACACATCCCTGCCCGAGGCAGGATTCGAACCTGCGACCGTAGCGGTCACGCGGTTCCAGACTGAAGCGCCTAGAATCGCACGGCCACACCGGCCGGCTTTATTGTTTCCCTGCGTTTCGTTTTGCCTCGTTAGCAACCTGATGTATCGTATACGTTACATGACCTACAACAGTGCGTAAGAATGAAAAACAATTGTTGATGAATATTTTACCATCAGTGGTGCCAACCGACACGTTGAAGGTTGTTTGCCTTACTTTACTGTACTGGGTTGGGGTTGGGTTGTTTGGGGAAGGAGACCAGACAGCGAGGTCATCGGTCTCATCGGATTAGGGAAGGACGGGGAAGGAAGTCGACCGTGCCCTTTCAAAGGAACCATCCCGTCATTTGTCTGGAGCGATTTAGGGAAATCACGGAAAACCTAAATCAGGATGGCGGACGCGGGATTGAACCGTCGTCCTCCCGAATGCGAGTCCAGTGTTTTACTGTATTAATCTGGCTTCAGGTCTCCAGAGAATCGACTCTATATTTGTATATCGAGTTAAGTATTAGAAAATGGAAAAAGCGATAAACAAGTAATGAAGAGGAAAAAGGTCAAAATGATTTGCGTTGTGAACAAAAATAAACACATCGTCAGTAGCTACATAACGAATGTGATATGAAGAAAAATACGGGCCTAAAGTCATTCCCTGCTTACTAAAATTTATTTCTAAGGAACTGCGCTAGATACAGCTATGTGGTTTGTTTGCAAATAGTAGCTTAACTCAAAGGTTTTTTTGTCAATACATGTTTCTCTGGAAACAAGGGACGTAGATTTCCGTGGATTGCGCTGAAATGCTATTCACATATCAACGCTGTCGTCACTCGCTCAAGGTCTACCTCTTCTCTCGTCACCAGCAGTGCCACTCTCTTTTCGTACCATTGTCTGATGTTTTTCATATCCGGCAGGTTTTGACCATATGAATTTCGGAAGTGTCGTTGAACAACTGCGTTTCAAAAAAAAAAAAGTCACAAAACACATTGCGCTTTTCACCGCATAGACGCCATTACGACAGGAGCACTCATAAATAACGCTACCTGTAACAAAAGAGAAAAAGAAAAGATACCAAATGCTGTTAGTGCACACGTAGATGAATATCTATAAAGAAGAGTTACGCTACCATTTGCAATAAATCGCACAGGTGTATCTATCATAGTTCCCCAGAAATAAATTTTTGTAATCAGTGATACAGTTTATGCACACCCAGTACTAATAAGGACAATATGGATGGTGTGGGAAATGAGGTCACGAGAACCCAACAAAAGAATAAGAACAAAGGAAAAAACAAGAAGTGTTTAGCGTTCAGCATGACCCGAAGGTAAATTACTTCCGTTGCTACCTCCTTTTATTGTTAGTAATTACAGATATTTTCCAGTGTTTTAATGAGCGATATTTACGACCAGCTTCTCCTTTGCGTTACTTTCCCCCGTGCGAAAATATGGACCCTTCTCTCTCTCGTAAAAAGCAGTAGAGCTACTAGATGAAAATCTGTGTCGCCCTTTATGATTCTCACAAGCGTTGCTGTGTCAGCGGTTCGTACTGGGTGGCTGGCACTTGATTTCCCGGTACTAATTACAGGCAACATAAAACGTAAGGCAATGACTTTTCGTCAAAGAGCACTGACTGAAGCCAGGGGGCGTAGCAGATCACCGTGTTTTTGTGCCCAAAACGAGTTTCTCCTTCGTGCAGAACTTGCCCTCTATACTTCAAGCCACTGAATTGACATTTATATCTGAGTATGTACATAGATACGGCACACTTGCACGGACGAATACTCATGATCAGACAGTTGAGAAAGTAATCTGTTGACGTGAAATTTCATTCGTTAAGCACATGTTAATACACGCACCTACCAAAATGAACAATTTTCAGATTGTCATCACTGGAATGGCGGTTTTAGTCAGATCAAAACATGCTGTGTAAATTGTTTCAGATTAGGCACATTTAAGCGTACTCACTAAAACGAAAATTGTACACTTTACGTCAGGCAAACCTTCCTTTCTCTCACATAATATTATCAAGAAATATTTAGGTCAGTCTATACGCTGTCTATTTTTGCATAATCCATAAAGCATACTTGTCATGATTTTAAGTAACCATTACACTCAATAGTGCAGATTTATTCAGTTATCACATCTGCCATAAGAAATTTCAACAAAGGATACCACACTATCACACTTACATGTTGACAATTACTGAACTATATGAAAGAACGTAAATTAATACAGACTGCGGCGTGCACACACTTTATTCGACATGTAAACGTCACTACAGGTATTTGGATTTAGGTTATGACATTTTAGATATGCCTGCCATCACTGGCGATGATTTGGCGCAGACAAATAGCGAAATTCTGTATGACTGTTTTCAGCTCTGCAGTAGTTTTGGGGTTACTTCTGTACATCTTGTTTTTATTTTAGTCCCACAAAATGAAGTCGCATGTGTTCAGATCCGGAGAATATGGCGGCCAATCGAGGCCCATGCCAGTCGTCTCTGGTTACACCAGAGCCAGAATGCGTTCCCCAAAGTGCTCCTATAGGACATCAAACACTCTCCTGCTTCGATGGGGTCGAGCTCCGTCTTGCACGAAATCAGGGTCACTCTGGATAAGGGGGATGAAATCATCCTCCAAAACCTTCGCGTACCGTTCGGTAGTCACCGTGCCATCAAAGAATATCTAACCGATTATTCCGTGACTGGGCGTTGCATACCACACAGTCACCCATTGAGGCTGAAGAGACGTCTCGATCGCCAATTGCAGCTTCTCGGTCCCCCAAATGCGCCAATTTTGCTTATGAAAATGGGCTTCATCGCTAAACCAAACCATACATGCGCATACTATTTCCTCATCATGCCCCACGGCCAACCGTGCCGTTTGAACGTCCTAACGCAAACCGTTCAGAAGTTATGACGACTTTATTTCATATAGTTCAATAATTGTCACCATGTACATGATCATGTTATTTACAACTCGAGTACTCTGTCTCACAAATTCTGTACTTCATTTCACAAAATTATTAAGTAACATAGTTTAGGGCCATTCCATAAAAAGTGTTACCTAAATGCATAACTTCGAAATGCAATAGATTTTGTCTTCCTGTATACCAATTCAAAGATCAGAATGTATAATTTATGAAGTGTACAATACTTCTCACCACAATTTTGGATAGATAGCATTCTTACTGAAAGAGAAGTGATGAAGATTTAGTCAAAGTGTATAAAAATTAATGCCATTTGGTACATAATGTATTACTTTGCTATGCCATTGTTTTCAATAATTAATTTAGGATCTCGATACAATTTCATGCTCTTTTAACTGACTGTTAAAGTTCCAGTGAAAAAATATTTTAAAACGTCATGGCTCCAAGAATTGCTGTTACAGATGTAATAGTTAACGTTTCTCTAATGTTTGAGATTATAATAGTAACTACAAAAGGTAAAAAGTAATAATGATAATGTACTGGACGAAATCAGGCAATAAGTTTCAGCAACATGTTGGTACATCGCATTAGGCCGCTAGTAGAAAATATTGTAGTCACTAGACCAGCCTTTTGTAAAGAGAAACAACAAAAGAAATATCCATATCTGGACAATTTATGAAGTGTAAGAATTATTTGAAGCGGATTATCCATATGTGAAACTTGCTTTTTTATTTTTTGTGTCTTTTAGACCATGTCTACTTTTTTCTTCCGAAATCCAAGCAAATGTTTGCATTTGCACTTATCATGATAACTTTAGTCTGCTACAGTCCAGTACAGTCAAGAGTATCAAAAGTTCCCAACGACAAACAGATAGCCGGCCTCTGTGACCGAGCGGTTCTAGGCGCTTCAGTCTGGAACAGCGCTGCTGCTACGGTCGCATGTTCAAATCCTGCCTCGGGCATGGATGTGTGTGACGTCCTTAGGTTAGTTAGGTTTAAGTAGTTCAAAGTCTAGGGGACTGATGATCTCAGATGTTAAGTCCCATAGTGCTTAGAGCCATTTGAACCACTTGAACAAACAGATAGCTTGTAAAGTGACACATCAAAAATCCTTATGTATTTGGCACATTCCAGAAATGTGGAAATTTAAAGACGTTTCTAGAATTCATGACCTAATTGCCTTCCTGTTCGGATGAAATTATTAGTTAATATTAACGGAATAATGACAAGTCAGGAAGTGTGGTTAAAGTGATGCTGAAAGGCTCTACAGATGTTGTTTTGAAACTGTTGGACAACAAATTATACTATTTTCGTACCTACTGTTTCACCAAAAATAAGCTAAGTTTTCTTTCAAATGACAAAAGTTTAAATTTTTTGCTTATCATAATTTAAGTTCTTCAGATTTATTTTACCGAGAACTTCACCGCTGCTCATCTAGATAAAGGACACAACGGTCACTGGAGTAATGAACAAATCGTTAATTACACAGAAATGGCTAACACAGTTACAAGGCCCGTTTCATATACTATTATATCTGATAATTTACAAACTATCTTGCCATAATTGGCCATACATTTAATTAGAAAATACTTAAGAACCTAAGAAATAAATTTTATAATCTTGAAGAGGTGGAAATATTCTCTCAACATTTCATACAGCAAAGCATATCAGCCAATACGATTTTCAGAAAAGAAGATTATGGTTTTGTGTGAAACTGGCACTTTTTGGACATCTTATGCAAAAGAGCTACCGATGGTTTTGGAAGAATATTGAAGCATCATGTGTGGCAGTGTGTGAAAGCTACACAAACTCTCAACTGGCCGACTTTTGAACAACGTGCAGAATCCATAACTGAGAAATTAATATAACAAAAGTTCCGGTAGACGTGGTGAAAATGGATGCTGAGCAGTTCAAACAGCATTGGTGCAGTATCGATTATTTTCCAGCCACTCAAGTTCAAATGGCTCTGAGCAAAATGGGACTTAACTTCTGAGGTCACCAGTCCCCTAGAACTTAGAACTACTTAAACCTAACTAACCTAAGAACATCACACACATCCATGCCCAAGGCAGGATTCGAACCTGCGACCGTAGCGGTCGCGCGGTTCGAGACTGAAGCGCCTAGAACCGCTCGGCCACACTGGCCGGCACCACTCAAGTCCACGTTTTACGAACCGCTGTGATATATACAGTTAAAATCGGTTAGTTGTTTGAGGAAGCTGGTGCACACTTGCGTCTAATAAAATTGTTGCAAATCACAGTGTTGAGAAAGATTCATCCATGAATCTATACACCATCAGTTTCAATTATGAAAACTTTTCACTGTCTATTGGTCAGTGGGTTAATATTAAACCAGAATTAGGACAATGACATCTGCACAAATTTGTTGGGCAACTTGTATGTCAATAATGTGAGAAAACACTTTAGTACATTCCTTAAGAGAGTAGGCAATAAATTTGTATGGCAAGAAAATGTTTATACTAATGAAACTGACATTTGTGGTGTGTACATTCAAAGATCCTATCAGAGATTCTTCGAAAAGAATACTTCCAACTGCACAAATGTCACGTCCATAAGAATGGAATCGCTTTTCCTCATAAATCTGTTACTGATCTTGGAATATAATGAGTTTTATGTATTTACATAGAATTTTGTTGGTATGGACAAAGTCATTTTGCATTTTCACTCCACAAGCAATTCAATGGCTTTTAAAAGTAACACAAAATGATTTTTCAGTGACAATTTATTCTTCACGTGGGCACTCATGTTGAGAAATAAACTCTTGCCCAAAACTTCATTTACCATTAAATCTATAGTGTTCTATGGACAGACGCATTTGCCTCCATTATTGCTAGAACAAAACACTTGCTCTGAACATATACGAATACAGACATCAACAGCATCATCTGCAGGCATAACAGTTGCATCACGATTCTCTCTCTGTATTAAAGAGAAGGAGGATATTTACTGTCACCTCTCAGAGCACTCAAACAGACTTCACACTTAACTTTCTGTTCTAAATATCTTATAACAAAACATAGAAACATCAGTCTAACGCTGCTAGAGATGTAGTTACGATCATGCCTAACTGCACTGTCAGTCTCAATTGAAATTATGCTCTTTCTGTTTGTTGTTTAATTAACACACTCTACAGGTGTGAAGCTGCTCAGAACAGTAAGAACTGATGTGTGATCAAGTTCAGTGCAGCTATCTTTACCTGGTTCACTTAGCTCATGTTTAACGATGTAAAGTGCCTCGCAGATGGACTATTGTTCCAACCTCCACGTGACCTTATGATGCCAGGTGTAATTTCCAAATAATCTTGGGAACATTTATGCATGGGAAGATACTCAAGCACACGTGTACACACATTTCCTTCTATTAGTTGAGCATAAAGATGCTGCAAATTTGAAATGCAAACCAGAAAGCCAACAAAACCAGTTTTCCGGTTTGACTGAATGATTCGTTCACATGTATCTTTCAGTTTTAGTGAAAGTAAGTAATGGTTCACTTCAGTAAGCAAGTTGTTGACTTTTTCATAGTTAGTAACACTTGTTGATTTCTTCCAGTTGCTTTGAACCATGCTCATTGAATTCATTATATTAAAAAGGCGATTCATTACTCTAACAAATTTTGCAGTAGCGCTGCAATTAACAAAAGCGGGAAATCCTGAGGAAGATGGTTCCTTCAGGGTATCAGCTACTGAATCACAAAAAGCTGAGTAACTAGTGACATTTTCATCTTATTCTCGAACCAGTTAATGTGATATGTGCCTAACGTATTGGCTAAATAAATACTCTCACTTTCCTGGAGTCTATATAGCTCTTCAATTACCTCCAAGAAATTATTTTCCCATCAGAAACAATTCCGTTTTATCCCCGAAGGTACTTCCCCACCAACTTATGAATATCAGATGGATCAAGGACAAGGGAGACAGGATTGTGTATATGAGTAACATTAAAAGTGCTACATAATGGGTCCAGAGGAAAACCAGGAGAAGTGGCCATGGTAAGATTTGACGAAGCACCGTCACCCCTCCAATTTACAACTTTGAGTCCTGCAGATTCTGCAAGATCAATGCATTTCCTCACCAAGTTTGCTATTTGAGTTCCATTCATGCTTGCAATCAAAGAATCTTCGACAGCCATAAACTGCTATTTATGTCCACAAGATTGCATGAAAACTATTGCGCCTTTTGCTAACGTTAAACAATCTGATTTAATAGCAGAGCCCATGTCAACATAGCCAAAGTATTTATGGACATCAAGTCCCTCATGCTGCCTTATTGCCATATCATCCGTTATCAGACTACGAAGAACAGGACAGTCTGAACTACTTGAGGCTGCTTTCAGTCGCAAAACTTCAAATGATTCACTTGTGAAAACAGATGCTCCATCCACAGATTGATACCACTTACTTATTGTTAGAGGCTGTAGCAAGCAAGTATAAAATGTGGCCCTGACTTAATCATAAGCTCTCAACGAATAAAAGTTAAGCGTTAAAGTAAAAGACCTCAAAGCTGCATTTTCTAGGAATAACAGAGGCTGTAGTTTTTGCAAATTGACGTGACAACAATTGTTCACTTATCCCTTATTCACTCTTCATCCATACAGTTACTCTTTTGCAGTGTCTTCATTACATAATTCAGATTTGTATTTTGCTTCTTGAGGCGACAGTCTTTTTTCTTTCTTTTCTACTGAAGAAATTTTATTTTTCTTGTTTTCTTCACACACAGTGTTCAATTTTTTCGTCAAATAAGCAATAGGGTCATCATGTGGTGTGTGTGTATTGACAGGACGATCTTCTGGCAACATTACAACTCAAACAGTTTCATAATAATCCAAGAGTATCAACACGTGTGACAAAATTTTTATTTCCATAAATTATCATCTCTGGTGCAGTGGTGCCCAGTCTCTATTCTGTGCTTCATTGATTGATTCACTGACGCGATTAAAAGGGTCCAAACTTCGAGGTCATCAGTCCCTTTGCTTCACAGATCCCTAAGTATTCTGGACACACCCTTCTTTCCTCTTCCCACACCCAATGATCTCGGCTGCCACTTTGATGATATAAACCAAATGATCATCTACCTCATCTCCCCCCCCCCCTTTCCGAAAATACTACACACGAGTAGCAGGTAAGGCCATATAAATTTATTCAACCGAAGAGATCCACAGCAGAAAATGTTTGGGAACTACTGCACTAGTTGTTTGATATTGACTGTAAAAACTATTCTCTTGAGAACTTGTTGATAGTTCATTCAGCTCTTCATCATATTTTACAGACAGGGAAATGCAACGTTACAACATTTACTAAAGTGTACAGCATGTATTCAGCAGGCTAAGCTCGAGTCCTACAGCCTGAAACTATAATGATTTTGGCATATAATAGAGTTGTATTATTTATAATATTACCGGTAGACATCAACGTGATACCAAAAATAGTTTACTGTCTTGTTGGAGTACTAACAATTCATATAGAGAGTGGTTGGTAGTTGTATAATTACTGAAAACCATTATTTGCAACTACTGCATCATTATAGTAACACAACTGATTTGTATATATATTTTGAGCAATAAATCTCAAACTAGAACCATTCAGTACAGTTAACAGGATGTTAGCTGAAATCTGTACTGCCAGGCAGTTTCTGAAGGCATTGGAGACATCGTCGTGTATCACAATGAAATAACTATTAAATGAAGTGAAAATTACCATGGCATCCCACTTACGTCTACATCAACATGGATACTCTGCAAATCACATTTAAATGCCTGGCAGAGGGTTCATCGAACCACCTTCACAATTCTCTATTATTCCAATTTTGTATAGCGCGCGGAAACAATGAACACCTGCATCTTTCCGTACGAGCTCTGATTTACCTAATTTTATCTTTGTGATCGTTCCTCCCTATGTACGTCGGTGCCAACAAAATATTTTCGCATTCGGAGGAGAAAGTTGGTGATTGGAATTTCGTGAGAAGATTCCGCCGCAACGAAAAATGATGTCTTTTAATGATGTCCAGCCCAAATCCTGTGCCATTTCTGTGACACTCTCTCCCATATTTCGCGATACTACAAAACGTGCTGCCTTTCTTTGAACTTTTTCAATGTACTCCGTCAGTTCTATCTGGTAAGGATCCCACACCGCGCAGCAATATTCTAAAAGAGGACGGACAAGCGTAGTGTAGGCAGTCCCTTAGTAGGTCTGTTACATTTGGTAAGTTTCCTGCCAATAAAATGCAGTCTTTGGTTAGCCTTCCCCACAACATTTTCTGTGTGTTCCTTCCAATTTAAGTTGTTCGTTATTGTAATACCTAGGTATTTAGTTGAATTTACGGCTTTTAGATTAGACTGATTTATCGTGTAACCGAAGTTTAACGAGTTCCTTTTAGCACTCATGTGGATGACCTCATACTTTTCGTTATTTAGGGTCAACTGCCACTTTTCACACCATTTAGATATCTTTTGTAAATTGTTTTGGTCTTCTGATGACTTTAATAGTCGATAAACGACAGTGTCATTTGCAAACAACTGAAGACGGTTGCTCAGTTTGTCTCCAAAATCGTTTATATATATAAGGAACACCATGTTGCTATAATCAAAGCTTGCCTGCACTAGTCACATCACAACATGCGTAAGAAAGCAGTAACAGAAATACTTTTGGCAGCTTTGCTTAGCCTACCCACACTAAAGACACCAATCCAGTCTCAGCAGCCCGTGTAAATCACTTTCAAAGTAGGTACCTTGTTAATTTGACAATCATAAATACATTCTGAGCACAATCACTATACACGTAGTTTTTCCAAGAAGCATAAAAACTTTACAAAATTGTTGAGGCTTTCGTGGCCACTTGTTGACAAACTGCCTATTGGCTTCTGTCTCGGGTACTTCGGCCGACGTTCATCTAATGATTTTTCTGACGTGCTGGCGAAACGTCAGAAAAATCATTAGATGAACGTCGGCCGAAGTACCCGAGACAGAAGCCAATAGGCAGTTTGTCATAAAAACTTTGTAACACAATAATTGACACAGAGCACAGCAATCAGGTGTAAAAAAAATCATAGGCTGTGTTATACCTTTTAAATAAGTGATCACTTATTGGTTACAATATTCGCTATATGGATTGTCTCAAACGTAAACATGTAAAAATGTACATGACATGCCAGTACCACATGGAACCACACTGTCAGCAAATTGTGTCGCATAAATATGTACTACAATCATGTATGAAACATCTAGTGTGACTTACAAGCTGTAGGTAAATGGGGAAACGATGACAAAACTTACCGCACGACGCCGTCTCCGAGTCGAACATTTGATAGCGACGTTCGATCAATGTCAGCTACTCGGAAATTCTCTGAAAATTTATACTCTATTTTGTCGGTTCCCAGTCTTTTCGCCGCAGTGCCTTGATCCACAAACTTGTTCTTACAGAGTCCTTTGGGAAACTACGTATCGTAAACATAAAAAAAAATCCTGAAGGCAATCGCGGAAGCACACAGTCCTTATTTAAACCAGGATCCGCAGGCAACACAAGTAACTAGTTGTACGATATTATTTTAATTAACAATACAGCAGTGGGCACGCACTACATCTACATTTATTTATTTATTTATTTATTTTATTTATTTATTTATTGTTCCGTGGGACCAAATTAAGGAGAAATCTCATCTCCATGGTCATGGAACGAGTCAATACATGAAATTATAACACGATATTAGAAACAGATAAAATGAAATATAGAAAAAAAAACATATTCAGGTGACAAGTCATAAGTTTAAATGAAGACAATCAACAATGTAACACTGGAATTTGCTTAATTTTTTAGCTCTTCCAGGAGCTCCTCGACAGAATAGAAGGAGTGAGCCATGAGGAAACTCTTCAGTTTAGACTTAAAAGAGTTTGGGCTACTGCTAAGATTTTTGAGTTCTTGTGGTAGCTTATTGAAAATGGATGCAGCAGAATACTGCACTCCTTTCTGCACAAGAGTCAAGGAACTGCATTCTACATGCAGATTTGATTTCTGCCTAGTATTAACTGAGTGAAAGCTGCTAACTCTTGGGAATAGGCTAATATTGCTAACAACAAACGACATTAAAGAAAATATATACTGTGAGGGCAATGTCAGAATTCCCAGATTTTTGAATAGGGGTCGACAAGAGGTTCTCGAACTTACACCACATATAGCTCGAACAGCCCGTTTTTGAGCCAAAAATACCCTTTTTGAATCAGAAGAATTACCCCAAAAAATAATACCATACGACATAAGCGTATGAAAATATGCGAAGTAGACTACTTTTCGTGTTGAAGTGTCACTTATTTCAGATACTGTTCTAATGGTAAATAAAGCAGCATTTAGTTTCTGAACAAGATCCTGAACATGGGCTTTCCACAACAGCTTACTATCTATCCGTACGCCTAGGAACTTGAACTGTTCCGTCTCGCTTATAACATGCCCATTCTGTCTGATTAAAATGTCAGTTCTTGTTGAATTGTGAGTTAGAAACTGTAAAAACTGAGTCTTACTGTGATTTAGCATCAAATTATTTTCCACAAGCCACGAACTTATTTCATGAACTAAATTATTTGTTACTGTTTCAATATTACACACAAGATCCTTCACTATCAAGCTGGTATCATCAGCAAACAGAAATATTTTTGAATCACCTGTAATACTAGAAGGCATATCATTTATATAAATAAGAAACAGCAGTGGCCCCAGCACCGACCCTTGGGGAACGCCCCACTTAACAGTGCCCCATTGGGACTGAACATCACTACCACTCTCAATATTGCGGAGAATTACCCTCTGCTTTCTGTTCTTAAAGTAAGAGGCGAACCAATTGTAAGCTACTCCCCTTACTCCATAATGGTCCAACTTCTGCAGTAATATTTTGTGGTCAACACAGTCAAAAGCCTTCGTTAAATCAAAGAAAACACCTAGCGTTCGCAACCTTTTATTTAATCCGTCGAAAACCTCACAGAGAAAAGAGAATATAGCATTTTCAGTTGTTAAACCATTTCTAAAACCAAACTGAACATTTGACAGCAAATTATGTGAATTTAAATGCTCCAGTAACCTTGTATATACAACCTTCTCGATAACTTTAGCAAACACCGATGGCATAGAAATAGGTCTAAAATTGTCAACATTATCAATGTCTCCCTTTTTATAAAGTGGCTTCACTATCGAGTATTTTAATCGATCAGGAAACCGACCACTCCTAAAGGAAAAGTTACAGATATGGCTAAGTACTGGGCTAACATACATAGAACAATACTTCAGTATTCTGCTAGATACCCCGTCATATCCATGAGAGTTCTTGGTCTTTAGTGATTTAATTATTAACTCAATCTCCCTCTTGTCAGTATCATGGAGGAGCATTTCAGGTAACAGTCTCGGAACACTTTTTTCTAAGAGCGCTATATGATTCCCTGTTGGAATTAGGTTTCTATTTAGTTCACCTGCTATATTCAGAAAGTGATTATTAAATACTGTACATATATGCGACTTATCAGTAACACGGACATTCCCACTACGCACTGATTCTATATCCTCGACCTGTCTCTGCAGACCAGCAACTTCCTTTACGACTGACCATATGGTTTTAATTTTATCCTGAGACTTAGCTATTCTATCTGCATACCACATACTTTTTGCCTTCCTAATAACATTTTTAAGCACCTTACAATACTGTTTGTAATGGGCTGCTGCATTTAGATTTTGACTGTTTCTAACGTTTTGATATAATTGCCACTTTGTTCTACAAGATATTCTTATCCCTCTAGTCAGCCACCCAGGCTGCCTGTTTGTGCTGGTACCCTGTTTTAAACGTTGTAACGGAAAGCAACTTTCAAAGAGCATGAGAAAGGTCTTTAGAAAAGCATTATATTTATCGTTTACTGTCTCAGCGCTATAAACATCTTGCCACTCTTGTTCCTTTATAAGGTTTACAAAGGTCTCTACAGCAACCGGATCAGCTTTCCTGAACAGCTGATGACTATATTTAACACGAGTTGCAGCATAAAAATCTTTTAAAGTTAAAATTTGCGCATCATGATCTGAAAGGCCATTCACCTTTTTTCTAACAGAATGCCCTTCTAGTAATGAGGAATGAACAAAAATGTTGTCTATGGTTGTTCTACTGTTCCCTTGCACTCTCGTTGGAAAGAATACGGTTTGCGTAAGATTATATGAATTAAAGAGGTCTACCAGCATCCTCTTCCTTGCACAATCACTTATACAATTAATATTGAAGTCACCACATATAACTAACTTTTTGTATTTCCTATAAAGTGAACCAAGAACCTCCTCTAGCTTTAGCAAAAATGCTGTGAAATCGGAGTCTGGGGATCTATAAATAACAACAGTTACAAGTTTAACTCCGTTAAATTTAACCACACCTGCACAACATTCAAACACCTTTTCAGTGCAGTACTTTGAAACATCAATTGACTCAAATGCGATGCTGTTTTTCACATACATGGCTACTCCCCCACACCGCAAAGAGCTCCTCGAAAAGCAGCCAGCCAACCTGTATCCTGGTAAAGGAAGCCTCTGAATTATCTCCTTATTTAAGAAGTGTTCAGATATACCAATAATTTCAGAGTCAACATCTATAAGCAGTTCACTAACTTTATCCCTAATACCTTGTATATTTTGATGAAATATACTAATTCCCTCATTACTCGGATACCTAAGCTTTGTCAAAAGTGATTCCCTTGTTAGAGAGACTTCCCTTAAGCAGGAATACCTATCAGCTGACTTCAATTTAAAAAAGGTGCAGCTCTAACACACACTACTGCAGAAATTTTCCCATGAGTGATCCCACCAACCCCACCTATGCTGTCACCTATAAGCTTTGCCAACCTCCCCTTCCCATACCTGTTGAGGTGCAGGCCGTGTCTAGTGAAACCCGTCCTGCTGATAGACTCCACCGACACCACTGAAATGTGACCCATGCTTTCTGTCATCAGCGCACCCCCAAGTCTCATGTTATTACGCCTGACGGCTGTATTAAGATGAGGCCGATCGTGACGCTGAAACAGTTCCACGAAATGCACATTCGTGTTGCCAGTCTGAGTGGCTATCTTTTCCAGGTCACCATCTATGTTATACTCCCCATCCCTACCAATACTATTACCAGCCCCACCCACAATCACTACCTGATCCTCTTTAGTAAAATCCCTACATAACCCCCCTATGTTAACAGTCACCTGATCCAACCCTGCATTAGGCTTCACAATGCTGGTGACCTGGTACTCACTTCCCAGCACTTCCTGCAACTGCTGGCCTACACCTCTGCCATGTGAACTACCTAACAGCAGAACCTTCTTCTTCCTCTTCGACTTTGCAACTGTTCTAGGCACAGTAACTACTGAGGTCTGCTGCATACTTCCTACATCTACAGCTACTAGAGATTCCTCTCCACTAGACTCTGACAGTTGGTCATATCTATTGTAAACACCAATAGTAAAACTATCTGAAAATCTTCTTCTCCTAGCAGATCTCTTGCCAACAGCCAGCTCCCATTCCCCAACCCCCTTCTCCCTCCTCATCCTATCTAGCTCCTCCTGTGCGTTTTTCAACTGCACCTGAAGGGCACAGATCTTACGCTCCTGCTCCTCTATCAGTTTACTCTTGCTACATAACCTGCAGTTCCAGGAGAGGATCTCACCAGAATGCCCACTGGCTTCCCCACTGCATTCCCCCCAGTGAAAATACTTCGAACAAGTGTCACACTGCAATCCACTACTCACGAACCTACGGCAAAGCCCACACTTCTCACTCATGGTAAAATTTTACTTTTTCTAAGTTCCGCTACTACAATAAGAAGATGCTAAAAACCTGACTACAATAATCACAAACTTACTCTACAAGGGAAGTAACTACTATTATTAACAGTATTAATAAACAACAAATGTGAATATAACAAAAGACTAATACATTACTAATGTTGGCAGCTGTTCTTGATTCGAATTCTGGAATATTTACTTCGTCTTCTTTTGTGAAGGCATTCCGGAAGATTGTGTTTAGTAACTCTTTTGGCAGAACTGTCTTCGACCGTATCTCCATTGCTATCGCACATCAACATGGATACCCTGCAAATCACATTTAAGTGCCTGGCAGAGGGTTCATCGAACCACCACAATTCTCTATTATTCCAATCTCGTATAGCGCGGGAAGAACGAACACCTACTGTATATCTCTCTGTACGAGCTCTGATTTCCCTTATTTTATCATTCTGATCGTATCTCCCTATGTAGTTGGTGTCAAAAAAATATTTTCGCATTCGGAGGAGAAAGCTGGTGATGGGAATTTCGTGAGAAGGTTCCGTCGCAAAGAAAAACGCCTTTTTTAATGATGTCCACCCCAAATCCTGTATCATTTCAGTGACACCCTCTCCCCTATTTCGCGATAATACTAAACGTGCTGCCCCTGTTTGAACTTTTTTCGATGCCCTCTGTCAATCCTATCTGGTAAAGATCCCACACCGCGCAGCAGGATTCTAAAATGAGGACGGACAAGCGTAGTTTAGGTAATCTCCTTAGTAGATCTGTTACATTTCCTAAGTGTCCTGCCAATAAAACGCAGTCTTTGGTTAGCCTTCCCCACAACATTTTCTATGCATTCCTGCCAATTTAAGTTGCTCGTAACTGTAATTACTAGGTATTTAGTTGAATTTATGGACTTTAGATTTGACTGATTTATCGTGTAACCAAAGTTTAACGGATTCCTTTTAGCACTCATGTGGATAACCTCAAAATCACCAAAATCGCGAAGCCACTCACATAAATGAGACGATATTCCATAAGCACGCAAATTCACTACAAGCTGCTTGTATGGTACAGTGTCAAAAGCCTTCCGGAAATCCAGAATCAGTCTGAAATCCCTTGTCAATAAAACTCAACACTTCATGTGATTAAAGAGCTAGTTGTGTTTCACAAGAACAATGTTTTCCAAATCCACGTTGACTGTGTGTCAATAGATCGTTTTCTTCGAGGTAATTCATAATGTTCGAACACAATAAATGTTCCAAAACCCTGCTGCATATCGACGTTAATTATATGGGCCTATAATTTAGTGGATTACTTCTACTACCTTTATTGAATGTTGATGTGACCTGTGCAACTTTCCAGTCTTTGTGTACGGAACTTTCGTCGAGCGAACGGTTGTATAGGATTGTTGAGTGAGGAGCTATTGCATCACCATACTCTGAAAGGAACCTAATTTGTACACAGTGTGGACCAGAAGACTAGCTTTTATTAAGTGATTTAAGTTGCTTCACTACTCCGACGATATTTACTTTTACATTACTAATGTTGGCAGCTGTTCTTGATTCGAATTCTGGAATATTTACTTCGTCTTCTTTTGTGAAGGCATTCCGGAAGATTGTGTTTAGTAACTCTTTTGGCAGAACTGTCTTCGACCGTATCTCCATTGCTATCGCACATAGAAGGCACCGATTGTGTCTTGCCGCTAACACACTTCACATACGACCAGAATCTCTTTGTATTTTCTTCCAGGTTTAGAGACAAAGTTTCGTTGTGGAATCTGTTATAAGAATCTCGCATTGAAGTCCGCGCTAAATTTGGAGCTTCTGTAAAAGATCGCCAATCTTGAGGATTTTGCGTCTGTTTAAATTTGGCATGTTTGTTTCGTTGTTTCTGCAACAGTCTTCTGACCCATTTGTGTACCAAGGAGGATCAGCTCCGTCGTTTGTTAATTTTTTGGTATAAATCTCTCAATTGCTGCCGATTCCGTTTCTTTGAATTCAAGTCACATCTGGTCTACATTTAAATTGTTAAATGACAGAAAAGCTGGATTCACTTTTCCGGCGTTAGGGCACCTCCATAGATTCTAACCTTGTTGCAAGCAGTCTGCGAAAAATATTGTACGGCATTGTTGTGCACTGGGAATTATGCTTTATGCTTAACAGCGCATCGAATGCTGATGTATCGTTATCAATTACAGTGCAGAAAATTAGCTATACAAAAGTAACCTTTAATTATGAAAAGGATAAATAACTTACAGAAATATTTGATACACCACTGAATGCAATATATCTTCAAGTTTTATCCGCGCCTAACACTCTTAGTTTTCGGCGTTCCCGCTAGGGAGCAAGCGCGAACGAATTATCCCAATAGTCATCATGGAGTCGTAGAACGATGCAGAACGTGCGGAGTGTTTTTTATGATTTCTTGAATCCAAATCCGCTACTACAGTTCGGGGACCATTCGGGACTAATTACCGCAAGCCACCACCTCAAAAGGCCAACTACAATGAAGCGCCAAAGAAATTGGTATAGGCACCCAAATTCAAATACTAAACAGGTAGAATACGGCGCTGCGGTCGGCAACGCCTATATAAGATAACAAGTGTCTGACGCAGTTGTTAGATCGGTTACTACTGCTACAATGGCAGATTTAAATGAGTTTGAACGTCGTGTTATACCTCGTGCGCGAGCGATGGGACACAGCATCTCCGTAATAGTGACGAAGTGCTGATTTTCTCGTAAGATCATTTCACGAGTGTACCGTGAATATGAGGAATCCCATAAAACATCACATATCCGATATCACTGCGGCCGGAAAAAAATCATGCAAGAACGGGACCAACGACGTCAGAAGAGAATATTCCAACGTGACAAAAGTGCAACACATCCGCAAATTGCTGCAGATTTAAATGGTGGGCCATCAAAAAATGTCAACGTGCGAACCATTCAACAAAACATCATCGATATGGGTTTTCGGAGCCGAAGGCCCACTTGTGTACCCTTGATGACTGCACGACACAAAGCTTTACGCCTCTTCTGGGCCCGTTAGCACCGACATTGGACTATTGATGACTGGAAAAATGTTGCCTGGTCGTACGGGTCTCGTTTCAAATTGTATCGAGCGGATGGACGTGTATGGATATGGACACAACCTAATGAATCCATGGACCCTGTATGTCAGCGGGTGACTGTTCGAACTGGTGGAGGCTCTGTAATGGTGTGGGGTGTGTGCAGCTGGATTGATGTGGGACCACTGTTATGTCTAGATACGACTCTGATAGGTGACACGTACGTAAGCATCCTGCCTGGTACCTGCATCCACACAAGTCCAATGTGCATTCCGACGGACCTGGGCAATTCCAGCAGGACAATGCCACACACCACACGTCCATAATTGCTGCAGACTGGTTTCAGGAACACTTTTCTCAATTTAAACACTTTCACTGGGCACCAGACGCCCCAGACGTAAACATTAATGAGAATATCTGGGATGCCCTGTAACGTGCTATTCAGAAGAGATCACCGCCCCCTCTTACTCTTAGTGATTTATGGACAGCCGTGGAGGATTCATGGTATCAGTTCCATCCAGCACTACCTCAGACATCAGTCGAGTGCATGCCACGTCGTGTTGTGGCACTTCTGCGTGCTTGAAGGGGCCCTACACAATATTGGGCAGGTGTACCAGTTTCTTTGGCTCCTCAGTGTATTGTTGATTGGTAAAATTGTATCGGCGAAACTGGCTTTGTCACATAGTATTCTGGGTCGGGATCGGCCATCTGTCTCTGACGCACCTATTGAAAAAGTGCGGCAGTCTTACATTAGTAGACAAGATAAAGCAACGAGATGTGCCAGCTTAGAACTGAATATGCCTAGTGTTACAGTGTCAAAGCTGTTACGGAGACACCTGTAACTGAAACTCTACAAACTGAAACTGTTGCAAGCTTTAACAGAAAGGAACAAAAAAAGCTGGGTTTTTATAGAAATGCTTAACAAAATGTAGATTGAAGATGATATTTGCAATTAAATCGTACTCATTGACGAAGGCACCTTCCATACGGTAAAGTAAAATACCACGAGATTCGGATACGAAGTGAGCAGAAACACTGTCACATTATCGAACGTGTACGGAACATGTTTAAGGTAAAAGTTTTTGGGGCTGAAAGTTGTAACAAGGTTTATGGTCCTTTCTATTTTTGGCGAGTGAACTGTAAGTGGCATCTCCTACCTGGACATGCTTGAAGACTATCCAATGTACCGATTAAAATAGGCATTGCTGACACGTTTTCTTTTTCAGCAAGATGGCGTGCCACGTATTATCATCGTGAAGTTGTCACATATCTCCGTAGGAATGCGCCGATTTGGATTGGACGTGGCGAAACAGTATCCTGGCCACCACCCTGACTTGATTTAACCCCAATGGACTTCTGAGTATGGGGTTACATTAAAGACGCTGTGTTCATTCCTCCACGTCCGGGAAAGTCGACGAACTGCGTCAACAGATAACAGAAGCAGTTGCCACACAACAAGCATTGCTTGATAGCGTTTGGCATTAAACTGAATATGTGTCTTCTTACAGAAGGTAGCCACATTGAACATTTGTAAACAAGACTTTAAGGCATACTGCATTCAGTGCTATATTAAGCATTTCTGTACGTTATTTACGTTTCTCACGATTAAATTTTACTTTTATATAATTATTTTATTAACACGCTGTACTTGTTCAGCACGTCACGGTGAAGGACTCGACAGGGCGAGTAAATATTGCATTTCTCCCTACGTACGCCTAATGTGCAGTAAATAACAACGGGAAATCTCTATACATGATTAACCTTCACTTCTTACAGAGGGTAATCGAAGACTGGAAGTACTCATCTATTCACCTGCACATTGTTATTTACGTAAGATCTTGATTCAAACCCAAGTCCCCTGCTAGTCGGCAACAGTGAACTTAGCCAATTAGACCATCTGAATACACAAACATTCATTAGCGCGGTTTGTCGTTCCTAATATTTCTCTTTGCACCAAAATAGTGCAAAACATGACAATAATATGGGACCGGACCGGAAACATCCTGCATAAAGGTTTCAGTGGCTTAGTACTAGTACCGAAATGCGTCACATACATGAGTATATCCAGCAACATGTCAGAGCATTTAAAGGTTTGTGGTGTAATACTGTGTACTTAAAATTCTTATTCGGCAACTTATTCTACCCCACTGAAAAATATCTTCATACACACAATGACACAAAATTAGCGTTTTAGGTTGTTTTATAACTAATAGTAAAAGATGTGTGTTGTCACAAAATGTAGTGAACTATTCCCATAAGCAGTGATAGCTAAGCCCTGAATTTTTAAGCTGTGATATAGGTACAATAATTCATATGGTCCAGACAACAATCTGGAAGTACAATATGACACGCAGTGTTTAATAGAAACACACACACGCATATACAATAAAGCGGAACTGAAAATGGGAATTCCATAGCTACTATTTTAATACTAAGCAATTAGTAGCGATTCATGAGGCAAGTGATTAAGAACTGAACAAGTCTTTGCTTTTTGCTTATAACGCCCAGTTGTACTAATGAGGATGTGTCCTCAGTTTTGTAATAATTTACTTGAAGGTCAAAGGACTAAGTCAGCTGTCAGAATCAATATATAATTTAAAGATGTCATTGCTGCCTCATCTCACAGTAATACGTGAGATCACAACGCAGGCCGTTTAGCTGGCAGAGATCGCCGAATCAGCATTTGTCGACATACCTTGTCCGCATCTGTAACATAATAGCATGCAAAGGGAAGCTATCTGTTAATAATAAGTGGACTGCAACTCAATATATGGGTTCTGATGTATCAAAAAATTCATGTACCGTAAGAAGAATCCTCGATAGAGAATAAGACGGCAGCCATTCATCGTGGCACTACGGTATATTAGTAACAAAAAATGTCCGATTTGGTTCGAAATTATTCAGAAAGCAGTTAGGTAATAGGTACAGTGTTCGGTCAGAGTAATGTGACCACTGTTCAAAAACCGAACAAGGTGGCGCAGCGTTTAGCACACTGGACTCGCATTCGGAAGGACGACGGTTCATACCCGCAGCCGGCCATCCTGATATAAGTTTTCTGTGATTTTCCCTAAATCGCATCAGGCAAATGCCGGGATGACTCCTTTGAAAGGGCAGGGCCTACTTCCTTCCCCAACCTTCCCTAATCTGTTGGGACAGATGACCTCGTTGTTTGGTCCCCTCCACTGTATCAACCAACGACCAACTTGTCCAAAGCCTGAACCAACTTTTGCAGAGTAGAGCACTACAAGACATGCCAGAAGAGTCAATGAGCTTATGGAAGGTACCGAACGGGACGTTGACCATGCCGACTACAGTGCCATGGTCAACCACACTGGGTTCCTCTGTAGACGAACCATGACATGAGAGTCCGATCGAGGTTGTCCCACAGATTCTCGATTGGGCTTAAATTGAAGAAGTTTGGTGGCCATAGTAATAAGGGAAACTGATCCTGGTGCTCTTCGAACCACGCACGTACACTGCAACTTGTGTGACAGGGTGCATTGTCCTGCTTGTAGATGTCATCATGCGGAGAAAAGCAAACTGCATGTAGGGATGGAATGGCCCCCAAGAACAGATGCATACTTTTGTTGATTCATTGTGCCCTTCAGAATGACAAGATCACCCAGGCAATGCTACAAAAACATTCCCCAGATCACTGCTCCTTCCACCACCATGGACCCTTTCAACGATTCTTGAAGTGTGTTTGCTTCCAGGCGTTTCAGTCTGTACATGCCAACACCCATCGGCCGGATGGACCACAAAACGTGATTCATAGGGAGAGGCCATGTGTCGCCACTCAGTGCACGTGGTCTGTATTCTGTATTGAGTATGAAACTGGGGACCTAGAAACGACGGAGAGACTTCGTCCCGCCATAGTCCTCAGTGGTTCACAACCCCACAACAGGCCACAGCAGTCCACTTAACCCCCTGCAGCCCCACACCGAACCCAGGGTTATTGTGCGGTTCGGCCCCCCAGTGGAACCCGCCTCCCTCCTCGCCCCCCCCCCCTCAACCCCTGGAACTTCTCATACCAGACGAGTGTGACCCCAGATGTTTGCATGGTAGAGTAATTATGGTGTACGCTTAAGTGGAGACTGTGTTTGTGCAGCAATAGCCGACAAAGTGTAACTGAGGCAGACTAAGGGGAACCAGCCCGCAATGGCCGAAGTAGACGGAAAACCGCCTTAAAAACCATCCACAGGCTGGCCGGCACACCGGACCTCGACACTAATCCTGCGTTAGACCGCACGGCTAGCCGGGCGGGCTCTGATTGTGGTACTGACGTGCCATTTTCAGCCTTCGTCGCCGATAAACAGCAGTCAGAATTGGTGTATGAATGAGACACCCGCTGCGTAACATTTGCTGAACGGTCGTTGAGGAGCCCCTTGTTCATTTGGACGCTCAGTTGCTCAACAGCTGCACGTCTCTTCACCTGCACACATTTCTGCAGCCGTCGTTCATTCGTGTAATCGATGGTTCGTGTTGCGCCACAGTTGCCTCGGCGCTGGTATTAGATAGTGCCATTTTGCCATGAATGGTATACTTGAAGCGAGAGAGCATGGGTACTGAAACTTCCTGGTTCGAGTCTCGGTCCGGCACACAGTTTTAATCTACCAGGAAGTTTCATATCAGCGCACACTCCGCTGTAGAGTGAAAATTTCATTTCGGTTTACAAACTTAGCCGTTTCGACATAATACCACCTTTGGCCCGAGAGCCAACGATCATGTCCTTTAGGACATCAGATAAACAATACGACTACTACTGCTCTGAGGTCCAAGTCCCCGCGACAATATTTGTATGCCCTCTACTACTAATGCTGCCACGTGCCGTCCGTGAGTTCTTGCACGTTGACGTCAGACATAGGCAGTAGTCACATCAATGTGGCTGGACCGCATATGTACTTTCCTATTGTTTCCACTGAAAGGAACTGATTTACACACTCACATGGGTCCTCCAATGCAGCAGATGTAAAATTCAGTTTCACTGTTAAGTAACTGGGACCCTATATTCCCGGTACACGACTTTAAGCAAACAAATAAGTCTTTCATAATTTAGGAGAAGGCGACAACTCTGAATCTACCGCACAACGGAGTAAAAATATAACGTTCTTCATTACCTTCAGCTTCCATTTAATGAATTTTGAGCAACCTATAAGTTTTCTTGCTTCCTGGGGGTGAATGTTGTCGCGTGCCTAAGCGCAGATTCATCGCGCCAAATGAGGCAGATATTTAGCCAGCATACCCGTAAATGACCTAACCACTTCGCCTTAACTTCACCACACCAAATAAATTAAATTGCCTCATCCAATCCTCTAATCACTGTAGAATTTCCACACAAGCACAGATCGTCTCGAGACAAAACCAATCTTTCGTCCAAGTCGAGACACAGGACAGAACACCTCCAAATACGGCGCCAGGAACTCGAATGGCGGATGCTCTTTCAATGACGATTTCGTGACTTCTTAACTGCGGAGGCTTCCCTTTGGATGAAGGACAAATCGCCTCAGTGACCACACAAAGTGTCTGCTTAAAGAGCTCATATCGATCAATCGAAGCTGAGAATAGCAGATGCGCGTGAAGTATTGCGAAGATAAGTTATGAAACGTCCCCTTTGAACAATTATAAACGACTGTCCTTAACCTGACACACAATATTTTTTTTGCGCAACGCAATCTGACTTTCAAAAATCCCTACAAAAGAATGGCCCTGACTAACATTAAACTATACGTTTCACAAATCACTTACCTCACAAAAATCTTGGTTTCTCCCACTACTGCAATACAGCTTGCGCCACTACTGCCAGCTAAATAAAAGATTCAAACTATGGAAGGCACTAACTACTGATAGGGACAGTTAGCAAATGAAAGATATTAATAGAGAACAAACAATGTATTTACCTTGATATCATCATATATATAGCAGTTCATGACAAATTTCAAAACTCCGCCATCTCTCTCCCCACATCCACCACTGCTGGCGGCTCACCTCCAACTGCCCAACGCTACGCGCTGTTCACAGCCAGCTGCCTAACACTACAATGGCGAGTATTACAACAATGCAAACTGGCCACAGGCTGCACACAGCACAGCCAGTGATTTTCATACAGAGGTGGCGTTACCAATAAAAAAACCTAAACAGCCTACCCACAAAAAATTTTACAAATTTTTTTGGGCACTGGCCAATACATATTTGTTAAAAATTTTCATAATCGTTATTACAATAACAAAGAAATCAAATGCACACACTTATTGATACAATGTTGGTCAAAAGCTAAAATTTTCTCACAGTCCATAAAGACAGTCCTCATCATTCGTCACAGTAAAATTGCACCGGCCGAAGTGGCCGTGCGGTTAAAGGCGCTGCAGTCTGGAACCGCAAGACCGCTACGGTCGCAGGTTCGAATCCTGCCTCGGGCATGGATGTTTGTGATGTCCTTAGGTTAGTTAGGTTTAACTAGTTCTAAGTTCTAGGGGACTAATGACCTCAGCAGTTGAGTCCCATAGTGCTCAGAGCCATTTGAACCAGTAAAATTGCAGTGTTTTTCTCAAAGTCTGAGCAGTAGAAGAAAATGCACACGGAAGTAGTGGATTTCCATGCAGTCTTGAAGAAGTAGTGTTGTCCTTCCAACGAAAAGACAGTGCTGACTCTTGACATGCAGACAGGTAATGGGCCACAACAGAGCAAACCCACAGCGGAGTCAGTCGAAGTTTTGAAGAAGATTGGTAGGTAGGTCATCACAGAGCAGACCCACTGTAGTCCTGGTAGAGATTACGGTGTTGGTGGGCCACCAGAGGTGCAGACCCACTGCAGTCCTTGTAGAGATGGCCAGCAGCCATCTGTTGTGACTGTGCAGGTGCACAATCACCATTGAAGAGTCTTGCGGATAATATAGCAAGTCCATAACAACCACTTGTGCACTCACAAAGTTTTTGGAATTGTCCTTAGAACCAGCAAAGCTGTTATCCAGTCCCTTGCTGAATTTTTAACACACATACAAACACTAACAGTCCCTACTTCTCACATATTGTCCATATACTATGGCCAACAGAAACGTGTGCAGTGTAATGTAACTTACAAATTAATAATATGATGAACTGATGACAAGTACAATTTTATAAGAACACAATAACAAAGGTACAAAACACATCAGTAAAGAACATAACAATACAAATAACATTTGCGGTAATAGGGGCTTTACAAAAGAATAGAAATAGCATATAAATCAGTGTTACAAAAATAATGACATAAGTACATACATAAAGATCAGAATAACTTTTGAAACATCAACTTCACACATGAGCAACAAAACAGAATAAATAATGTCTAAACATCTTTACAAAGTAAATAACATATTATTAATGCAAATTATATTTGAGGATAACAGTATTCCTCATCATAGTGAATGTAGCTTAGTATTAGAAAAATTCTACAACATAAGTCTTATCAGATAAACATATAAATACAGGAAAAACATAAATACACAAGGGAACACAAACACATAGTGGGATAACACAAGGAAAGGACAGGGTTTCTTTTACTGCAGTATTTTGCAAACAAAACTTTCTTTACTTCTCGGAGATCTCCCATCATTCATCATTATTCCCAAAAAGTCCTGTCTATACCTCTTTTCTGTATTATAACCATATTTCTTTCAAAATAAATATGGCTCATTGTACAATACTCATTTTGGCCCAAATCTTTTTTTATATACCTTGTCAATGCATTGCTTCCAATTCATCATAGTTAGTTTCTTATATAGTCTACCCCCTCTTAAGCTAACTTAAATCTACTGAGCTCAGATGCTAAACTAAGGGACGAGGCAATGCAGTAGCACAAAACAATTAACACAAACAGCAATGATCAAAAATACAAATGGCGAAGCAAGCAACATAAATTACAACTAACATAAGGCAATGAGCAGCAAACAAGAAAAATAAATCTGGCTTAGCAGAGTAACACAAATTAAAATTCAGTAGCACTATGCCTGGCAAACAGCAGCAGCAAGTAGTTGAAAAGAAAATTATGTATGCAGTTCCTGTTACTAGTCCCTTCTTATTGTTCTTTCCATTCCAACAGCTCCTTTTTCGAAGAATGTGGATCATAAAGTAATTATTTAATAGATCTGTTGACAGAAAGTGTTCACATTAGCAAATGCATTTAATTTTATTTTATGAAACCAATGCTGCAAGACAGCTGGAAACCAGATATCAAATGAAATAAGCAACTATGTACAAAGTAAAGCATAAAATAATCATTCAGTAGTCATGAGGCATTTCATAAGTTAGTAGAAATTCTCTCAATTCTCGTAGATAGACACTTGTCCTAATCAGGTGTGCAGATGTAAGAATGTTTCCAAGTTATTATTAGCGTGTCGTATTTACGATGCTTTCTACAAAGGAATTTCAATAGCGAGGATAATGGCCTCCCCTTTTTTTTTCTACCACCTAATGGCTTTTTCTCAAGGCGGCTGGCACACCTGGCCGCTCACAACGAATTATGTCACGGTCACTTACCTTTCATACCGAAATATTTACGACAGCAGTTTTCGCTACAGTGACAGTCTCATATAAAAAAATTCACAGGTTGAGAATTTGGTTACAAATGTGTAGAAACAAAATCCTATTGATATAACAGTGTCCAAAAAAATTTTCGTCGGCATTGTGATACATTCACCCATTTACACACATTTCATAACCTTAAAGTACGATTTCTCGGTTTCCAACATCCTTTTTCACAAACCACAGTCCCTAAACACTATTCATTACTCCTTACCTTATTATACATATACATATTCGTCGACACTTCAATATTTCATCGTAACATACGTAGCATAATCAGATTCCTCATATAGCATCATCTCATTGATAATAAACATACCTCAACAACATAATACACATCGTCGCCGTAATAATAACATCATAAAACCTCAAAAACGTCGTAGCTTCCTCCAATAATTTCAAAACCAAAAAAAATTCTCTGCTCATGTCAAAAGTGTCATCTACCTCAAATGTACTTTAAAATCATGCTCCCTTACCAAATACATCATTCAAAGCTCTCACAGTATCACAATGGTTCCGAAAAAATATGAACAGTTCACAAAGTACAGACAAAATGCAATTTCATAAGTGTGAAATTACTCAACTGTGTAATTACGTAAACATCTGTCACTAATATAGTAAAAAAATGTTTGTTTCTCTCAGGTAAATAATCAGATAGCTGTGTAATTTGTGTGTTAGAGAAATATGGTACCGATGTGTAAAGTTGTATAAGCAAATACCATATTAGCTAGGGCTCCTTGTGGTTGCCACACACATGGTACACAAAGTAAGCGTGTACCCCCCTGAGGATTAATGTAATTATACCCTCAGGTGTTACAGATTACAGCAATGGAATGAAATGTATCATGGAAAACTTTCTTTCTAATTCAAAGATCTTGAAAAATAAATGGCATAAGTACAAAATTAATCTCTCAAATGCGTGTCCTGTAGCGCTAAATGTGCGTCTTGCTGTAAGATAATTCTGTGGAAGTGTCGTAGTTATCGTCCTCCGAAAGCTAAGTTCTGCAGAAGTCAATGTACTTACCTCATGATAAACAAAAGTGAAATGCTTTGTGTATAGATATCGTAGTTATTACGCTTATTGGCGTGATGAAGAAAGTACTGTACAGTAACGTATTGTTGTGCCACGAAAAAGGCTGTCTCATTGTTGCTATACCACAAAAGTTAAATACTAAAACATGTTTTACTTTCCAGAAGAATTCAGAAAAATTGTGCAGATATAAAACAGATACACTGCAAAAGCAACATTGTAAATTGTCACTCATTAGTAGCGTCGTGATAAAATCGTGTAACTGTCACATAAACTAACCACTGTGTCATCTGGTATTTCACAGAAAGTACTGTAAAACCTGAATGTATTTTCAAGTAAACCAAAATGTTACATGTTAACAGTTTCTAAGTCTGACAAAGCATACTAGAAATGTGAAGTGAAAAGTTTTATGGCAAAGACAAAGTTAAAAAGCAGATTATCTTTCAATAAACGGTTTTACATGTGAAATGTTGTGTAAACCTTTACTCTTCCTAGTGCACAGAGTTTCAACTTCAAAGCAATTATCATGTTGTATACATCGGCAAAGAATGCTACAATTTTTCTCAAGGTTAGCGTCTTATGTTATTTTTCTCGGAGCCAGCGGGCGCACGCGGCTGCCTGCTTGTGCGAGTCATTGTCTGTCTCTTTGTTGGCGCGCGTCGTTACTGGGATTAGGAGACCTAACTTCTACAAATTCGCCTTGCCGAGAGGGCCCAGCTCTGTTTGAATCCCGCCAGTTCTGATGCAATTCAGGTCTGCCGTTACGATCATATCGTCTGTCGTCATGTCGGTAGATTCCATAGTTTCTTTCTTGTCGGTCAGGTGGTGGAGAATTTCTCCCTGAATTTTCATTGCACGGTGGACCGTTGCGTCTGAAGTTATTCTGTCTCCCGTGATAATAGTAGTTCTGGTTACCATATTGTCTGTTTCTATGATTGTCTCTGTCATAGTCATTACCGTGGAGAGGTGATCTTTCCCTGTAATTATTACTACTCTACCAACGGTTGTCATACGGGTGGTGTCTGTTTTGGTCACGATTTACGTTATAAGAATAGCCTTGTCGTGTATTATTTCTGTCATCGCGGAATTGTGACAGATGTGACCTGTAACTATTGTGCTCCTGTTCCCGCGTTCCCCGATTGTCAGTGTCAATTTCCAGTTCTTGTAACAGTCCCTGAAAAGCCTCAATGTCTTCTTTGCAACGTCCTGCTAAAATAATATGTCGTAAATGTTCAGGTAATTTGATTAAGCAAATGCGGATGAGTTCTGAGGGGCTGTATGGGTTTGACAGGTACTGATTCTTGTGCAACATGTCTTCAAAATATTTCACAAGACTGGAGAATTCAGATTGTTCGAAATGTTTCATCATTATGATGCCATGTTTTACTCGGTCTTGTGTGGCTTGAGACCAATATGCTGAGAGGAAGGCATGGTAAAATTCTCCTTCACTGTGGCAATCGTGAATGACCGATCGCATTCTTACAGCTGGTTCATTCTCTAAGTAGCCACACATAAATTCTAATCTGTGTTCTAACGACCAGTTGGGAGGAAAACAATGAGAGAATTGATGGAGCCATGCTTGTGGATGAATGTCGTTGCCAGAATTCTTGTATGTTTTGAATTTACGTGTAGTAATGAACAGCTTATAGTCAAAATCATCATGTCGGCAAGTCGCATGTCGGTCATTGTTACGTCGTTTCGGCGGTTCCATCTCAAAATTTCTTTCATAATTTCCGAAGTGCCCTGTGTTGTTATTTTGTGTCTGTTCCGTATTTCTATGTCCCTCTTCCCGTACTGGAGCGCGAGTGTCCTCTGAAATATGTAATTCTTGTATTACTTGTGCCAAATGATCTTGTACTTCCCGGATTTCTCTTTTGTACTGTGTATTGATCTGATTTTGATTTTGTTTGAATTTTCTAATTTGTTCATACTCTTCTGTGTCAGTGAAGGCTACAGGTCTTGTGTCATTCAGATCATCATCTACCTTTGTAGATAAGTTAGTGACCTGATCCGAAAGTTCGGCTACTTGTCTCTGATTTTGTTCCACTGTGTCTAACTTTCGAAGATTTTGTCCCATTTGTTGCATTAATTGCAATAATAATGTATTAGTGTCTGGAATCTGTTTCTCTATGCTTTTTTGCAGTGCATTTTCACCGTCAACATTCACATTTTGACAAGCAGAAAATGTGTCTTGACTCATTTGAGAAAACGGTGAGGACCCAAAACCTGAGTCTACAATATTTGAAAAATTGTGTCCTGTCATTCCCGATTCCTGAGGCGAGCTGTTGCCGACCGATCGATCGATAATGCTTCCCTCTTCACTAATTGTTTCACTGTCCACGCCATTGTTTGCCGCCCGCTCCATTTCCCTATGCACAATTACCAAATTACTACTTTTAACATCAGTTAATTCATTACTCGGTGGCGCTAACACACTGCTTTCGTTTTCACTGTCATTTCTCAGTTTACTTTGGAGCCTAGTATTACGTTTTTCACACGCCATTATTGTCACAGTATTTCACACGACAACACAGAAAAACACAATTTGAAGAGCAAAAATAAGAGAACACATTAACATAACACTGAAAATAATATCTAGTTAATTGCAAGCGCAGCTGCGAAATACTTGGTGCAAATCTACATGCATGCCACAACTGTTTTACTGTACAACAATGAAAGACTGCAACTACAAAGGAGATTCTCTCTACAATTACGCGCTAGCAATAAACAAAATCTACACTAATTACACAAACTACAAGAAAAAAACAGAAGATTCCAGTGAGATATCCTCGGCTAAGGGTCGACATATGAAACGTCCCCTTTTTTAACAATTATACAGGACTGTCCTTAACCTGACACACAATATTTTTTTTTGCGCAACGCAATCTGACTTTCAAAAATCCCTACAAAAGAATGGCCCTTACTAACATTAAACTATACGTTTCACAAATCACTTACCTCACAAAAATCTTGGTTTCTCCCACTACTGCAATACAGCTTGCGCCACTACTGCCAGCTAAATAAAAGATTCAAACTATGGAAGGCACTAACTACTGATAGGGATAGTTAGCAAATGAAAGATATTAATAGAGAACAAACAATGTATTTACCTTGATATCATCATATATACAGCAGTTCATGACAAATTTCAAAACTCCGCCATCTCTCTCCCCACATCCACCACTGCTGGCGGCTCACCTCCAACTGCCCAACGCTACGCGCTGTTCACAGCCAGCTGCCTAACACTACAATGGCGAGTATTACAACAATGCAAACTGGCCACAGGCTGCACACAGCACAGCCAGTGATTTTCATACAGAGGTGGCGTTACCAATAAAAAAACCTAAACAGCCTACTTACAAAGTGTCGCGATCTACCAAAAGTAAAAAATAATGGGAGGCAAAGAAACTGTAAAATGAACAGACAATTTTCAAGAGTATAATTCCAATACAAAACAGTTTCATAATTTTAAGTCTTTTCAATGTATTGTACAAAAAATTCTTGGCTTCCTTTCCGCATTCCAGTCATCATTCCATGCAATACTAATGTTATGCTCTTCTGATTTCCGAAATGTATGTCACGACGATCTCTCTTAGGCGAATGTGGGAGAGACTAACCAGGATATAAACTGGTGGCTATTAAAACTGCACTACCACAAATCCGGCATCCTACCAGCGACAGTCCGCCCCCGTTAGCTGAGTCGTCAGCGCCGCGGTATGCCACTCCAAGGGGCCCGTGTTCGATTCCCGTCTGGGGCAGGAGATTTTCTCCGCTCAGGGACTGGGCGTTGTGTTGTCCTCATCATCATTTCATCCCCATCTCCGGCGCGCAAGTCGCCCAATGAGGCGTCGAATGCCCTCGGCGGCCAAACTTCCCCGAATGGGGGTCTCCCGGCCCACAATTTACCAGTGACAAACTGCATAAAGACTACTACATGTTTGGATATTTAAATGATTAGCTTTTCACCGCAATGCCACAAAGTAGTTAGTAGCCTTCTGCATTCTGTATATAACGAAAGATTATGGAGATGTTAAGCTATAAAGGGCAGAAAAATGAAAAACGATCACCTGTCACAACGCGACCAAGGAATAGTTCGATGCAAAAGTAATCACCACACGCTTTAAGGTATTTATCCAACTGGGAGATAAAACGATCAATCTCTGTTTCGTTGAAAGCAGTCGACAGTTGACGGATCCTCACCTCTTGCCACTCATCCACTTCCTCGTCGGACTGAAACCGACTTCCACACGTGTCTTTATTCAGCGCGCCAAAGATGTGAAAATCACTTGGCAAAGATTGTAGGCTGTACGGAGAATGTAGCAGTGTTTCCCGACCAAATCGCTGGAGCGTAGCCTACGTACGATTGGCAGAGTGGGGTTGGAAGTTATCACACAACAGGACGATTCCGTCTGAAGCATTCCAGGACGTTTTGGTTTTATCACGTGTCGCAGATTGTGCAAAGTGTCTTGACAGCGTTGCGCATTGATTGTCGTTCAACGCTCGAGGAAATCGACGGGCAGAGGGCCCCTTCAGTCGAAGAAGGGGGTCATCGTGACTTTACCAGAACTTCTGATTACATCTTTGGATTCTTTGGAGAGGGAGATGTGCGAATCTTGCACCGTTGGCTCCTCCGATAGCCCTCGGGCTGTCGGAATGCTGTCGGGGGGAAATATCCTGTTGCACTATGATGCCCGCCCCACACTTCCAGTCGAACGTAACGAATTAGTCTGGAAGCACCGCAGTATCCTCCGTACGGTCCAGATCCTTACTGTGTGATTTTCACAGCTTTGACAACCTGAAGAAAGACATGCGCGGACGTCAGTTTCAGTCGGATGAGGAGTTGCAGGTATGGGTGTGGTTGTGTTTCCGTCAGCGGCCGACTGCATTCTACACTCACACGCATAAATTAAGGATAATGTAAAAATGTGGTGCCACACAACGTGGCACTAAACCAAACTGGCGCTAACAGTATAGGCACATAGGGAACACACACGACACAGATCTGTAAGTCCACGGTATTGGTGATAAGTTGAGAAAACCGTCCCGAAACACATGTGCTACAAAACGCCACTGTTTCCTGCGCATGTACCCCGACATCAGTATTGGATACGATCATGCACACGTAGTCACAGGCCACACAAGGGGTTGGCATATTCTGGATCAAGTGGTCGGGCAGCTGCTGGGGTATAGCCTCGCATTCTAGCACCAGTGCCTGTCGGAGCTCCTGAAGTGTCCTAGGGGTTTGAAGATCTGAAGCGATACGTCGACCGAGAGAATCCTAGACGTGCTCGATGGGGTTTAGGTCTGGAGAATAGGCAGACCACTCCATTCGCCGGATATATTCTGTGTCAAGGTACTCCTCCACGATGGCAGCTCGACAGGGCCGTGCGTTATCATCAATCAGGAGGAAGTTGGGACCCACTGCAACCCTGAAAAGGCAGACATACTGGTGTAAAATGACGTCCCTATACACTTGACCTGTTATAGTTCCTCTGTCAAAGTCATGCAGGGGTGTATGTGCATTAATCATAATCCCACCCCATCAAATCACGACCTCCATACACATCCCTTTCAAGGGCATTACCGGGTTGGTATCTGGTTTCTGGTTTACGCCAGATGAAAACCCGGCGAGAATCACTGTTCAGACTATACCTGGACTCGTCCGTGAACATAACCTGGGACCACTGTTCCAACGACCATGTACTGTGTTCTTGACACCAGGCTTTATGGGCTCTCCTGTGACCAGGGGTCAGTGGAATTCACCTTGCAGGTCTCCGGGCGAATAAACCGTGTCTGTTCAGTCGTCTATAGATTGTGTGTCTGGAGACAATTGTTCCAGTGGCTGCAGTGAGGTCCCGAGCAAGGCTACCTGCAGTATTCTGTGGCCGTCTGCGGGCACTGATGGTGAGATATCGGTCTTCTTGTGGTGTTGTACAGTGCGAACGTCCCATACTGTAGTGCCTAGACACGTTTCCTGTCTGCTGGAATCGTTGCCATCTCTTTTTGGCACATGGAGGTCCCGTGCTACGACCTGGTGTGTTTGACCAACCTCTAGTCGCCCTAGTATTCTATTCCTCATAACGTCATCAATATGTGTTCTTTGAGCCACAGTCACCATTAGCACGTCTGAAAACGTCTGTACACTTACTCGCTGCACCATACTCTGACATGCACAAACACACCTCTGCGTATGTGGACTCTGGCCAGCGCCAGCGAGTGACGGCCGCTGGTCAAATGCACCGCATTGTCATACCCTGAGGTGATTTAAACCCGCAAACTGCCCACCAGAGCGTTGTTTCATCATGTATCAGCATTATACTTAACTTATGAGCATGAGTGTACAAAACAGGAACCGATCGTCTTGTCTCCCAGTGTCGACTGATTTTGAATGTAAACATTCCATGGTTCCACTGTGGGGAGTTTCGGTTTTCATTTGACTTCCCCTCATATTTTCCAGCCTTAAAATTTTTACTTGTTACAGTAAAGAAAAAAGTTTCACTGCACGAATTTTAAATACTTCGAAACCGACAACTACAGACACATTAACGCATCGTGGTGCAAAGTAATCCATAAAAAGTCATATTTTCAAGTAATGATACGCAGTATGTTAAGTCCTCAACTCGATGATGACGACATGAACAAAGAAGAACATGGAAGTGGTGGCACGTCGTCTTTTCCGGAGTGTCCCGGTTGTGTCTACTACACCGCAGTGAACATGTGGGGTGCAACTGCTGTACAATACCATCACTTCTGATGCATTTAACAGGCTATTTGGAGGAGCAGTCGTTACATTTCTGACATTTTAAGGCCGACGATGGCTGTGCCTTGTCTTCGAGGCATCGATGACGTCATCTGCTAACAGGATAACGCAAGACTATGTGCTGCCCGGGCTCTTCTGATCTACATCCGTACAGAGTGTGTCTGGCTGCTGACGCAGTCAGCGCGTTCTCCAGATCTCTCAACCACTGAAGACATCTGGTCTGGTCATTGGTTGCCGAGGTGCCGGCAGTCCACCACTCGCCAGCAACTGAGATTGATGAAATCTCGTACTGCGTTAAAGGAGCATGACACGACGTCTCTGCCATCAGAGCTCAGACAGACCCGAAGCCCAAACGATTGAACCACTTGTTACTGGCAGAGTTCAACGATGTGTGTACTAAGTTCTGCCCAATAAAAACCCAAAAACTTAATCATAAATTTTTATTTGTTTATTTAACATTATCTGACTAGCGCCATCAACTCTTACAGCGCACCAGGGTTTCACACAGAAAATACATTCAGAATGAGATTTTCACTTTGCAGCGGAGTGTACGCTGATATGAAACTTCCTGGCAGATTAAAACTGTGTGCCGGACCGAGTCTCGAACTCGGGACCTTTGCCTTTCGCGGGCAAGTGCTATACCAACTGAGCTACCCAAGCATGACTCACGCCCCGTACTCTCAGCTTTACCTCTACCAGTACCTCGTCTCCTACCTTCCAAACTTTACAGAAGCTCTCCCGCGAACCTTGCAGTACTGGCACTCCTGAAACAAAGGATATTCCGGAGACATGGCTTAGCCACAGCCTCGGGGATGTTTCCAGAATATTTTCACTCTGCAGTGTAGTGTGAGCTGCCCGCGAAAGGCAAAGTTCCCGAGTTCGAGTCTCGGTCCGGCACACAGTTTTAATCTGCCAGGAAGTTTCAGACAATACCTTTTTTACATCTTAGTTACTCAACAAATAAAAGTTTTAATCTGACGACCTATATTAAAATGATTTGACTGTCTGAAGCGGCAGTGTGAGTAAATAATACTGACTATGAACTAATGAAGTTAATACTGGCAGTACTGAGCTGCTTCCACTGATAGTGATAATAGCAATAATAATAATAACAAGAATAACAATAATGTCAGTTGAAGATATAGGAATAATTTATAGATGTAGGAATAGATGTTTTCTGATATAGTGAGTTTCGAGGAAAGGAAATTTAAGGAGACTGTATCGCTTAAGAATACTACGAAATGAAGAATATCAGGTTGGAAAGAGGGATGCACAAGAGTTTATTCTTGCTTTCGTAGATATGATATCAACTGTCTCCTGAAGCTGGAGGCGTTATTTTGTTCTTTAATATAACGCTATAGGTTATTCCAGATTAGGTTTCCTGGTACTGAGAAGACTTGGAGAAAGTGGCTGAACGATGGAGTGGGACAGAAAGGATTTTGCTATGATGCCATGATTTGACTCTCTGAAGCGGCAGTGTGAGTAAATAATACTGACTATGAACTAATGAAGTTAATACTGGCAGTACTGAGCTGCTTCCACTGATAGTGATAATAGCAATAATAATAATAACAAGAATAACAATAATGTCAGTTGAAGATATAGGAATAATTTATAGATGTAGGAATAGATGTTTTCTGATATAGCCATGTTGTTCAGACGAGTGTGTTTAGGTCGACGATCGATGTGAGGGACACTTATCATTGATAAGACAATAGAGACGACGGAGATACGGAAATCTCTGCGTTTGTCTGCACACAGGCAGGTTAGCTGTTCATATAATGGTGAAATGTGATGAAAGAGTCGAACATCACAGATATATCGAACGTATGCATTCATAACCAGTTCCAGGCCCCGTGAGATTTCTTGAGAAAGACCTTGGAGGATAAGATCGCTGTGATCAGAAACTGGAAGCCTAAGCCTTTGTAAAAGTTTCTTTTTCGGGTCAAGAGGGAACAGCTATCTATATTTTTGTAGTGCGTGGAGAGATGCTGTTGCCTTCATGCACATTGCAGTTATGCGTTCAGTCCAGTTTAGATTTTCATCTATTATTGCTCCTAGACCGTTTGCTGTAAGAGAGGAGTTGATATTTGTCCCTTTTACTGCTAAAGATGGCATGGATTCCCAATATTTCGGCTAAGGAACCTAGAATGACTAAAGTGTACTGCTTGGGTTTAGAATGGGTTGAGTTCTAACACTGTATCCTGCGCACATTTCGATAGTGCAAAAAGGTTGGTACTCAGTCACGACAGCCGTCTTCAGGGTTATTGGTTTTGCACTTAGCTGAAACTGGAGGTGTTCAGTGTAGGTATGGTGTTTACTAATAACACATGATTTACGTACAATGAAAGGAGGGACTTAAAACTGGGGGACGCCTGATACTGCCTGCCGTTGCGAATTCTGATGCCGGACATGATGCATTGTTGGCGAGCCGTGGTGTGTGAGGAAAATCATTGCACTGCTCTTGGCGAGAAATTTAGGCTACTAAGTCTGGCAAGTGAAATGTCATAGACCACAATGTCAAAGGCATTGCCGCAGTCTAAGAAGAACAGCTTGTCTATTTCTTTTTAAAATTCGTGGTGAATCCTGCAGGTATGATTTATTTTGCACAGTTCGCTACAAGTTTCGGTCAGTGATCATTTTCAGACCTAGCTGGCATAAACGGCAGCTTGATAATGGTCTTTGGCCGAAACTAGTAGCGAATTGTGCAAAATTTCACGACGAATTTTGACAATTATTTGGCGGTTGAGTATTTCCACCTGCAAACATACGTAAGTGGTCCATTTGTGTTGTCGGTTAATCTATGGGCATGACTGAGTTTCGCATTTCTCACTGCCTGGTCTATTCTGTTTCTGCTTTTAAAGCGTGGGGCGTGGGGTGTGGTTTGTATGACCGAGATGCAGCGTCTCTGAGGTTCGTGAGTTGTTTCCACTTCCTCAGAAAGCCGAGGTGCAGGTTTCCTTCTGACTTTTCCTGTCTTTAATGGGAATAGAAATGCAGAAATCACAAGTCCGAAAACAATTTGTTGGACTCACCAACACGAAACAATAATACAATCTCCAAAAGAACAACAGACTCGATCGCAATTGTGGATAGTCACAAGTATAAAATAACAAATAACGATATAAAAGACCTGACTCTTCAAGGGGAGAGATCACAATAAAATGATTCTACAATGTCAAGATGTTCGTCGACTATACAAAGTCCATCTGCAAGAGATCGGCCATCTAGAAGAGGAGTCTGGCCGTGGCTGCTGGGGTCGCAGCTCTGTATACTTCCAAGCGGTGCGTTGAACTGCCCTTTGCCGGCAGTGCGACGCCCTATAAAGCCCGTTTGGTGGCTGTATCTGCCGGAACTATTTGCGATCACGGGCCTGGCGTATCAAAATAGTTCCTGGGCTAGCTGCGACCTCTGGTGAAGCTGTTCTGCAGGGTCCACGAACGGGTAGCGGTCCCTGGCGGCCGTTGGTGGAGACCTGGTGTTGTGTTGTGCTGTGGTCGCCGGTAAATATTTGTGTTGGCAACACAGACGACTTAGGTTTTCCTGGTGAATATACTCCCTGTGATGCAGGCATCCCGTGTTGTTTGGACGTGAAGTGGGATGCCGATGCAGTAGGCGCTACGATGTATGAAGTGGGCGGCCACAGCACTAAACGCATTAAGTTTTTCATTTATGCATATTAATGGGATGGAAGACGTCTCACAATCCGTTTCTCGCCATTAAGTTGCAATTTTAGATAAATTAAAGCGTTTGAAGTCTGGGTATGTAGTCAGCTGCGGTTTTTTTCTAAGGCATTCTATCGAGTACGTTATTAAAATTACGTCATGGGCCGACATGCCAGGTGCTGATGGTTGAGAGATTCGACTTACTCGTTTTGGGATTTCTTTGCAAATACAGTACATTTGTGAGTGCGTGACTACTGTTCGTATAATGGGTAGGAACAAGGAGAAGCAGCGACACGCCTGAAGAAGAACGCACTGAATAACTTACGATATAGAAAATTTATCTTAGTGTTACCAGCTATAATTATGTACTCGTGCGTCGATTCTACATTTGAAAGAGCAGTTAAAAAGCAGACAAACCCTCCTCCTTTAGGAGGTTTGTAGATGACACATTTTCTATTACGGGATTTCATGTCTACGGACACAAACTTATCAGCCAGAACATTATAAGCATCTACCTAATAGCCGGCATGTCCACCTTTGGCACGGACAATAGCAGCGACGTTTCGTGATCTCGAAGTAATAAGGCCTTGGTAAGTCGCTGGAAGGAGATGGCACCACATCTGCGTACACAAGCCACCTAATTCCCGTAAATTCCGGAGAGAGGCGCTATGCGCTCTGACGCCACGTCCAATCACATCCCAGATGTGTTCGATCGCGTTCAGATCTGGTGAGTTATGGGACCAGCCCATCAAACTGAAACACGCAACACCCTCACACTCCTCGCCTTGTGACATGGCGCATTATCTTGCTGGAAAATGCCAGTGACGTCGGGAAACGTGTTCGTCATGGGGGGGGGGGGGGGGGGGTACGTGATGTGCAACCAGTTTACGATACTCCTTGGCCGCCATGGTGCCTTTCAGGAGCTCCACGAGCTCATCAAATGCCCAAACTAATGTTCCTCAGAGCTTAATGGAGCAGCCGCCAGCTTATCTCTCGTAGTACAGATGTCAAGAAACACTTTCCCTGGAAGACGACGGATTCGGGCCCTCCCATCGGCGTAATGAAGAAAGTGTCGGGATTCATCATACCATGCAACGCTCTGCCACTGCGCCAACATTCAGTACCGATGGTCACGTGCCCCTTCCAGTCGCCATTTGAACCGCACACCTTCCCCATTCTAAACACGGAAACTACATGCACCGCGCGTGAGTCTGACTAGCAGTCATTTCTCGCCATGTGACGCTGCTGTCTCCTGGGCGAGTTTATATCGATGGTAGGGCGTTGGTCCTAATGTTCTGGCTGACCAGTGCATGTTCCACTTATTTATCTTCATTATTTTGTGATTGTGTAGAACAGCAGGTGATAAATCAGAGGGTATGTACCCCCTACTCCACGACCTCGCCGGTTACATTCGTCGTGTCTTAGAAATATTTAGCGGTCTAGATTTACCGAACTTGTTGGAATAAGTTGGTCTGAGCCAGGTCTCCGATAGAAGTATTACAAGAACGTCTGTATCTTAAAATATACGACGGAACTATTCGAGATAAGCTAGCTGTGACTGAACATCTGCTGTTATACAGTATACGCACAACAAGTAAAGTTGCGTTATATGCTGTCGTTACCTAAATTACCATAATAGCCAAATGTGGGCAGTTGCTGAGCTGTCATGGAAGTAAACAGTCATGTTCGCTTTAGTATCAACCTGTGAGCTGGAATTGTGAGTGGCAGACTAACAGGATATTTTACTTTCCTGTAAAAATTAACGGGTATTGACTATCGCTAGTTTACGTAGACAAATTTCCCGTGCTGTTGGAGTCCGTTGACCTAGCACGAAGACAGCGGATGTGGTTCACTTACTTATTTTGTACACATTATACGACATTACTTAACACAACCGTTTCATTGTTCTAAGTGGTTAATACGCTTGGTGATCTCAGATTTACGGCTATAGGGAACTTAAATCTATTAGGACATTCAACACCCACCGACGACATGCATACATTACAGGAGCGTGTGCTCCTACGCATGTGACCGAACTCGACGTCAGCAAGGTGTATTTTCACATATTCGTATTTCTTTGATAAGAATGGCTGAAGAATTTGTAAGAGTGAGTGGAAACCGCATGGTGTGTCAGCATACAGTTGGTCGTAATAGAAGAGAATGACCCATATCTCAACGAGTGTTTGTTCTGCACATGTCCTTTCTTCCATTTCTGACCAGTGGTTTCTTCTGTAAGAATGTCGGAATCTTATTTTTTGTATCGAAACCTATGTACAAAGAGCAGTCATAAATTTTAATCATCAATTCGAAAAAATAAAGTCATGTAACTGACTTTTTGCCGCGTACTGACAGATTGAGAATGTATGGGAGACGGTGACTTGAACCAAGGCATTTACTTTCCGTGGGCAAATGCTTCTTCAACTTTTTGTTTTTATTTACTTCATTTTAATGGGACTCCAATACACCCCTTCTATCTTTGCCCTGCAATACTTACATTCGCCTTCATTGGCTTTGTGTCGTCGGCCCTATATTTAACATTTCCTTCTCCTGTATGGATACGAAATTGTATCGGCTATTAACCTGATGCGGTCCGCCCTAAATTCCTCTCCTGTGCCAACCTTTTCATCTCAGAGTAGTAATTGGATCCTATGTCCTTAATTATTTGCTGGATGTATTCAAATCTCTGTCTTCCCATACGGTTTTTACCGCCTACAGTTCCCTCTAGTACATGTCCTATGATACTGTCCCTTCTCCTTCTCAGTGTTTCCCATATGTTCCTTCCTTCGCCGATTCTTCGGAGAACCTCCTTATTCCTTATTTCCTTATCTTATCAGTCCACCTGATTTTCAAAATTCTTCTGTCACACAACATCTCAAATACTTTATTTATCTTCTGTTCCTGTTTTCTTACTGTCCGTTATTCTCTACCATACAATACTGTGCTCCAAACGTAAATTCTCAGAAATTTCTTCCACGAATTAAGGCCTGTGTTTCATACCTGTAGACTTTTCTTGGCCAGGAACGCTCTCTTCACCTCTGGCAGTCTGCTTTTTATGTCCTCCTTGCTCCTTCCTTCACGGGAATTTTGCTTCAAAGGTAACAGAATTTCTTTACTTCGTGATCACTAGTTTTGAAGTTAAGGCTATTGCTGTCCATACTTCTGGTTCATCTCCGGTTTACTCTCAATGCATATTCCGTACTCTTCAGACTGAACATTCCATTCGGCAGCTGCTGTAATTGTGTTTCATTTCCACTGAAGATAGCAATTTCATCAGCAGATCTTATCGCTTATGTTCTTTCCCCCTAAATTTGAACCCTACTCTTGAACCTTTCTTTCCTTATCGTCATTGCTTCTTCGATGCGCACATTGAACAATAGGAGTTAAGGGCTGCGTCTTGTCTTATCCTTTTTAATATGACCACTTCCTTGTCTTCCAGTCTATTGGTTACCTCTTGGTTCTTGTACGTATTGTATATTACCCATGTTTCCCAATAGCTTACTTCTACTTTATTAAATTATTGTGAGTGAGCACTCCTTACTTTACCAACTAACACGGTTCACTATCAATTCCTTTCGTTACCGGTGTGTGCATAATTAATTAGGTGGTAGGTAAGGAGGGGGTCGCAGACATGTCTAGTTCTCATCCAAAATTCGTCAGAATTTAAGAGGTACAAACTCTTTTCCACCCCGGCACCTCGCATAATATGGCGACCCTTGCCTCGGTGCTTTCCTGTGACTACTGAGACGCCGTCAGGACTTGATCGATAACATTTTCGTGGTAGAAATATTTTGCGGTGCGCATGTAATAGTTATTGATTTTATTCATTTATTTAATAATTTCATATTGTTTTGTTTTGTGTGAATTTCGAACATCTTGCACTGTTTTACATGCTTGCTTCTTATTGGCCTCTAATAAAAATGCAGCTGTTAAAATGAAAGATTCTGGAAGAAAATGAAATATTGGCAATATTTTGCATACAGAATCTAATATAAACACCTCTTCAGCATTCATCTTCGTGAAAGGAAAGCATATTTATTTGCCAGCAGCTGTTTGTATTGTATTTATCCTTGACCTGTTTCCCTTATTTCAACCATCATCACGTGGAATAAAATTTATAATAATTAATATATAATTTTTTATTTTTTTTATTTATATTTTATTTTTATTTATATTTTTTATATTTATATTTTTTATTATTTATTTTTAAATGCATACTTCTCATAGAAAACACTTTCATATACCAAAGGTAACAATGAAAAAACGTCGAACGCAACATAACCAGATTCTGACAATAGCTTGAAAAACATAGGTAAGTTGCACATACACTCCTGACAGTTAACGGGCGACACACGCATGGAACACCGAAAATCAAATTTTTGTTAGCGTGGAAACCGTTAGATAGGCAACCTGCATCTGGCATTGAGTGACCGAAGTGTTTTAATGACGTTGACCAATGTGACTTATGGATTCTGACTTACAGCAGTGAGAACGATAAAAAATCTGTAGTTCCTCAGTCCGCTTCTGAAAGATGCGCGGTAAAAATTTCTAGGGGTGATAGATCAGGGGACTGGAATTCAAGACGTAATTATCACTGTCGTGGGAATGAATAACGATGGGCACGACAAATAGTCTACTGAGATTAATGAATAGTCCATTGACTAAAGAAATAATTTGCTGTTTCACAAGAGATAAGGAAAGACTGAGCACGTAACGGAGTGGAAGGCCAGTAGACGACATTAAGGAAAGACGCATGTCCGCGTGGCTGAAGATCGCGGTGAAGGCGGCTACGTGGTGAAGTGTATTTTGTAAGCGTAGGTGTGACGTGGACGATGGTGATGTTTATGATGTCACTCCGGAATCAATTTACTGATGTTTCCAACCATACTGGCTGAAACGAAATGAGCACAAATTTATATGTAACTCTTCTATGTGGAAAGTATTAATGTGATGGTCATTGGCAACCGAAGCGGCTACCGTGTGGGATTGTAATATTCTTAAGGTTTCTTCCTGTTCCATTCACCGAAGAAACGCTGGAAGAGTGGCGGTCTCTAGGACGTAGGTACTGCAACGTGTTAAAATGGTAAAGTGAATGTGCAGTTAAGGCACTGGTGAAGAATCTGGGGGTAATTACCCCCTGAATGGTAAAATGAGATTTTCTGAGTGATAAAAACAAAAAGGTTCGATTGGATGTCGGTTACGAAACTAAATTATTTTTGAAAGTCCATTACTGTTGCCGGCCGCAGTGGCCGTGCGGTTCTAGGCGCTGCAGTCTGGAACCGCGAGGCCGCTACGGTCGCAGGTTCGAATCCTGCCTCGGGCATGGATGTGTGTGATGTCCTTAGGTTAGTTAGGTTTAACTAGTTCTCAGTTCTAGGGGACTAATGACCTCAGAAGTTGAGTGCCATAGTGCTCAGAACCATTTGAACCATTTTCCATTACTGTTACCGCTATTCATAAGACCACGATTACCGGTAAACCTCGGTGCGCCCTCGAATGTCTCTAATTTTATCTTCATGGTATTTTCGCGAGATATACGTAGGAGAAAGCAAGATATTCGTGGACTATTCTAGGAACGTACGCTCTCGTAGCTTTAATAGTAAACCACAGCGTGATGCAGAACGTCTCTCTTGCAGGGTCTGTCACTGAAGTTGATTGATCATCTCTGTGACTCTTCATGCTCACTAAGTGAACCTTTACCGAAAGGTCGGATCTTCTCTATTTACTCAATCCTACCTGGTACGGATCCCATACCAATGAGCAATAGTCAAGTATTGGTCGAACAAGGGTTTTTAAAACTGCCTCCTCTGTTGACGAACTACATTTCCTGAGGATTCTGCCAATGAATCTCTTCTAGCATCTGCCTTTCCTGTAATTTGTTTTATGCCATCGTTCCACTTTAAACCTGTCCGTATGCATACTATTAAACATTTTAAAGAAGTAACTGCAATCGAGTAATCGTACAATAATGAACCTTTCTGCCTATGTATGCGCAGTACGTTACACTTTTTTTATACTGAAGGTCAATTGCCGCTCCCTGTACCAAACGTCGACCTTCTGCAGATCTGCTTGCATTTAGCTGCAGTATTCCTGCGTTGCGACTTCACAGCGTAATTACAGCAGTATCACCTGCGAAGAGCCTCATGAAGCTTCCGACGTTGTCTACTATGTCATTTGTACACACTGTGGAAAGTAATGGTCCTATAACACTTCCTTCTTCGACGCCCGAAGTTACTTCTACGTCTATAGACTTCGGTGCATTGTGAATGTCCTGTTCTGTTTGCTAGAAACTCCTCAATCCAATCATACACATTTTTTCCGTACCCTCGTAGTTTGCTCATTAGGCGACAGTGCGGAATTCTATTGAATGCCTCAGGGAAGCCAAGGGTTTCAGCTTATACCGGGTGATCTTAATTAAACTTTCAAACCGCTGTACGAATAACATCACTGGTCAGAATGACGTCAAATTGCAACGGGATACTATCGGAGAAAGGGAAAACGAATGGCGGAAGAGAAATAAATAGTTACAAAATGTAGCAATAGATGGCGCTGTAAGCATCATAATTCAATAGTGGCCGACTACAAATGACAAATGAATCATACAAAAATGCCTAAGGTGTACGTTTGACGTTACACAAACTGTAGTGCTCAGTGTGCATGGGTGCACAGGTGTGATACTGTTGGTCACGTAAGCCCATCCACCACGGCAAAATCATATCACACCGGATGGGAAAAATCGGTTTTTAATTGTCCTGGGGCCAAAAACGGCATAAAAAGCATCACAGCCAGAAGTCACACGGATTAAGATCAGATGATCGGGACGGCCAGGCTGTAGGGAAATGGCAGATCATAATTCTAGCATTTCCGAAACGGGGCTTTAGCAGTTCCTTAACAGAATTTGCAATTTGTGGAGGTGCGCCATCTTGCATAAAAATGATCCCATCCAAACATTGACGCTGTTGTATAGCTCGAATGATGTGGTTGCGCAAAAGACATAGCGCTTACAGACATAGCACTTACCAGTGACGGCACAGGTAACAGGACCGGAAGCACCTATCTCTTAGAAGAATATGGCCTTATGATAAATGATGCCGTAAACCCGCACCACACTGTGACGTTTTCAGGGTGAAGTCGTACTGGTTTATTTGCGTGTGCATTTTCCGTTGCTCATATTCTGTCAGATGGAAGTGGGCTTCGTCTGTCCACAAAATCTTCCACAACCAATCACTGTCCACTCACGTGAGCAAGAAATTCTAAAGCAAAGGTCTCTCATGCAGGCAGATCAATAGGAAGCAGCTCGTGCACATGGGTAATTTTGAACGGATAGCAAAGATAAATGTTTCGCAGGATTTTACGTACCGTGCTCACGGGTATGTCCGATGTTCGGCAATTCACCGTGCACTAAACGTTTGGACACCACCACTCTGTTGTGCCCACTGCTTCCACTGACGTCGAATTAATTCTTTTCCTACCTCTACCGGGTTTGCACACCAAATTAACCTGTCTTTTCGAATTTACGAATCACTTTCTCCAGACCCACGGCAGTCATCGGACCAACGCCTTTTTTTAAACTCTTCAGTGTCCAGAAGTTCTGCAGAGTTAAGTTTGCACAGTCATCATTCTTGTAAGACACCTTTACAAGCAGGGCGCGATATTGCATTGAGATAGTCATGGTGAACGTCGCAGACGCGAAAGGAGGAAAAGCCGTGTACCCGGTGTGTTTTACCAACTTCAGTGGGTCGTGCGCATGACAGGTGTTTTCATTTATCTATTCTGACACATACAGCGCCATCTATTGATCAATTTTTTTTTCTTGTGCCATACGTCTTTCCCCCTCCTCTGATAATATTCCGTTGCAATTTGACGCCATTATGACCAGTGGTGTTATTTCTACAGCGTTTTAAAAGTTCAAGTATAATCACCCTGCACATGGGCGCCTTCTGGGTATCTGAAACGAACAGAGCTCGATAGGTTTCACTCGATCGTTGTTTTCGGAATCCATTTTGAGTGCTACACAGGGGATTTTCGATCTCCAAGAATGTCATCATACGCTAGCATGAAACACGTTCCAAAATTCTACGACTGACAGATGTCAGAGGATAGGCCTATAGTTTCGAGCGTCTCTTCGACGACCCATCTCGTAAACGGGAATGACCTGTGCTTTTTTCCAGTCATTAGGAATAGACTACGATACACTGCTGCAAGAAGAGGGGCAAGTTCTTTCGCATACTCTGTGTAGAATCGTACTGGTATCACGTCAGGTCCAGTGGCCTTCCCTCTATTGAGAGATCACTGTTGCTTTTCTCTCCTATGTGAACTACGCGTGGCTCGTGTTCCCGCCATCATGTATTTTACACCCTGTTTATAACGTATTTCCACCTCACTACGTTAATTAAATTACTTCTGTCACTGAGTTGCTGCTTTGCCTGACCGTGACCGGCGCTGGCAGCGCGTATCGATATATCCCCTCTCGTAGTATCTTTGCTCGACTGCTATTACTTCCCGGTCGTTGTCTATCGTAAGCAAGTTCGGGTCGGGAGTTCGGGCCGCCAGTCAGTTGGAAAGCGTCTGGAGCGCAGTCCGGACCTGCCAGTCGGGGAGTCGCAATGCGGCAGTGGTGCAGTCGGGTTGGAGCAGCAGTGAGGTCTGCGTCGACATGGCTTGCCCGACCATTGCCGCCACGCATCACTTGAGTTGTCCACGGTCTTTGTGGATCGTCGGTCTGTCGTCCTACCGGACGACGCGTTTTGGCTCGCCGAGTCGGCTGTGTGTGTGTGTGTGTCTGTGTGTGTGTGTGTCTGTGTGTGTGTGTGTTTGTGTGTGTGCATCGACTCCCGATTTGTCTTCGTGCGAGCTTGGGTATCGTTCATGTCTTCGTGCAAGTGTTTGTCAGGTGGTGTGTGTAGTTGGCATTATTTCCACTGACGACTGTTTTAGATGATGTCGGCATTCTGAGAGGAGTCGGTCGGTTGCTGTGGACAAGTTATCTCCTACAGTGGAGTCGGCTTGGTCCGCTGGCGGTCCCTGCGCAGCGTCGGAACGTGTGTGGATCTGTCCGATCGCTACGAGCTTCGTGGTTCATCGACCCAGGACGCCGGAGTTGTGCAGTGGTTTCAACTACCCAAGCCACGTCCATTCATGTTGTGTGGTTCGTTTCGCTGGTTCGCTGTTGAGGTTTTCCTGTGAGCAACACCGAGTGTTTCTATTGCTGAAATTTAGGCGCAATGCGATGCAGTTAGCTATATTGGTTGACTACAATGCAATTGCACCATCGGAATTTTCTGCCTTGTGGCCGTTAGCGTTCCGGTTACCTGCCCTGGCCACTAACGTAATTTCATCAGTATGCTTTCCTCACCTGTTGTCGCTGTCCAACATGGTGTCTAGTTTTGACAGCTAATACATATTACATTGTGGATAATCATGTTCGCAACTTTTGTGTTTGAGTTCTCATGTACCGATTGGTGGCAAGCAAGTCGTTTGGTCGGTCGGTCCGTGGCTGACCCCTGGTTGGGTTCCGACGGATAAAGTGTAGTTGGGCTCACTACCTGTCTCACGTAAGTGAACGAGGGCAGACCGACCTCCCTGGAGGCTTCTGAGTGCCGTTTTCTTTATTGTCCTTCTCACCGGTGTTTAACTGTCTGTTTATAATCTATCATAGCCAATGATTTAAAAATCCTTGCTTTTACTGGATTTTATGTATTTTTGAATATTGGAAAATCAATTATGGGCCTTCAGCCACTTAAATCCTCATTCTATAAGAAGATTGCGGCCTTCTGCCTTTGAAAGGTTACGGTAATTTATTTGAAAATCTTGAAATTGGTATTGTGGGCCTTCAGCCGTTTGTATTGCATTTTGTTTATGATTGTCTATTCACCCTTACCTTGAGGCTCTTAGCCTCGATGTCAGTTATTTTATTTGTAATTTGAACAATTTTAACTGAATGATTTTACCACTTGAGTTTATCTTGTTACTTAAAGATTTCTTGTTTGGAGGCCGTCAGCCGTGAAATAATTACCTTTTTGAAACTCGTAGTTCTAAAGGTTCGGCTACGTGCCGTTTCGGTTTAAAGGTGTTATTAAATCACAATAAATTACAATTTTGAGTGAACCTGACCGACAACTTATTTGGCCCTTTCCACAATCCTAATCACCTGTTCTGCCCAGTGGGTTTGGCGGGCGTCTCACTATGGTCACTTATTTACTTATTGAGTTCGTGGGACGATTTCAAGGCAGTACTACAGTGCGATTCTCTTCTGTGAAACAGTTTTGGGAAAACAGCTTTTAGTATTTCGACCTTTTCTGTGTCGTCCTCCCTTTCAGTGTCAACGTGGTCACCGACAGTATAGACAGGTGGCTTCGATCAGTTTACTGACTTAACATAAGACCAGAACGTCCAAGGATTTTCTGTCAAGTCGCTAGACAAAATTTTACTTCCGAAATATCAACGGCGGCACCGATGTGAACTCATGTACAACGATTCGCATTAGATCACCCAAGGTAAGCACCGTCGGGCGTGGCAAGTACTTGCCTGCGTCCGGGTAGAACCGTTGCAGTTCTCTGTTTCCCCTTTGCCTTTGCGGCAGAAGGGACAGGAGGGGTGTTGGCGTAAAGTCCTTGATCACGACTATTTGCGTCAATGTCCTGGATTCAATTACAAACCACTCCGCAGCGTCTCATGATGTGAGAGCATGCGACACTGTGGATGGCGTTCCGTCCGTCTGATGGAGACGTTAAGCTGCGGCCTCTTTCTTGCTACTCGGGAGGGGTAGGCTATGTATCGGCACCAGGTTTCGCCCTCTCCCTTCTCCCATCATCTCCAACACGGAGACGACACTACACTATACTACACACACACACACACACACACACACACACACACACACACACACACCATTACAATTGTATGCGCTCAACACGTACGCGCCCAGCTCTCATCCTTCGCAAAGGAAAAGTGCCTGCGGGTGCGGAGGACAAGAAAATTTTTTTCCAATTAGGCGGCTGGACTTGTCCCTCCAAACCTCCCAGCCATTCACGTCATACGATTTTACCTTACTTTCGAAATGGTTGAATGCTTACCGTACGGCTCTTCTTACGCTAAATTTGGCTTTGTTTGGCTTTTGTTTGTCTGTGGGGCTTTGGCTAGATCTAAATTTGCAGTGAAGCCCTCTTTGCTTTGACAGCAACTTTCTAAAGTGACTTTAAACCACGATGGGTCCTCACCATCCCTCACAAATTTCCACAGCTCGTACCTGTCTAAAGCGTATTGTACAATGCTTCTGAACTTTGTCCATAGATACTCAACGTTGTTAGTGCACACCGCTCAGGTAATATGAATTGTGTTTCTGGTCGGTCTTGCCAAGCAGAAAGATCTTCCTACCGTTCATTGTGTTTCTATATGCAGTCGTATACAGTATTTCACTGATTTCCTGTTCTACGTTGACTCGAAAAGTTCCGATCCGTTTGAAACCAGAACATCTGTTACCTTCACGAGTCGGTTCTCTGATTAACTACTCAACGTATTTCTCCGATAAGGTATTTCAAATAATTTCACGCGATTCTCTCTCCCTACCACCCGCTTTTGAATCTCCTTGTCCATAGATGGTAAGTTGAAATCTTCTCCTAATATTACATGAGCAGGAAATGTACGTGAAATATTCTCCAAGTTTCACTTGAAATTGTCTGCCATTACCGTTCCTGGGGTCTATGAAAGCACTCAGTGACAGTATTTGGTCTACCTTTAACATTTTTCTTGACACAAAACTATTTCGCATTCGGAATCAGTACTAATCACACTAAATATTATACTATTTTTATGGCTATAAACATGCCTCCACTATCAGCGTTCAACCTGTCTTTGCAATATACATTCCAATCTGAATTTAGAATTTCATTGCTGTTGTCATCTGGTGTCAGGTACCTTCCTATCCCCAGTACCATGTGCGTATTGTAATCCATTTATACGCGAGACTAGTCCCACGACCTTTTCATACACGATCCTGCTGTTAACTAATACTATATTGTTTGTTTCTCCGAAATGCTGTGATGGATACCACCCTGTCTGGAAATAGAATGCATGTTACCTGACCTGGGGAGGGAATACTCTATGATAAAACAACCTACATGTGCACCCCACATATACTCCGCCAGCCTAGTAGCCGTTCCTGCATATACTGCACGTCTGGCATTAAGAGGGATACTACAAATCTCTACCTTATCGAGAGGGTCGAGAAGGCCACATCCAAGATCGTCACAGAATCGTCTGAGCCTCTGGTTTAAGCTCTCCACTTGGTTCCAAACCAGAGGACCACGATCGGTTCCGGGAACGATGCAAAACGATGACTCTGCTTCCACCGCTAGGTGAGGTGACTTGCCTTCGCCAAATCAGCCATCCACCTGTAGGAACTGGGAATGGTTTCTGCATCCAGACTTGTGTCTACATTGGCCATATTTTCTGCTAACACAGCCGCCTCCATATCTTCGACGAGAACCCTCAGCAAGAATCCAGTGGACACTAGCCTTTTTTTCGTGGCCTGACAGCTATTTCCCTTAGGAGTTCCATCACCTGACAAACATTGAAACACCCAGTGACCAACACTCCCACCCTCTGTGCTTGACGGCACCTCTCAGGAAACTTGGTCGGTGTCCCAACAGATGAGGGATTGTGTTCTGACTCGGAAGTACTTTCAGCGCTAGGTGCTACGTCACCCCCGTTTTTAAGACGTAAGGGGACAACCGTGCTCCCAGTATCCTCTTTTGTCTTCAGTCCAGGGATTCACGATCCCGCCAGTCATTGTTAAGTAAGAGCCGATCGACCGGGAAGAGTGAATCGGAAGGCGCAGCGGCATCAGGGATCTCGGACTATGCTATAGACTCCAGAGAAGCCAAATCATTTGTAACAGGTCCCTCAACGCAACCGCAGACCAGGGCATCAGACTGAGGGCCGTTTAACGTGGTCAACACAGCTTCCAGCTGTTTATGGACAGTAACCAATTCCCCCTGCGTCCGTACAATACAAGTACAGTCCCTAGCCACCTTTAATCAACTGTTGTGTCTGGCAGAGGTAATACCCTGAAGAGCCAAACAAACTGATACACCTCTTTAGGCCTCCCGCGAGCACGCAGAAGCGCCGAAACACGACGTGGCATGGGCTCGACTAATTTCTGCAGCAGTGCTGGAGAGATCTGACACCATGGATCCTGCAGGCTTTACATAAACCCATACGAGTACGAGGCATGGAGGTCTCTTCTGAACAGCACATCGCAAGGCATCCCAGATATGCTCAGTAATGTTCATGACTGGGGAGTGTGGTGGCCAGGGAAGTGTTTAACTCAGAAGAGTGTTCCTAGAGCCACTCTGTAGCAATTATGGACCTGTGGGGTGTCTCACCGTCCTGCTGTAATTTCCCAAGTCCGTCGGAATGCACAGTGGACATGAATCGATGCATGTGAAGAGATAGGATTATTACATGCTTGTCATCTGTCAGAGTCGTATCTAGACGTATCAGGGGTCCCATATCAATCCAACTGCACATGCATCACACCATTACAGAGCCTCCGCCAGCTTGAACAGTTCATTGCTGACACGCAGGATGCGTGGATTCATGAGGCCGTCTCCATACCGGTACACGTCCATCCGCTCGATACAATTTGAAACGAGACTCATCCGACCAGGCAACATGTTTCCAGCCATCAATAGTCCAATGTCGGTGTTGACTGGCCCAGGCGAGGCGTAAAGGTTTGTGTCGTGCAGTCATCAAAGGTGCACGAGTGGGCCTTCGGCTCTGAAAGCCCATGTCTATGACGTTTCGTTAAATGGATCGCACGCTGACACTTGTTGATGGCATGGAAATCTGCGGAAGGGATGCACTTCTGTCACGTTGAACGATTCTCATCAGTCGTCGTAGGTCCCGCTCTTGCAGGATCTTTTTTCAGCAGCAGCGATGTCAGAGATTTGTTTTTTTACCAGATTATTGATATCCACGGTTCACTCGTGAAATGGTCGTACGGAAAAATACGCACTTCATTGCTACCTCGTCGTGCGCCGACTATAACACCACGCTAAAACTCACTTAAATCTTGATAACCTGTCGTTGTAGCAACAGTAACCGATCTTACAACTGTGCCAGACACTGTCAGTCTTATATAGGCGTTGTCGACGGCAGCGCCGTATACTGCCTTTTTACATATATCTGTATTTGAATACGCATGCCTTTGCCGCTTCAGCGTGTAACACTGACCCAAGAAGTTTTAGTCACTCAACACAAACGATCGAAAACCATGCAAATTCTTAGAAGACAATAAGTAGCGCTACTGAAAATAAATTAAGAAACAACTACTGTACACTTCTACTCAGAAACACGTAAGAGTACCACTAAACTAAACGATATGTACAAACGACAAGATGTTGCTGCTAAACTCCACTCTGCCTTGAGACCGGATCTCTAACAAGCACCTGTGGCAGGAGATCTTGTTGATGATATATACGCAAACTGTCCTTTTGTATCAGTCTGTTGGTGAAAACCGTATCACAACCCATACAGTGTCCGTAAATTAGCTTTCACATATAGACAGAGAAACGCTGCAAAATACTTCAGTTTGTAATATGTATAGAAGGTTTGTATAGATTATGGTAAAACTGCGCTTCTCTGTGCATTTGCAGCGGCTGTTACTTTACTTCTTTCCCGCTAGATATCGTCTCATCTTTAGCTGATCATCTCATAGCTGCCTTCAGTGCCACGAGATGTTTCTCCAATGTTTCCAATTTTGAATAAACACACTTATATTTACTTAGTGGTAATAAATTACATACACAAACCTTCCTCATGAATCAGTCTATCTATTAGTGAAAACTGTATGAATATCCCTAAAGTAATTTCTGAAATTAGAGCGAGGATATAAATAGAAATGGTGGCGAGGGGCATAAATTTACACTACTGACCATTACAATTGCTACAGCATGAAAAAATGCAGATGATAAACGGGTATTCATTGGACAGATATGTTATACTAGAACTGACATGTGATTCCATTTTCACGCACTTTGGGTGCATGGATCCTGAGAAATCTGTACCCAGAACAACGACGTCTGGCCGTAATCACGGCCTTGATACGCTTGGGCATTGAGTCAAACAGAGCTTGGATAGCGTGTACAGGTACAGCTGCCCATGTAGCTTCAACACGATACCACAGTTCATCAAGAGTAGTGACTAGCGTATTGTGATGAGCCAGTTGCTCGGCCACCATTAACCAGACGTTTTCAATTGGTGAGAGATCTGGAGAATGTGCTGGCCAGGGTTGCAGTCGAACATTTTCGGTATCCAGAAAGGCCCGTACAGGACCTGCAACATGCGGTCGTGCATTGTCCTGCTGAAATTTAGGGTTTCGGAGGGATCGAATGAAGGGTAGAGCCACGGGTCGTAACACATCTGAAATGTAACGTCCACTGTTTAAACTGCCGTCAATGCGAACAAGAGCTGACCGAGGCGTGTAACCAGTGGCACCCCATACCATCACGCCGGGTGATACGCCAGTATGGTGATGGCGAATACACGCTTCCAATGTGCGTTCACCACGATGTCGCCAAACACCGATGCGACTCTCATGATGCTGTAAACAGAACCTGGATTCATCGGAAAAAATGACATTTTGCCATTCGTGCACCCAGGTTCGTCGTTGAGTGCACCATCGCAGGCGCTCCTGTTTGTGATGCAGCGTCAAGGGTAACCTCAGCCATGGTCTCCGAGCTGATAGTCCATGCTGGTGCAAAAGTCGTCGAACTGTTCGTGCAGATGGTTGTTGTCTTGCAAACGTCCCCAACTGTTGACTCAGGGATCGAGACGTGGCTGCACGATCCGTTACAGCCACGCGGATAAGATGCCTGTCATCTCGAAAGCTAGTGATACGAGGCCGTTGGGATCCAGCACGGCGTTTCGTATTACCCTCCTGAACCCAGCGATTCCATATTCTGCTAACAGTTTTTGGATCTCGACAAATGCGAGTAGCAATGTCGCGATACGATAAACCGCAATCGCGATAGGCTACAATCCGACCTTAATCAAAGTCGGAAACGTGATTTTACTGCTCGAGCGTTTGGGATCCCTATCAGGTCGGATTGATGGTGGACATAGAAGCAATTTAGAGGCAGGCTGCTAGATTTGTTACTGGTAGGTTTGATCATCACGCGAGTGTTACAGAAATGCTTCAGGAAATCGGGTGAGACTCTCTAGAGGAGAGGAGGGGTTCTTTTCGTGAATCGCTACTGAGGAAATTTAGAGAACCAGCATTTGAGGCTGACTGCAGTACAATTTTACTGCCGCGAACTTACTTTTCGCGGAAAGACCACAAAGATAAGATAAAAGAGATTAGGGCTCGTATAGAGGCATATAGGGAGTCATTTTTCCCTCGTTCTGTTTGGGAGTGGAACAGGGAGAGAAGATGCTAGTTGTGGTACGAGGTACCCTCCGCCACGCACAGTATGGTGGATTGCGGAGTATGTATGTAGATGTAGATGGTACGCATTTCTCCTCCTTACACGAGACATCACAACAACGTTTCACCAGGCAACGCCGTCAACTGCTGTTTGTGGATGAGAAATCGGTTGGAAACTCCCCTTGCAGGTGTCGCCACCGGCGCCAACCTTGTGTGAATGCTCTGAAAGGCTACTCATTTGCATATCACAACATCTTCTTCCTGTCGGTTAAATTCCGCGTCTGTAGCACGTCATCTTCGTTGTGTAGCAAATTTAATTGCCAGTAATGTATATATTGTGCTACAAAATCAACGGTACACTTTTTCGAAACCCCGTAATTATTGTATTTACCTAAGCAATGCACAAGTTTGAAACTTGCCTCAAAGGTGCCTACAGCTTTCCTCTGTGCATAAGTGTGGCACCGTGCGATGTGTCCCTTGGTGACGCTTCAGAGAACAAGGTGTAGTCACATGCGAGATAAAGGCCATAGCTCAGTTCATGTGTGCTGCAAGGTGGGTTAATGTGTCACACTGGCACCAGATTTCGCCGCAATTGTTCCCAACGCCATTGTGTGCGTCTCGCGCGATGCGTAGGTCGTCACAGCCCATCTTACCAAGATGTCGCCTCTACTTTTGACGCCTTCACAATAGCGATTAGAAACGCAACTACCAGTGTTCAAATCACGCCGTTTACTTGTATATGGCCCAGTAAAACATTTCACACACGTCGCCGTTCAGTACCGACGAGAAAAGGCCTCTGGGGTTGGCATAAAGTGAGTCAATGAAACCACACCTTCCCTTGAGGGGTTGATCGTCGCACGTTTTGCTGTCGAAAGCCACAGTTAGCTGTGCGACGAGCAACATCACGACTGTCCTGACAATCTTCTTCGTCACTGCTGACACGCCACGGACGCTTCAAGCCTTCTGTAAGGACATCGTGGGCTATAGCAGAGTACCACTGTTGCCAGCCTTCAACTGTGAAACGCTAGCGGGCGCAGGCGAAAACAGTAGCCGTTTAAAGAACTGTGACAACAACTGGAGGTTACCAGACAGGCGTTTACACTGCTGGTTGAGGTAGGCCCAGGAAGCTACCGCACCCATCCCACTGCATTTGCCAGGGATGAACTTACGCCAACTCAACTATAGCAACAAAGTGAACGAAGTCGCACCTCTTTGGGGTTCGGTGCGATCGCAATGTTTGGTTTGCTGTACAGGGTAGAACCAGAAAGGGCCGTTCAAAACCATATGACAAAATCTGAATGCGATCCAAAGCAGCGACAGGTGCTTGCAGTTCTGTTTTACGCCATTCTGGAGCGTGATCACAGAGGGGTGTGACGTTGACACTTGCATGAATAAAATGGCAAAGTGTCCTTCTGAGATTCCACAGCGCCATCTGCCCACGCCTGCAGAGCACTTTAAGAATATAGCTGCAAATAGAAAAGCCAGAAGAGAGTTCTGGGCATCTGCTAGTACACATGCCAGATCAGACAGGTGTCAAGTGGTTGCCTACCTGCAGGCGTTTCTGTGTACATGTACATTTTTCAAGTCTTCAAGAAACGTTAGCAGGTAGGACTAAGGGTATTGCCAAACTGAGGGGCCTTAGAGGGACCCTTTGCCATTTTATTCACACATGTGTCAATGTCGCACTCTTCCATGGTCACGCCACAGAAGGGCACAAAAGAAAAGAGCTGGAAAAGAATAAGCACCATTTATAGCTTCATATCATATTAGCATTTCGTCGAATAGTTTTGAGCGGTCACCTGCGGTTCTACACTGCACACCAGAGTGAAAATGGCAGTCACACTGCACTCTAAAGGGACTTGATCACTTTCAGTGTGATTACTGGCCCACAATGTCTTTAGAGAACAGATAAAGCGTCCGTGGGGGCTCGGCATTGACAAAGGTTGTCAGGAATGTCATCGTGTTGCTCATCGTACTGTGAACTGTCGTTTCGACCACAAAATGTGAGGCAATGAATTCCTCAGTGGAAAGGGTGGTGGCATTGACTCTCGTTATACCACCTCCTGAGGAGTTTTGGTGTCGGTTCTGAGCGGTGGAGTTTCTGAAATCTCTTAGTCGGCCACACGTAAGAAAATCGTGTGACTGAAACACTGGGCGTTGCCGTTTTAGCCTCTATCACGGACACGTCCCAGGAACCAGTGAAATGTGGGTAATAAGGGTGGAACGACACCCTTCCATCGTGTGACACATTCACGGTAGCGCTGAGCAGAACTGTGATGAAATTTGGTCCCAAAATGACATCATTAACCTACCTCACACCTCACGCCTCAAGGAAAGGCAAACCTACGTTTCTACCATTTGTAGACTTAGAGAAAGCTTTTGACAATGTTGACTGGAATACTCTCTTTCAAATTCTGAAGGTGGCAGGGGTAAAATACAGGGAGCGAAAAGCTATTTACAATTTGTACAGAAACCAGATGGCAGTTATAAGAGTCGAAGGACATGAAAGGGAAGCAGTGGTTGAGAAGGGAGTGAGACAGGGTTGTAGCTTCTCCCCGATGTTATTCAATCTCTATATTGAGCAAGCAGTGAAGGAATCAAAAGAAAAATTCGGAGTAGGTATTAAAATCGATGGAGAACAAATAAACACTTTGAGGTCCGCCGATGACATTGTAATTCTGTCAGAAAGAGCAAAGGACTTGGAAGAGCAGTTGAACGGAATGGATAGTGTCTTGAAAGGAGGATATAAGACGAACATCAACAAAAGCAAACGAGGATAATGGAATGTAGTCGAATTAAGTCGGGTGATGCTGAGGGAATTAGATTAGGAAATGAGAC